>NC_087200.1:78318497-78373497 GCF_015104395.2 Macrobrachium nipponense
GAACCACACTATATCGAGAAATGAATTTCTATCACCAGAAATAAATTCCTCCGATTCCGCGTTGGCCGAGCCGGGAATTTGTTCTCTTGTAGACTAGGCATATGCCATGGGATATTATTTTAGTGAATCGCCGAGAAAGAAAACTTGCGATAATGTGGAGTTGAGTCCTTTCGAAAAATGTTAATAATGCGAGAATAAACTTTTGATGCAGGAGGATACTTCAGAGTAAAAGTGATGACTACAGCCGTGTCCCTCCGGTTCAGTTTGCGTACCAAATGGTTGCCATGCCATGTTTAGTACCAGCCCCTTGGAGATGAACATAAAAACATAAAAGGCAGTAAATATCATGAACACAAATAAGAGACAAACATAAACAAAAACCAACGCAAAGGTTGGTAAATATTCTGGTCGATGACTGGCAGGAATCAGGACGCGGTAGTTATCTTCGGTTTTACCTACTTCAAAATATATAAAGACATACAAATTGAATTATTGTAATCCATTGCAAACGGGAAATAAAATAAATTGAGATAACTAGTTTGGTAAAGAACACCTAAAGTAGAGACTCATCTACGTTTTCTCCAATGAAGCTAACGATATAAAGAAAACGGCATTTATCTGTCCACTGAGTAGGGAAACTTAAATAACTCTACTCTGTCAACGAAGGTGCCCCGGAGGGGTTTTAACGAGTTACATAGCATTTATTTGAAGTCTAGAGACACTAATAAAGGTTGAAACAGAAATTATAGTCAAGAAAGAACCGTAATGAAACGAGGTTACGTTGAAATACTATGACTTTAAGATCAAGAGACGTAAAGTGGAAAAAACTGACGTTTGAAGTGAAGCAGTGTTAAATGGCAATCAGATGGAGAAATTGCTGTGAATGAAGAAAGAGACTTAAGTATTTGGACAAGGGTAGAATTAATTGTTAGTAACCGTCATGTCATGACAACAACAGCTAGCCAGTAAGGCTGAGTATGATAAATCATTATGAATGGTGGTAGGCGGTTAATTATTTCAGGGATAATGTTTCATATCTTATAGTGTGAAAAACTTTGAAACAAAGAATAAACAAGTCACTGAATGTCAACAGAAAAAAAAGAAAGGTTTCGAATAGAAATGGAATCTAGGGAAACTTGAGAAGACATGAATGCATACATCCATACGTAGACTCGAACATATGCACACACACACACACACACACATATATATATATATATATATATTATATATATATATATATATATATATATATATATATATATATGAATAACGTGATCACGAAGTATATAAAACGTGATCCTATGTATAAATAAAGGCTTTTTGCCACGAAGGAAAAAATGAAAAAGCGAGATAGCCAAGTACTTTCGGTCCTGTTCGGACCCTTTATATATGTATATATATATGTATGTATGTATGTATGTATATATATATATATATATATATATATGTATATATATATATATATATATATATATATAGTATATATATATATATATATATATATATATATATATATATATATATATATATATATTCAAGGCGTGTATATCATTTGGGAACTAAACAAATGGAGTAAGTCAAGCAAAGAACCCGACACGAAAGGAATGCGAGAAATGAGACTCAGGTGAGCTACTATACTAACAATACATTTCATTGTCCTGACAGGTGCCTGTGATTGCGACAGATCTAAGGTTTCCCTACTCTTGCATTTCAGATGTCCCTGCCTCAGTCTGAACTAGGGCAAACCAAACCCAATTAAAACAAAGCGAAACAGTTTTAACAAATTTTTTATTTTCAATCTTACTTTTCAACAACAGAAGCCTTTCATCTGCACTTTGCAAGTTTATTGGATTTCTAAATGTATCGCAGTCTCTCTCTCTCTCTCTCTCTCTCTCACACACACACACACACACTCCTTTTCCTTTTTGTCTACTTTGCTCTCTCTTTACTGCCTATCTCTATTTCTTTCTGTTAACGTACTGCCTATCTTCAGTATTTTTCTCTCTTTACAACTTTTACTTCCTCCTTTAATTCAGTCTGTACGTGAGGTATCTGTTTCTGTGTATGCCTCCCCTTCGTCATTCTTTCTTCGTATGTGTATGTGTATGCTTCCCCTCACTCTATAGTTGTAATCTTGTGTGTGTGTGTTTGTGTGTGAAAGCAAGCAAGCAAAAGATAGTATGGCACATTTCGAGGGAGGAGAAGCCACAGAGGAACTTGGAATATGTGCCCGCCCCTATTGGCATAACATCCTTCAAGGCAGCTCGCTCCGCTAACGAGAAACGAATTGGCGACGCCAAGAGGGAGATGCCAGCCATGGTGAGTGACGTAGAGGTGCGCCCTGATAATTACGCAACACACCAGGAACCCAAAGAAGGACGCCGAGATGACGGGAACGGCGAAGGACCCGATGAAAGATGTAATCATCACGCAGAACTAACTACGAAATGGATCCCGGAAACGAGACAACCATATTACGTTTATAGTAAAAAATGACGAAATTGGCGAATACAGTCAAATAATTACGTTAACAGAGGAGACCATAGTTATGAGAATGTGTCTTCTGAATATCTCCTACGAATGGCATCAGTTCGAGAATGTATCTTGTGAATATCTCTTATAAATGAGTTCACACTTCATCTCCCCAACCTACATATGACCGTCAACTACCTGCTGACAACTGGGTTACAAGGAGCAGGTTTTACTGTAGTATCTAGTTTACTGTTTCGGTCAACAGAGGCATACTGCATTTTGCTAGACGAGCTCGCACACGCTAGAGAGAGAGAGAGAGAGAGAGAGAGAGAGAGAGAGAAGAGAGAGAGAGAGAGAGAGAGAGAATGTGGTCTACATCGTACAATAAACAGCATGTAAGAAACATGATCAGTACTTACAGCTTTACTATCATAAGTACATGCTTGCTTTATGATGTTCCAGTACCTACATTACATTGTGCCAATGCAAGTCATTTGTGAATTATTTTCTGCGAACAATTTATTCCATCCGGCAAAATCTGTCATGACTACTACTAGGAAAAGTTGATAATACTGTATTCCAAAATCAACAATGCGTAATCTGCAGACGTCAGCCTTGCCAAATTCTATGCAGGACCCAGTTTCTTATCCTGCTTCATTGCAGTAACATCCAAACATTATCATATGTTAATGGTATATAAGGAAAAGAGCAAATTGCCAGCTACCCAAGAGCAATGAAAATATTAACAAGCACAAAATCAGTTTAAATTATATAATGGATATACATATATATATATATATATATATATATATATATATATATATATACATATATATATATATATATATATATATATATATATATATATGTATATATATATATATATATATATATATATATATATATATATATATATATATACTGAACAAGTCTCAGTGTTAATTTGTGTTGGATTCATTTAACCGTAGTTAGTAGGTGTACTTTACTTGATCAAAGGAAAACCTATTTTCAGATTTAAGATGAACAAGTGACCGAACAAGTGACAGACAACAGCTTCCTCGTATCCAGTAAGACTCTTTTACTATATATCACCAACTGACAGGACCTCGTGAACCGTCAATCAAAACCTGGGAAAACTACAGAAGCTACGCTACTAACTAAAGAGCCGAGGCAGCTTTGTATGGCATTAATTCTCTACGTAAAACTGCAGTGCATTCTTTTCCCTTGATAGCACGTACAGTGGTTTCCAGTACAAGGCGATTGTCCGAAAGCACACACGCACACTGGTCTCCTGTTTAAATGAAAAGCTTCCAGGGAAATACGACCCTCGGCACGGGTAGCAAAAGGGCCATTATCAATATTCAAGTTCGACAATAAATTCGGAAAATGTTATATTCTCTTTTGAAGTGTCATTTAACTTCTACGTTCATTTTACACCAGGATGCACCTGAAGCAATTTTATATTTAGTAAATATATGTTTTCTTGCAATGGACCCAAAGCAGTCGTCGGACTCCGATTAATTATAAATCAGTCTGCAAAAACCGACAAATTCTATTGAACCAATTTACTTGTACCGTTTCTGATCTCGTGATATATGGTATTAGGTATGAGGGTCATCATATGACGGCTCAAGTTAATTGGTGATGGAAACATTTATAACCTTTTGGACATAAAATATAAATGCTGCCTCTGTTACTTAGAAAAATTCTGCTTAATAAATATGGTCATGCAAGTTTGGGCATAAGCAAATATAGCATGCATCAGGAGGGAGTGTTAGAGAGAGAAGTATCTGAGGAATATTCTCAACTCATGAGGTGAGGATTACCTCGTCGAGGTTCTCTCGCTCTTCAGCAAAGATGATATATATTTTGACAGACTACTGATCACTAAGCGCAACTCACTCCTTGGGGTAGAAGTTAGTGTTCATCTTGAAGATACATCATATACACAGCAATTTCTTCATATTTCTTGCACTTGGATTTTAAGTTTTTGTAGTGACGAGCGTATCCAAAAAAAGCTCAAAGAATTCGAGACTTACTGAGGGCACTGTGGCCATTAAAATTACATATAAATATATATATATATATATAATATTATACATTACATTATATTATATATCTATATATATATATAAGATAATATTTCTATATATGATATATATATATAGATAGATATATATTTATATATATATATAATATATATAATAATAATATTCTGGCACAATTTGTAACCTAATGGTGTGACCTTCATTATTTTATTTCTAAAAAAAAAAAAAAAACAAATTTTTCATCAAATTCCCCAATCTGAAAAACAAAGTTACCGAGAGAAACAACAGAACATCTAAACGTTGCCTGAATTAAACAGAAAAGACTATAAAAGAATCGGGAAAAAATGCAGATTGTTTATTTATATCGAAACACCATTAGTAAATTTTATTTTGCTGGAATTTCAACAAATGAAATTTCACAATAAAAGCATTCTGGCAAAATGCCAAAAGTCAAGAGAAACAATTACATATATGTATTTTTCCTTTCTAATATGAATTTCGCACAAAGAACCACTTTTCTGTCAAAAGTAGGCTTCCAACAATGTAGCTAAATCAGGCCCAAATTTTGGGAGCCATATTTTAAAAGTGGGGCTCGAATTCAAGTTGAAATGTTCCCACAAAGAAACCTACCTATATATTATTAAATATTGATTCCATATTCCGGCGGAGGAATATGCAATTCCTTTTGTTGTTAACTACTAATTGCTTCAAAAGGAGTAAAATTGGTATTCTATATAATAATTATTGAGATATCCAATGATAAAATTGTTTAAATAAATTAAAGAGGTTTGCTACGTTTTATTATTCTGCACCTCTGAAGCTGGTAAATCAGCATCACCAGAAGAAATGTCTAGTTTCCACACACAAACACACACATACAAACATATATATATGCACATTTATGTAAATGCGCATATTATATATATATTATATATATACATATTATCATAATATAATATATATATATATATATATATATTATATATCAAAAGATTAACATGTATAGCATGATTAATATGATAATAGGTAACCTGATTAAGAATAATGGTTACTACAGATTATAGCATGATCATGGATAATTGTTAAAGAGTACTTGTCACTCTTTGTAATAGATAAATATAATTGTACAATGGTATAATAGTATAACTATGTAATTGTGCACAAATGCAATATATAGGGCTGATATATTTTATTAGGTGCCCGAAAATACCTTTAGGAGTATATTAATGTATAATATTGGGCTATAATATTTTATTAGGTGCCCGGGAGATACTTTAACTGTTCAAATGCAAAGGCGTGAGTCTTTCTTGTCCTACATTTTTGCCAGCATACGGACCGCTTTTTCACACACAACACAATTCCAGACAATTCCCTAGGCACAAACTGAAGTGGCCAGTTTCAGGAGGCGGCCCTAAAACTCAAACGACTTGAGTTTAACGGGTACGTCATCTAGACGGGCCAATACGTTTCCTTGGAGATCCTTCTGTTTACGCCTCAGCCTACGCCAAGCAAAGATGTTGACGGCGATAACCAATATGGCCGTCACGCTGAACACGGCCAGCAGAATGTAGTAGCGAAGATTTTCTCCACCTGCATAAGTCGGTGACGCGTGGGTCATCTCAGCCAGTTGCGTCAAACGATGAGCCACCCGCGCGTTGTATGGGAGAGGTAGTGATGGATGATTGTAGATGCCCAAGTGTAGTTCGCAAAATACGCCTTCTCACGTATTATCGTGTTGACCCCTCTGACGGTGTAGTTTGTAGATGTCCCCGTACAACCATCAGCTGCTACAAAGATAGGGGGGCATGGGCGGTGGTCCCATCCGGACATACTACGTTTGAATCCGGCTTTATCGTAACGGATCCAGGAACCATTATTCATCCTGTAATTGAATTTATTACCGTAAATGGGATAAAGTTTCCCCAGACAACCTTCGCTTGTATGAGAGAGAGAGCCGTTTAGCACTATGCCTAACTCACATGAAATCCGTTTGATATAGGATAGAATTCAAAAGAGTCAGCTGTACAAATTTTATTATTCATGGCTTCTGAACAGTGAGTGAGTTTATCTAAGTCTTTAATGACTGGTAAATGATTTCTTATCAGAAGAAATCAGTACATGCCCCGTCAAATTGGATATTACTGGACTTGAGTTATTCGTCATGAAAGTAGGAAACGGTGCTATTTTGTATGATTGCCAAGCATCGGAAGAATCAAAAGGTATTGTGATCATAATTCTATAATTTTCAACGCTGACTGATATTAGGCTATAATAGAACTCTACTTTATGGGCGTCTAATAAAGGAATATAACCTAGTTTCTCCCGTCCGTTTTCCAAAGTTAACGTCAGATCTTTAATAGGCATGAGGTGAGGAGATAACACCCCTTTGTCGCTAACGTAATCGCTTCTACGTAATCTTTTGACTTCTCAATAAAATGTGGATATTTTCACACGGATATGATCTATTTTCGAACTATAGTAAGCTAATGTAGCCAGCAAATGTTGAACTTCCATGACCTGATCGATATTATTTGAATGTTCATTTACCGATACTCATTATTTGATTAATTGAAGATAACTGGCTGCGAAGTTCGGACAAAGCCAATTCGGTTTTTGTGTTGCAAAAACTCAATTCTTTTATTTTGATTATTTATCTTAAGGCGATTTGAAATTCCTAAGCCTAGATTCGCAACAGATCCTAAGATGTTTAGTCCAGCCAGAATAAGCGGGTTGCGGCGTTCGAGAGTATTGTGCCGCACAGGAGTATATTAATGTATAATATTGGCTATAATATCTTATTAGGTGCCCGGGAGATACTTTAACTGTTTCAAATGCAAAGGCGTGAGTCTTTCTTGTCCTACATCAGCAGGTCACGAGCAAGTTCCTCTGCCTCGTCGGTTTTATTTTGTATCTCATAAGACAACATTTCTGCGACGCTTAGTGTTTGAGCTAGCGAAATCTCTGAGTTAGCATGAAATTACGTTCGTGCATTTCCTTAAGCGCAAATAGCAAACCTCATCAGGTCATTCTTTAAGTTAAGGACGTCATCTTCAGGCAAAAATATTGCATGCATATCTACTTCTATGACAATATTACTTGACACGATGAATACATCATCTATTCTCTCGATAATCGAGCCATGATTAAATTCTATTTCTTTCGTCCTAGCGCTCTTTCCATACAACAAAGATGTCTGAATACACAATATCACTCCCAACAATAACAGATTCATTTTTGAAACCTGCAATGAGTAAAACATATGTAATAACTCGCGTAAAAGAATAGGTTTACATACAAATATGATTAATAGATATATATATAAATTATTATACAAGTTTCATAAATACAACCATTTTTTTTTTTCCTCACTCCATCTACCTTTCTTTAGATTCTGATATGTGCCAATGGAACTATTCTCACATCAGTGGTTTGGTTTTATACATTTTGAACCCTAAATCTATTGGCCGTTAAATTTTCTAAAATGTTAAACGGGCCTTCAAACTTAGGTGTCAGTTTATAATTTAAACCTTTAACGTACGTATACTTTGTATGTATACCTGATCCGCCCACGGCATATGTTCTAGTTGGCTTAGCTATTTTATCATGATTTTTTTTCATTATTATTTGTGCTTCTTCTAGATTCTTACGAGTATATTATATCGACTTATGCTTGCATCCATAACATCCTTTAAAGGATTTGATAAATTAGTTGTAGGCGTTAAGATGTGGAAAGGCGTTCTAGCCGGGATACCGTACAGTGCCTCGTGCGGTGTCATTTTAAGAGCACATGATACGAGTGATTAAGTGTGCTTAGTACCGCAGGTATGGCAATGTCCCAGTTGGGTCTGCCCCCCTAAGGTGACCCTTAAAATGTTTAAAACCTTACGATTTGCCCTTTCCACTAGCCCATTAGACTCTGGGTGATAGATCATGGTATTGATTTTCTTTATACAAAGGAATTCGCACAAGGAGTTAAGGAAATGATTATTGAACTCCCCGCCCGAGTCTGATATAATGGTGTGTGGAATTCCATGTTTACAAATGTAGCACTCGTAAAACTTCCTACGCACTCGACCGGGTTTTTGTTTTGAGCGCTATAAGTTCTGTATAGTCGATCAAAGCCTCTAAAAATTACTAGGAGTTCTATTTCCTCTGTCTGACTCAGTAACTCCTGTAATAAATCTAAATGTACTCTTTCAAAGGGTTGATTTGGCACGGGATAAGCCCCTAGGCTGACAGGTGTCTTCGTGTGCCCTTTGTATTCTTGACAGTGCGACAATTTGCTATGTGCTTTTTTATATCTGTAAGCATCGTATGCCAATAAAATAAGGATTTGGCTTTCTGTGACATTAAGGAATAACCCGGGTGTCCATTGCAGTGGATTTTCATGCAACCATTTTAAGACAGTGGGTATGAGTGAGATAGGTACCACCACCTGGTTGTTATTCAACTGCGGTGTGGTGTGTTGCGGGTTTTCCTCGTCACGGATCTACACAGGATATTATCCTTTATGATATAATTCTGCTGCTTATACTTTATGTATTCCTTTTCCTTTTCGGATTTCGTTTAACGCAATGATGATTTTTTCTATTTGCGGATCTTTTCTTGTTCTGTCTGTAATAGTTCAGCACTCCAGCCCAGATCTTCCCTGTTCAGATATAGTTTTAACAATGGGCGTGGAGGTTGAGATATCTATTAATTCAGCTAATGGCTCGGTACAAGATGAAGAGGGGTTGCGTGATAATGCGTCAGCAATGATATTTGCTTTCTTCCCAGGTAAATACCCGATCCTCGCGCCAAAGTCCTGGATGATCATGTGCCACCGAGTTCGCTTAGGGCTGTGACTAAAGCCTTTAAAGAAGTCGGTTAGGGGCTTATGATCAGTGAGAACCTTGACGTGATAACCATATATTATGAATTTAAAATGCACGAGTGAATTAACAATAGCGAGCCCTTCCTTGTCTATTACTGCATATTTACTTTCGGAAGGTCTCAGTTTACGTGAATAAAAAGCTATAGGGAAAAACTGTTTATCATATTGTTTGAAGCAATACCCACCTACTCCTAGGTCTGAGGCGTCTGTTGCTATGAAAAATTCCTTACCGAAGTCAGGAAATTTCAAGATAGGAGAACTACACAGTTCATCTTTCAATTTATCGAACGCCTGTTGATGAATTTCAGACCATATGAAATCTACGCCCTTTTTTATAAGATCGGTTAGGGGAGCGGCTATGATTGAGTAGTTGCGTATAAAGCGGCGATAGTAGCCGCTACAGCCTACAAATTGCTGTATTCCCTTGACATTTAGTAGGTATCGGAAAGTTACGGATAGCCGACACCTTATCATGGACGACTTTAAGACCTTCACTAGAAACCGTGAAACCTAAATAGACTAGTTCTGTTTTAAAAAATTTCACACTTACTTATCTTTACCCTTAAATTCTGCTGCCTTAGTCTTTGTAGCACTAACTCTAATTTACGTTAATGTTCTTCTAATGTGTTGGAACAGATTACTAGGTCGTCCATGTAGGCATGTAGGATATCTCCTAACAAGTCTCCAAACACAATGTTTATCATACGAGTAAAAGTTATGGGAGCACAACGTAAACCAAAGGCATACGCAAAAATTCATAATGTCCCCTGGCTGTGCTGAAGGCAGTGTATGGGATACTCTCTTGTTCCAACGGAATCTGATGAAATCCCTTTAGTAGGTCTAAGCTGGTGAAATATTTGTTCTGACCTAATAGAGTAGGATATCATCGTACATGGTACTGGGAAGATCTGTCAGGGATTGTTTCTTCATTTAAACGACGAAAATCGACGCATATCCGCCAAGTTCGATCTTTTTTCGGAGTACTACTATTAACGGAAAATTATAAGGGCTGTTTGATTTCCTAATGACTCCTTCTTTTAGCACTTTTTTTACCTACTTCCTCTGTTATCTCATTCTGAAATTTCATAGGAAGTCGGTACGAATGGTACATAGATTACTTTCTGTTTGTCCTTGAGCCTTATTTGATGCTCGATGACATCCGTTTTTCCTAAGGTTCCATCCGTAGTGGAAAAAACATCATGATATTTAGTTAAAAGTTTCAAAAAATTTCTGCTGAATTTCTTCTTCTTGAATGTCCTTACTGATTTTGTTCTTTATAGATTGCAAAAGGGATTCATCCGCAACTGATTGAGCGTGATTTATCTCAGCTACGGTAAGAATGCGATGTTTATAAACTTCGGCATCCAAGATATGTTGATTTTTGTGGATTACTAAAGTGGTATTCAAATGATTACAGACTTCGATGTTACATTGTTGTTGTGAGCCGACTGTATAAATGGCTTGTGTGACGGATAATCCGTGTGTTTTCAGAGTTTCGGAAAGGATTAACGTTTCAGATCCTGGCAAGGTTCTCTTTACACGCACTAATATGTTCGAAGTTACGTTAGGCTCGAGAGTTTGCGTGCAAGCTGATATTACTGGTGAGCGAGAGTTCTGTTGGGTTGCCTGTATTATTTCTTGGTTCATGAGACAGTGATTGGTTCTGTAATGTAAGTGACAACTCTGTCTGTCTCTTTATATCTAAAACTGATTTTAGGGTATTAGAAGACTTATAGAATTTCCCTTGATATACACACCGTGTTTTGCAGGTGCTAAGATAATATTTTGAGTGCCCATAGACGGGTATCCGATAATTACTGCGGGATACATATTAATGTTTTGTACAACGATAAAGGTATCAGCAAACGTGCGCTTACCGACCTTGTACTGTACCTGAGTTACGCCTACAACATTTAATTCATTATTCCCTATGCCTGAGAGCCTTATTCCGGACTTCTCTATAGGGAAATTTGAAAAGAGTAAATGATGAGTCCTTAAAATCCATGATATTACGTGGACTACCAGAATCAAAGAACAAAGTGAATGACTTATGGTCCAAATTTACTGCATGTAAGGTTGTCGCAACTCGTTTTGACTAATAATTGCATGAATTTGTTGCAAATCTACGGGAACCTGCACAGATTTTTTGGATTCGGCCGTGTGTTTCATAGGAAAATCAATTGCCTCACAATGATCTGATAAATGATTAAACTGATTATTTGATACAAAAGATGTTTGATATTGATGACCCAACATCGCCCTCTCCCCCCTTGGAGTGAACTACGTGGTATTTGTTTTGTTTATCACACCTTGAAAATTCGCTTGCCCTTGCGAGTTTCTGGCTAGACGGCCCAGGAACAGAGGTACCTGAAGCACGATTTGTTTGTTTCTGTGTTGTGCAGAATTTCCGTTTGGTTGTTTCTTCTTATAGTACTGAGGACCCTTCTTTTTATTTGCACTGGCAACTTGGTTGCGTGTTTTGTAGCATTCTGCTGTGATTCCTCGAGTAGCAACGGTTATATGAATGAGTTGAACTATTATGTATTGAACAAAAACGCGTCCGACAGTCTGAAATCATGTGACCTGGTCGTTTACAGTTATAACAAACCATCCCTGCAACTTGATTATTATTATGTACCACATTTACTTGTTGTGGCTTGTTCTCATTTTTTGCAAAAACTTGAATGAGCGAAGGATCTAGGTCGGTACATTTAGACATGTGTTTTTGATTTGTTTATACACATCTAATTCCGTACTGTTGGGCTGCAATTTTTTGTCAAAACACCGCACTAACACTTCAGGCAACATTGTGGTGATACTCGTAACGTAGATCAAAACGGATAAAATCTTTCACGTTGATTTTGGCACTCGTACCCACCCGAGTTACTTAAACTAACTTGATATTCATTTAGCGGTCGGCAATTAGCGCCGCCCGCACTCGACAACATTAAGCTGAGTCATGGAGGCTTGGTTAAGGATATTTCTCAATGCCAATACTACAGCTAAAGCCTTCTTCACCATACACGGCACGTAATCTGATTTGAACTCGTCCCATGTAAGCGCCTCTTGGAAAGAAACCCCCCTTAGATACGCACTTGCGTCTCCTTTAGCAAAGTCTATGAAGCTTTTGGCCTCCTGTAATTGTACTGCTGGGTCTGTGATGCTTTTTGCATTTAAATGAGCGTCTACAGATGAGATCCATGCCTCAACATTTTGAGGCAGGAACCCATTGACCCGACCTTGAAAAGGGACAATTGCTGACCTCGCGCTCACGAGAGTCACCACATTGGGGTGCCAGTCGGAGGAGTTGCCATTTCCACTTTCACTTTTTTCTTATCACTTCTATTCCTTGCGGTCCTATCAAAATATCTATAAGAGTACACTCGACCACTACGTAAACGCATATGCAATGTACTGTATAAATGTGTTATAATAATAGGAAAATCCCCCAAAAGATACAAAAATACAGATAATTTGATAAAATATTATACGGAGAATTCCTGCAAAAAACGATTAGCAACAACGAGAAGAGAAAAAAAATAATCTGCGGGCGAGAACTCGTAGTTGAAGTTTATCTGTAATGAAGGAAGATTAAGATGGCGAACAACTCACCCCCAGAATACTGGACGACATCGACTCCTGATGCAACAACTTCACTGAGGAAAGAACCTGAATAGATAAAATGGTACTTAGCTCCAGATTATATGGTGAAGGATTGTTGACATGGGATGACTCTCGTTCCTGTCTAAGTCTCGCGTCGGAAGTCGTGATGACGTCACGGTCTTCTCTCGGTGCGCGATGCATGAAGAAGTCCAAGATTGATGTTTCCTTGTTTGTTTCTTCTTTCTGTTGATGTTCGATGCTGCTCTCGTCCGTGTAGATTCTCGAAGATAAGTGACAACAGTCACTCAAACGTCGGTGTTGATGCTTGTATTCTTCTCGATGAAGGACATATCTTCGTCTTCATAAAATGTTGCGTTGATTGAAGATCCCGTTTCCTCTGTTTAGTTTTGATGTTGAAGGTGGAAGTTGGTTCTTGTAGACCTTCGGTCGGCTGATATGGGTCTTGTTAATTTTATTCTTCGTCATTCGCTGCCACCAGTCGAAGTCCCTTCGCTTTGCGAAAGACTTTTTTTTTGTTTTCTCCGTTACGACTGTCATCGTAAGTAGTCTGGTTCCTCCCATCTCCTTCCTGATATCTTAGTAGAGTGGTTTTTCTTAACTAAAGGAGAGGATTCAAACAGATAAGTTGAACAGATATAACAACTTATTCTGTAACTCCATACTAGGAGATGCAGCTCGGTCGGAAGACCGATATGTTTGAAGGTTGGCACGGAACTGCCATTCTAAAGCATCACGTCGATAGCGGAACATTAGCTATCTCAGCGATTCATATAAAAACATACGTAGTCCGCCGGCTCGGAAGTTACAAGTTTCCGGTGTAGGTTAACAGGTCAACCGCTTCCCATGGAAGTTGTTGTGCAAAGTTATCATTAATATAAAATGCTGATAATGTACAGAGCTAATTCAGGCTACTGCAGACAGCGCATAGCGTAATCTAGAATCTGCGTTGGTCACGTAGGACCCTCCTAATGCCATGACCTCAGGTCATGGGTTTTTATTTACAGATCCTGTAATCTGAAACAATGTATTTATTACATATAATATATATATATATATATATATAGATATATATATATAATATATATATATATATAATATATTATATATATATATATATATATATATATATATATATACATATAGACATACTATACATATATATATAATATATATATACTATATATATATATATATATATATATATATATATATATATATATAATATCTAAATATATATTCATAAAACGTAGCCTAATAACTATTATGTATGTAAGAAAAACATATCCAAAACCTTCCTTAAGAAACTGTAATCTGTGTTCTACCTGGGCATAGAGATGGGGTTTCAACACCTACTCTGGGCACCTACCCTTAACTTTGCCCAACAGTAGCCAGTTCAACAACTTCGCCCAAAATTGAAAACTTAAAACATAATTCCACACCCGCCCCCAACAATCCCCCCCCCCCCCGACACCGCGGGCCCCGCCCCCACTAAAACCCCCCCCCCCCGCAAAGCAGTTTGTGAGATAGAAGAATAAGGGAGAGAATGACACATCGAATCGAATAATCGTCTCATTTTCAGAAAAGAATTATATCTGAATAAATTAAGTTTACTTAAATTCCGTAAACCAAACCAGTGATATCTGCACAAAATCACGATTAAAATCTTTACAATCAAAGTCTAAAGAATAATTTTGAATTTTTGTACAGTAAAAGCCCTTCTTTGCTTACCCAATACCATAATAAATCTTGCCAGAGAGAGCTAGTGCTGCCTCAAAGACTTCTCAAATCGAACAAGAACAAAACTTATTCGAGGTTTTCGTCAGTGATTGCAGAAACGGGAATATAAATAATAAATCTCACCCACTAAATCAACAACTGAGCCACGAGATCAATTTTCCACCAAAAGGAAAACAAATAATAAATCAATGCGGCTTCTGATCTCAATCAATTACACTTCAATAAAGATCCGACGATATCTTCGTGGCATGATCGTTGGATACCCAAAATGATGCAACTCCCTCACGACCCTATACTGGAATTCAAGGGCGCATGAGCGCCGTGGGCGGAGGCAGGGAAAGAAAAGTGTAGGGACGAAATGTACCGTGAAAAAACCGAGGGGGAAGACAAGTCCACCGCACAGAATGTGGGTAATCAGACCTGAAATTGAATCCGCATTCCAATTAGGTAACACATCCCAATTTGCACTCGCTAGTTCTCCCGATATGCAGCTTTTTTCAAACATTCCCACTGCGCTGCTTGATGAACAAGCTGGGGGAAATTAGGAATGGAATGTCATCTTGAAAAGGGGGAAGTTGTAAGGAAAAATGTGGGTTTATGCCTAACAAATTATTCACATGCATATATACCTTCAAAATAATAACTTCTTTTATTGCAATATCCGAGCCATATCGTAACCAATCCCTATTCTATTTTATCTCTTTGTATTTTCCTATATTCTAAGCTTTAAACATTCAGTGAAAAGATGGAATACCAAAGGTATTGTAAAAGAGAATTTGCATAACAAACCTGTATTGTTTATATTCAACTGATGGAGTTCAGAACACATTCATAGCTATTTTCTGACAAGTTCACAATGACGTAATTGCTGCCTTATATAGAATGAGAAATATAAATGCGCATTACCGCAAAAACGAAGCTGATGATAACATGTATATAATACACACATACTATGTAAATAACTATATAAATATATATATATATATATATATATATTAATATATATATATATAATATTTACATATATATATATGTGTATATATATATATATATACATATATACTATATATATATATACATATACATGTACACATATATATATATATATATATATATATATAGATATATATATATATATATATTATATATATATATATATATATAAGCGAATACCACTGGAAATAATAGTCAGGAATCCAAGCGCTTTCGTCTTTATTCAGACATCGTCAAGGAGCTACTGAAGTACAATTGGAGAGGAAGGCCTCAGGTAGAAACAAGATCAGGAATACCAGATGGTTAATTATCAAAAGGGTAAAAACCTTAAAAATTAAAAGGGATAATCCAGGATTATCGGATATCACACGGTCACAAACTTTAACAGATTCTGACCCTAACCGAAATTACAAAGTATCTTTACAGTCCAAAACATGTAAAAACTGAATATATTAATTTTGTTGCTTATATTTATCTACAACTTTTTTCATTATGAAAGCATCAAGTTTTAAATAAACCAAGACTTAAATTTAGAACATTTCTATTATTTGACTTGATAAAACAAGATTCAATGATATTCCTTTTAACTGCGTCATTACATGGGACTAAGGCTCTTGCTTGACTCCAGTTAATAGGATGGTCTAAATCTCTCATATGTACAAAAATAATGCATTCGATATTTGCCCAGTTCTCACAGAATATTGATGTTGCTTAAGACGCTGTGAAAGAGATTTCCCGTCTGTCCGTAAAGATTTTATCACATTTTTTTGCAAGGAATTTCTATATGCAGCCTGGAAGATCTTTAGAGAATTTTTGATTACTAAACTCTTGACATTAATATTACTGAAAACAACATTTATGTTAAAAAAGCTTTAAAATTCTAGGAATATCTAAAAAACCTTTCATCATAAGGTAATTTTAGAATGTTATGCTTACTAAATTCAAGTTTGTCATTAGTTGAATAAAATGTTTTTCTAGCTCTTTTCCATGCCACATCTACAAAAGTCCTTGGGTATTTAAGTTTCAAAGCAAATATCATAAATAGTTTTAATTTCAGCGTCATAAATTGCGGGCTACAGACACGTAAAGCCCTTAGGAACATCCCAGAAAAAACAGAGAATTTAACATTTTGATGGTGATTGGAGTAGTAATGAACAAAAGAGGCAATATTAGTTGATTTTTCGAAAGACTGAAAAGGTGAAATTTCTATCTCATTCTATGGACAGTTACATCAAGAAAATTCAAATTACAATTTCTTTCTTCCTCTACAGTAAATTTTATAGAAGGGACTAAATTATTGAGATTATTAAGGAATTCCTGGAGGTTTTCGTGAACTGGCCAAATACAGAAGATATCATCCACGTATCTAAACCAAATAACTTTTTGGGGCAAAATTCTTGGTAAGAGTTTTGTCTCCAGTTAGTTTCGTGAACTGTCCATCAAACCCTGGGAAAACTACAGAAGCTACACTAACTACAGAACCGTGGCAGCTTTGTTTGACATTAATTCTCACCATAAAACTGCAGTGCTTTCTTTTTCCTTGATAGCTGCCCCATCATTCGTACAGCGATTTCCAGTCCAAGGCTATTTTTCCGAAAGCACACACACACACTCGTCTCGCGGTCAAATGAAACGCTTCCAGTGAAATACGACCCTCGGCACGGGTAGCACAATGGCCATTATCAATATTCACGTTCGACAATAAAGTCGGAAAATGTTATATTTCCTTTTAAAGTGTCATTTAACTGCTACGTTCATTTTACACCAGGATGCACCTGCAGCGATTATATTTTTAGTAAATATATGTTTTTTTGCAATGGATCCAAAGCAGTCGTCAGACTTCAGTCAGCAAAAACTGACAGAGTCTACTGAACCAGTTTTCTAGCACTGTTTCCGATTTCTTGATATATGGTATCAGGTATTAAGGTCATCATATAACTGGCCCAGTTAATTGGTGATGGAAAAATTTATAACCTTTTAGACATAAAATACAAATGCTAATTCTGTTACTTAGAGAAGTTCTGGTTAACAAATATGTGCATGCAAGTTTGTTCATATGCAAACATAGCATGCACTCAGGAGAAGGAGAGTGTAAGTGAGAGAGAGTGAGAGAAGTATCTGAGAAATATTCTTACCTCCATGAGGTGAGGATTACCTCGTCGATGTTCTCTCGCTCTATCACAGAATACTGATAACCCACTTATGTTATATTTACACATTCTCTCTCTCTCTCTCTCTGTTTCCTAAGTGCAACTCACTCCTTGGAGTAGAAGTTAGTGTTCGTCTTGAAGATACATCATATATATCATAATTTCTTCATATTTCTTGCTCTTGGATCTTAAACCTTTGTAGTGACAACGTATCCAAAAAAGTGCGAAGAATTCGAGAAGTTATGAGGCTATTACAATTACATACTTGTATATGTATATATATAGGTATATATACACTATATGTATACATATATACATACATATACACTATGTATATATATAGTAGATGTATATATGCATACATACATGAATATATACTTATATACATATAGATATATATACACACTATATGTATACCCACACACACACACGCACACACACACACACACACACACATATATATATATAAATATATACATACATATATTACATGTATACATATAGATATACCTATATACACACTAAATATGTATATATGTATATATATATATATATATATATATTATATATATATATAATGCATGTGTGTATATGTGTGTAATGGTATGACCTGAATTACTTGATTTCGTAAGAAATAATAAGATAAATTTTCTTCAGTCAGACCTGTTCTCAAAAAGTATCAAATTCCCAAATCTGAAAAAGAAAGTTAATGAGAGAAACAATAGAACATCTAAACGTTGCCTGAATTTAACAGAAAAGGCGATAAAAGTCTTTGAAAATAAACGCAGGTTGTTCATTTATATCGGAACACTATTAGCAAACTTCATTTTGTTGGAATTTCAACAAATACAATTTCACACTAAAAGCATTCTGGCAAAAATGCCAAAAGTCAAGAGAAAACAATTACATATTTGTATTTTTCCTTTCTAATATGAATTTCGCAAAAAGATCTCTCACTTGTTAAAAAATTAGGCTTCCAACAATGCAGATACATCAGCACCAAATTTCAGGAACAGTATTTTAAAAGTGGGGCTCGAATTCATATTTGAAATGCTCCACAGAAATTTACCTATTTATATTATAAGTATTGATTCAAATTCCTGTAGAAATAACTTTATTTTAGCAAGCTTCCTGGAATATGCAATGCACTTTGTTGTTAACTACTAAATTGCTTCAAAAGGAGTAAAATTGGTATTCTGTATAATATTTATTGAGACATCTAGTCATTAAATTGTTTAAATGAATTAAATCGGTTTGCTACGTTTTATTATTCTGCACCTCTGAAGCTGCTAAATCAGCATCACCAGAAGAAATCAGTCTAGTTTCCACACACAAACACACACACACACACACATATACACACATATATGTAAATGTACACATGCACGCACATAATTTATATACGTAGATATATAGAATATATATATATATATATATATATATATATATGCGTGTGTACATATATATTCATAAAACTTGCTTAAAGGGATATATCGTAGCCTAATAACTTTTAAGCATTAAAAAAAAATATATATCCAGACTAAACCTTCCCTAAGTTAAAGTAATCTGTGTTCTACCTGGACATAGAGATGGGGCTTCAACACCTACTCTGGGTACCTACCCTTAACTTTGCCCAACAGTAGCCAGTTTAACAACTTCGCCCGAAATTGAGAACTTAAAAAAAAGAATTACATTTTAATAAAATCGAACAAGAATAAAATTTCTTCAATGTCTTCTCACTGAACCAACGTCTGAGCCAATGATCAATATTCCACCAAAAGGAAAACAAATCATAAATCAATGTGGCTTCTGATCTCAACTAATTAATTTTTATTAAAGATCCGACGATGTCATTTTGGATATCCAAAATGATGAAACTCCCTCATGACCCTATACTGGAATTCAAGGGTGCATGAGCGTCGTGGGCAGATGCAGCAAAAGAAAAGTGTAGGGACGAAACGTACCATGAAAAAGTCGAGGGGGAAACGAGTCCACCGCACAGAATGTGGGTAATCAGACCCGACATTGAATCCGCATTGAAATTGGCTCACACATCCCAATTTGTACTCGCTAGTTCTCCCGAAGTGCCCCTTTCTCCAAATATTCCTCCGCGCTGCTTGATGAACACGCTGGGGGGAATTAGTAATGGAACGTCATCTTGAAAAGGGCGAAGTTGTAAGGAAAAATGTGGGTCTATGCCGAACAAATTATTCACATGTATATATACCTTCAACATAACTTCTTATATTGCAATATTCGAGCCATACCGTAACGAATCTTTATTTTATTTCATCTCTTCGTATTTTCCTATGTTCTCAGCCTATAAATATTCAGTGAATCGATGGAATACCAAAGGTATTATAAAAGAGAATTTGCATAACAAAAATGTATTGTTTATATTCATCTGACGGAGTCCAGAACACATTCACAATTATTTTCTGACAAATTCACGATGACATAATGGCTGCCTTATATCGAAAGAGAAATAAATGCACTAAAGCAAAAATGACTTTGATGACAACGTGAATATAATACACACACAGCCTATATGAATAAGTAAATACTATATATATATATATATATACTATACTTATATATATATATATATATATATATATATATATATATATATATATATAATATGTACATGTACAAACCAGAAATACGGTTACCATCATATACAATAAATATAAGTTTAAGTCGCCTCTCCTCTACCTATTGGCATCGAATTTAGCTTCTATCCTTGGAACCGAAATCAACCTGACTACATCGTGGTAGCAGATTGCAAAGCTTGTAATTAGTTGCTTTACACGAAAGTTTTGTCACTATTACGCCCGTGACATATTCACAAATGTTATGGCAGGTGTCCTTAATAGAAGAAAAAATTCACTTCAATTAGGTAGTAACCTTCGCCCAAACAGAATCAGCCCCACCAGGTTTCGAACCTGTCTCTTGTGAGTCATCCTGGCATCAAAACAAGACTTTTTACACATTGCCACTAAACAAGAGAGAGAGAGAGAGAGAGAGAGAGAGAGAGAGAGAGAGAGAGAGAGAGAGAGAGAGAGAGAGAGAGAGAGAGAGATTTCTCAATATCAATAACTGCTCTAATTATTGCTATATAGAAATAATGTATTTAGAAAGTAATGATGATATGACAATGATTTAATGAATATCTTTTAATTTATTCTTTAAAGTAATTCTTACAAGCCAGAAAAATCTGAGATGACCATAATTAGGAGAAAATTGATATTATGATCCAAAGCCAACACTGATATACAGAAGCAAATAATACCACATTTCATGCTGGACCCATTTTCTTATTCTACAATATTGCAATTACACCCAAGTCCTTTTCTCTTCCCTTAAAGGATTATTATATCAAATGGGGAATAATGAAAGGAACAGAGCTTTACACATAGCAGTGGAAAATGAACAAGCACAAAATGAATTCAAAGAAAGGTGGACTCTCCTGATTATTTACTGAACAAGTCTCATTGCTTATTTGGGTGGATTCGTTTCCTGAAGTAAGTACTACAATTAATCAAAGTTAAACACGATGCTAGATTCACGTTGAACAAGTGACATATAACAATTTACTCGTTTCCAGTCAGACTGTTAAAATAAAGCACTAAAAGACAGGACCTCGTGAACCGTCCATCAAAGCCTGGGAAAACTACAGAAGCTACACTAACTACAGAACCGAGGCAGCTTTGTTTAACATTAATTCTCAGCGTGAAACTGCAGTGCATTCTTTTTCCTTGATAGCTGCCTCATCATTCGTACGGCGATTTCCAGTCCAAGGCGACTGTCAGAAAGCACACAAGCGCACTCGTCTAGCGGTCAAATGAAAACGCTTCCAGGGAAATACGAATATCGGCACGGGTAGCTCAAGGGCCATTATCAATATTCCCGTTCAACAAAAAAGTTTGAAAATGTTATATTCTCTGCTCAAGTGTCATGTTAACAGCAACGTTCATTTTACACCAGGATGCACCTGCAGCGATTTTGTATGTAGTAAATATCTTTTTTGTAATGTACCCAGAGCAGTCGTCGGACTTTGGTTAATTATAAATCAGTCGGCAAAAACCGACAAATGATATTGAACTTGTATGGCTTTTGATTTCGTGATATATGGTATAAGGTATTAGGGCCATCATATGACGACCTCAGTTAATTGGTGGTGGATAAATTTATTACCTTTTGGACATAATATGCAAATGCTGCTTAATAAATATGGTCCTGCAAGTTTGGGCATATGCAAACATAGCATGCACTCAGGAGGAAAGTGTAAGAGAGAGTCGTATCTGGGGAATATTCTCATCGCGATGAGGTGAGGATTACCTCCTCGAGGTTCTGTCGCTCTTCATTTAAGATGATACATATTTTGACAGAAAACTGATCACCCATTTTATTTATATATTCACACATTCTCTCTCTCTCTCTCTCTCTCTCTCTCTCTCTCTCTCTCTCTCTCTCTCTCTCTCTCTCTGTTTCCTCAATGCAACTCACTCTTTGGGTTAGGAGTTAGTCTTGAAGATACATCATATACAGCATAATTTCTTCATATTTCTTGCATTTGATGTTAATACTTTGTAGTGACACGCGTATCCAAAAAAGCAAACTTCAATTTGTTGGAATTTCAAGAGATACAATTCATTCTAAAAGCATTCAGGCAAAATGCCAAAAGTCAAGAGAAACCATTGCATATATGTATTTTCCTTTCTAATATGAATTTCAAAATAAGGCTTTCAACAATGCAGCTAAATCAGGCCCAAATTTTGGTAACCATATTTCTTAAGTGGGGCTCGAGTTCACGCTGAAATGTTTGGCAGAAATTTACTTATATATATTTTAAGTATTGATTCCAATCCCGGAAGAAATAACTTTATTTTAGCAAAATTCCTGGTATACGCAACACACTTTTGCTATTATTTGCTAAATGTTTTAGATGCTTCAAAAGCAGTAAAATTGATATTCAATATATTAATTCATGAGACATCAAATCAGTAATTTTATGAAAATAATTAAATTAGTTTGCTACGATTTATTAATCTGTGACTGAAACGGGTCAATGATCCAACATCAGAACATAACGGCCAAGTTTCCAGAAGCAACTTCAGCAGCAGCCTCTTTCAAACTCGCTTTTGTTTTCATCATCCAAAGAGCATATGGTTCTGTCAAGCATTGAGTATGCTCTCGAATTCATTTAAATAAGCTTAAATTTTTCATACATATCCAGTATTACTTTTACAAAACCACGATTCAAGTCAACAAACGAAATCTTGACAATCAAATTCTAAAGAATACCTCAGACCTTGTTGAAACTTTAAGAGCCCGTGTTGCCAGAAAGACCTCTAAAATCAATCAAGAACAAAGACTCCAAGTTCTTTTGATCAATAACTGCACCAATGGGAGTATAAATAAATCTCTCCGCTGGACCAACGTCTGAACCACTGAGATCAATTTTCCACCAAAAGGAAAACAAACATAATTCAATGGGGCTTCTGATCTCAATCAATTACATTTTATGAAAGACCCGACGATATCTGAGTGGCATGATCGCTGGATACCCAAAATGATGAAACTCCCTCACGACCCTATACTGGAATTCAAGGGTGTACGAGCGCCGTAGGCGGAGGCTGCGAAAGAAAAGTGTAGGGAGGAAACGTACCGTGAATGAGTCGAGTGGGAGACGAGTCCACCGCACAGAATGTGGGTAACCAGACCTGAAATCGAATCCGTACTCAAATTGGCTCACACATCCCAATTTGCACTCGCTAGTTCTCTCGATATGCAGCTTTCTCCAAATATTCCTCCGCGCTGCTTGATGAACAAGTTGGGGGAAATTAGGAATGGAATGTCATCTTGAAAAGGGGGAAGTTGCAAGGAAAAATGTGTGTCTATTCCTAATAAATTATTCATATGCATATACACCTTCAAAGTAATAACTTCTCTTATTACAATATTCGAGCCATATCGTAACGAATCTTGATTTATTTCATCTCTTCGTATTTTCCTGTTCTCAGCCTATAGATATTCAGTGAATCTATGGAATACCAAAGGTATTATAAAAGAGAATTTGCATAACAAAAATTATTGTATATATTCAACTGACGGAGTCCAGAACACATTTATAGCTATTTTCTGACAAGTTCACGATGACATAATGGCTGCCTTATAAGAAAGAGAATTATTTGTACCAATGGCCTATCATTAAAGCGAAAAAGACGCCGATGACAACGTGATCATAATAGACACACAGACTATGTAAATAAATAAATAAATATATTATATATATATATATATATATATATATATATATAAAAGCGAATACCACGGGAAAATGATAGTCAGAAATCCAAGCGCTTTCGTCTTTATTCAGACATCGTCAATGAGCTGCTTGACGATGTCTGAATAAAGACGAAAGCGCTTGGATTTCTGACTATCATTTTTCCCGTGGTATTCGCTTATTTATGAAGTCACGTGCATCTACTGTGATTTTTAAGCATATAATATATAATATTTAATATATGATATATATATATATATAATATTATTATCTATTATATATATATAATATATATATAAGCCAGAAATACCGTTACCATCAAATACAAGAAATACAAGTTTAAGGTGCCTCTGCTCTACCTATTGCCATCGTATTTACTTCCTATGCTTAGAACTGAAATCAACCTAACTATATCGTGCTAGCAGATTGCAAAGCTTGTAATGAGTGGCTTTACACTACAGTTTTGTAACTATTACGCACGTGGCATATCACAAGACTTTTTATACATTGCCACTAAACAAGAGAGAGAGAGAGAGAGAGAGAGAGAGAGAGAGAGAGAGAGAGAGAGAGAATTTCTCAATATCAATAACTGCTCTATAATTATTGCTATATAGTAATAATGTATTAAGAAAGTAATGCTGATATTACAATGATATAATGAATATTTTTAATTTATTCTTTAGAGCAATTCATACTATCCAGAAAGATCTATGATGATTATGATATAAAAAAAAATCATACTACGATCCAAAGCCAACACTGATATACAGAAGCAAATAATACCACATTCCATGCAGGACCCATTTTCTTATCCTACAACATTGCAATTACACCCAAGTCCTTTCCTCTTCCCTTAAAGGATTATTATATCAAATGGGGAATCAATGAAAGGAACGAATCTTTACACATAGCAATGGAAAATGAACAAGCACAAAATGAATTCAAACAAATGTGGACTACTGATTATTTACTGAACAAGTGTAATTCCTTATGTGGGTGGATTCGTTTCCTGTGGTAAGTACTAAAATTAATCAAAGTTAAACACAATTTTAGATTCGCGTTGAACAAGTGACATATAACAATTTACTCGTTTCCAGTCAGACTGTTAAAATAAAGCACTAAAAGACAGGACCTCGTGAACCGTTCATCAAAGCCTGGGAAAACTACAGAAGCTACACTAACTACAGAACCGAGGCAGCTTTATTTAACATTAATTCTCAGCGTAAAACTGCAGTGCATTCTTTTTCCTTGATAGCTGCCCCATCATTTGTACAGCGATTTCCAGTCCAAGGCGATTGTCAGAAAACAAACATGAACACTCGTCTTGTTTTCAAATG
This sequence comes from Macrobrachium nipponense, assembly GCF_015104395.2. Classification (NCBI taxonomy): domain Eukaryota; kingdom Metazoa; phylum Arthropoda; class Malacostraca; order Decapoda; family Palaemonidae; genus Macrobrachium; species Macrobrachium nipponense. Next base: position 78,344,024 of record NC_087200.1, read on the forward strand.
AAACGCTTCCTTCGGCACGGGTAGCGCAAGGGCTATCATCAATATTAACGTTCGACGATAAAGTCGGAAAATGTTATATTCTCTTTTGAAGTGTCATTTAACTGCTACGTTCATTTTACACCAGTAGGCATCTGAAGCAGTTTTATATTTAGTAAATATATGTATTTTTTAAAGGATCCAAAGCAGTCGTCGGACTTCGATTAGTTATATATCAGTCTGCAAAAACCGCAAGACACTATTGAACAAATTTACTTGTACTTTTCTGATCTCGTGATATATGGTATTAGGTATTAGGGTCATATGACGGCTCAAGTTAATTGGTGATGGAAATATTTATAAACTTTTGGACATAAAATATAAATGCTGTCTCTGTTACCGAGAGAAATTCTGCTTAATAAATATGGTCATGCAGTTTGGGCATATGCAAACATAGCATGCACTCAGGAGGGAGTGTAAATAAAAGAAGTATCTGAGGAATATTCTCAACTCATGAGGTGAGGATTATCTCGTCGATGTTCTCTCGCTCTTCATTTAAGATATATATTACCACAAAATACTGATCACCCACTTATGTTATATTTACACATTCTCTCTCTCTCTCCCAGTTTCCTTACTGCAACTCACTCCTTGGGGTAGAAGTTAGTGTTCATCTTGAAGATACATCTTATACATCATAATTTCTTATTTCTTGCACTTGGATCTTAAGGCTTTGTAGTGACGAGCATATCCAAAAAAGCACCAAGAATTCGAGACGTACTGAGGGCACTGTGGCCATTAAAATTACATATATAATATAATATGATATATATATATATATATATATATTATACACTATAAGTACATCTATACATGTATATATATTGTTATATGTATAGATATGTTTGTTATATACTATATATATAAGATTTGGGAATTTTGGAAGAAAAAAAATTAATTTTTTTGATGAAATAAAATAATACAGGTCACACCATCAAGTTACAGATAGTGCCAGAAATAGTTATATTATATATATATATATATTTAAGATATATATTATATACTATATATTAATATAGGTATTATATATTATTATACATATATATATTAGTATATATATATATTATAGGTAGAATATATATATAATATATATATTCAATAGTAATTTATAATATAGATATATATTATATATAATACATATATATATATCTATTCTAATATATAATATTAATATATAGTATATATTATCTATATATAATTAGAGAAATATATGTATGTATATATTATATATAATATATATATATATATATATATATATATATATATATATATATAATATACATATATATATATATATATATATATATATATATATATATATAATATATATATATATATATATATATATATATATATATATATATATATATTCTAGCACGATTTGTAACTTAATGGTGTGACTTGTATTATTTTATTTCGTTAAAAAAATGAATTTTTCATAAAATTCCCAAATCTGAAAAAGAAAGTAAATGAGAGAAACAATAGAATATCTAAACGTTGCCTGAATTTAACAGAAAAGGCGATAAAAGTCTTGGAAAAAAACGCAGGTTGTTTATTTATATCGGAACACCATTAACAAACTTCATTTTGTTGGAATTTTAACAAATACAATTTCACACTAAAAGCATTCTGGCAAAATGCCAAAAGTCGAGAGAAACAATTACATATATGCATTTTTCCTTTTTCGCAAAAAGAATCACCTTTCTGTCAAAATTAGGCTTCGAATAATGCAGCTAGATCAGGCCCATATTTTAGAAGTGGGGCTCGAATTCATGTTGAAACGATGGAATACCAAAGGTATTGTAAAAGAGAATTTGCATAACAAACCTGTATTGTTTATATTCAACTGACGGAGTCCAGAAGACATTCCCAACTATTTTCTGACAAGTTCACAATGAGGTAAAGGCTGCCTTATATAGAATGAGAAATATAAATGCGCACTACCGCAAAAACGAAGCCGATGATAACATGTATATAATACACACACATACTATGTAAATAAATATATAAATATATATATATATATATATATATATATATATATATATATATATATATATATATATATATACATATACATTCTTAACCTTGTGAACAGCTGAGACCCAAAGGGTGCAATTAACCTGACCAGGATTTCGAAGTATGTCTAATGCGTTTGGTACACAGGCGACAGGAACCTAAACACTCGGCTATCGAGAGAAATACAAGTTTAAGTCGTCTCTGTCCTACCTATTGCCATCGAATTTAGCTCCTCTTCGTAGAACCGATATCACCCCAACTTCATCATGCTAGCAGATTGCAAAGTTCGTAATTAGTAGCTTTACACGACAGATTTGTCACTATTTCGCAGGTGATATATTCAATAAGTTACACCAGAAATGAACTCAATAATATAAAGAATTCACTTTAATTAGGGAGTAACCTTCACCCAAACAGAATCAGCCTTACCCAGGACTCGAACCCTTGTCTTTTGTGAGTCGTCTTCGCGTCACTTGCCATATCAAAACAAGGCTTTTTACTCATTGCCACCACACGAGAGAGAGAGAGAGAGAGAGAGAGAGAGAGAGAGAGAGAGAGAGAGAGAACGCAAGCAAAAGCTATCAATAGTGTGCATGTCAAACACTTCTCAATATCAATTACTGCTCTGAATCTTGAAAAGTAGATGCGGATATTACAATGATCCAATGAACATCTTTTTATTTATTCTTTAAAGTGATTCATACTATCCAGCAAAATCTGTGATGACTATGATTAGGAAAAAATTCATACTACGATCCAAAGCCAACACTGATATACAGAAGATAAGAATAACAAAGTACTTGCAGGACCCGTTTCCTTATCCTACAACGTTGCAATTACACCCAGGTTCTTTCCTCTTTCCTCAAAAGATTAATATATCAAATGGGGAATAATGAAAGGAACAACTCTTTACGCATAGCAATAGAAAATGAACAAGCACAAAATGATTACTGAACAAGTCTCATTGCTTATTTGGGTGAATTCATCTTACCACAGTAATTACTACAATTAATCAACGTTAAACAGGATGCTAGATTCACGTTGAACAAGTAACAAATAACAATTTACTCGTCTCCAGTCAGTTTCGTGAACTGTCCATCAAACCCTGGGAAAACTACAGAAGCTACACTAACTACAGAACCGTGGCAGCTTTGTTTGACATTAATTCTCACCATAAAACTGCAGTGCTTTTTTTTCCCTTGATAGCTGCATCATTCGTACAGCGATTTCCAGTCCAAGGCTATTTTTCCGAAAGCACACACACACACTCGTCTCGCGGTCAAATGAAACGCTTCCAGGGAAATACGACTCTCGGCACAGGTAGCACAAGGGCCATTATCAATATTCACGTTCGACAATAAAGTCGGAAAATGTTATATTTCCTTTTAAATTGTCATTTAACTGCTACGTTCATTTTACACCAGGATGCACCTGCAGCGAATTTATTTTTAGTGAATATATGTTTTTTGCAATGGATCCAAAGCAGTCGTCGGACTTCAGTCAGCAAAAACGGACAAAGTCTACTGAAATAATTTTCTAGCACTGTTTCCGATTTCGTGATATATGGTATTAGGTATTAAGGTCATCATATAAATGGCCCAGTTAATTGGTGATGGAAGAATTTATAACCTTTTAGACATAAAATCCAAATGCTAATTCTGTTACTTAGAGAAGTTCTGCTTAACAAATATGTGCATTCAAGTTTGTTCAAATGCAAACATAGCATGCACTCAGCAGAAGGAGAGTGTAACTGAGAGAGAGGGAGAGAAGTATCTGAGAAATATTCTTACCTCCATGAGGTGAGGATTACCTCGTCAATGTTCTCTCGCTCTACTATCACAGAATACTGATCACCCACTTATGTTATATTCACACATTCTCTCTCTCTCTCTCTCTGTTTCCTAAGTGCAACTCACCCCTTGGGGAAGAAGTTAGTGCTCGTCTTGAAGATACATCATATAGATCATAATTTCTTCATATTTCTTGCTCTTGGATCTTAAAGCTTTATAGTGACAACATATCCAAAAAAGTGCGAAGAATTCGAGAAGATAGGAGGCTATTACAATTACATACTTGTATATGTATATATATATATATATATATATATATATATATATATATATATATATATATGGGTATATATACATTATAGGTATACTATATTACACTATGTACATATATATATATGTATATATACATAAATACATGCATATATACATATAGATATATAAACACACTATATGTATACACACACACACACACACACACACACATATATATATATATATATATATATATATATATATATACATATACATATATATACACACTAAATGTATATATAATATATATATATATATATATATATATATATATATATTTATTTATTTATGTTTACGTATAATTATATATATATATATTATATATATATATATAATATATATATATATATATATATATATATATATATTCTTACATATGGGCGCCCTTGAGAACCCCAGATACGTAAATGGAAATATTAGAGGGAAAATGCATGCAAAATAACTTGCTTGAAACTTACCTTAAAAAAAGATTGATTTGGTTATTTTTACTTTAGAAAAGGTCGCCATTACAAACCAGCCAATTAATCTACATTATTTATTCACAAGAGGCCGTTGAATGGCCTGGGAAAAGTAAATGCACATGGACCAATCCTATCTCTCACAATAGGGGAAAGCTGGCAAAAATCAGATTAATGTCAATGCTGATTTTCAAAATTACTCAAGTTATGTGACTCAGCTAATATGGAAAAGTTCCCACATTAGACACAAAATGAAATGAAGACTTCTTGCACAAGTTACAGTTATTCAATTTTATCTAATACACTGGGGAGGAACTCTAGTGTTTAAATGAGATATTCAATGAAGACTTTGCCTGTCTGGGATGATCCCAAAAGGTGGCATGCAGTCACGAGGCAAGGAAAGGAACAAAGGGATGTCATTTGAGAATTAGGAGTTCGAATTGGCTCGAGATGTACCCGGATGCCTTATGTAGGTGGACCTTTGTAGAATGTGGCGTCGACTTTGTCCGAGGTCTGGGGAGCCAGTTAGCCCTGTGTAGGCCTTTTTGGAAGGCTGGCTGGGACCTCTGTCTTAGGTCACAGACTCGTGTGGACTGAGAATGAGGCTGGATGTTTTTGAATTGCATAGATTTCACACGCAGCCTCCGGCATTGTCAGAAAAATGCGAAACACACAACCAGCGAATTTGGAAGGAAAAGAGGTCTTATGTTAGGAATCCCTAAAGCCCACATCGAGGCCTAGCTAATCCTGTGACCTGCCTGTCTTACTCTAAGCTCGAGCCTAAACGGAAATTCCCTTCTGCCTGCGTTCTTCTTTCTAAAATCAGCTGATTAGGAGAAAAATGGCTGCTCGTCTAGAACTAACTAAAATTAATAAAGGCTGTGAAGATGAGGCGATCACTATCTGTAAAAGCTCCCCCTGTTAAGAAGGCATTCACTCCCTTTCGGGCGGGAAGGCCTTGGCTAAATAAGGTGATCGACTTGACTAAATCGTTCCCCTACTCTAACCGAGGTTTTAGAGCAGCGATACGGCTAACTACAATGGCCTACCTAACTCATAGGTGGAGATGCTAAGTGTACTAACTTACTGAATTAATGTAGTTTAGCCTAAGTGAGAACTACTGGTCGTCTGTGACGACAGTCTACTCTACCCTTATGTAAGGTTACTTTGAAAATTCTAATGCCCTGGTACTAAATTATTAGCCTAACCTACTCATTGCAATTAATTAGAGACGCAATCATTCCAGAGTGTGGTACGCACAGCAGAGGTTTATTGACCTGAATTGTTAAAATACATAAGATGAGGTAATGATGCGTGAGGATGATGATTGATTAGTAGTGTACCAGGGTTGAAATATAATGAGGTAATTATGGCATTTACATGAGGGTTAGTATTACCAATTGTAGGGGTTAGAGGGTTAGTTTACTGGCAGAGATCAGGCTGACTACCTACTCTGGGTAGGTGCCAGGATCACTCTGCAAATTAAGGTGACACTGTACATAGGGCACAGGTGCCAAGGAGAGCATGTGACTCTTTGGTTAGTTTGTTAATTTGTTATGTCCCTTCTTCTTCTTTTTCTTATTCCTCTAAGGCCTGGCTACACCAGTCCTGGGAGTAGACGGAGGCACCGACTATGGGGTAAGGCCAGAAACGCAGTCAGGAGCCGAGGCAGTGGTAGCCCTAGGGACTGCAGGCCAACACCCTACTTCGGTATCTGCAGCAACTGTTGTAGAGGTGGAACCTACTGCAGGGGAGGCCCTCACTTCAGCTGCTGCGACAGCCATTGTAAGGGTAAGACTCCAGGCTGACTCCTGGTCGGGCAGTTCCTGGTCGTCCAGAGGAGGTGTAAAGGTGAGGTCTGCTGGAGGTTCATCCTCGGCCGACAGAGGTGATGTCGGAGAAGACTCGTGGACTGGATCTAGGCCATGGGCTGCGTTAAGCTCCATGCCTGTTGGAGGATCTCCTTGATTAGGTTAGGCGCCGGTGCAGAGGTCAAGGTTTGTGGTGGCTCTACGTCCAGGCTGGACGGAGCTTGGCACTGCTCAGTGCTGCCAAGTGGCACTGGCAGAGAGTTGAGGTCAGATGGACCTGTGACGGGTACCGGAGATGCAATACCTCTCAGCATGCCCTTGGTAATGGGAGACGGAGGTTCCTGTCTCTTTTGGAAGGCTAAGCCTTGTGGAGAATGGACAGTGTCCGCTACTGGTAGCTTGCTAGGGCACCTAGCCCAATTCGTGGAGTGCCCTATTACGTTACAGGTTTTGCAACGGAACTGTGAATGATCAATCTTCCTCCTTGGTGACGGGGGAGACTGTTGGTGGCTGTACTGCCGGGAGGAAGTAGGTCTTGGATGGCTCCTTGCTTTGGAGTGATTGGCTGTGGGGTTAGGACCCCTATGTTTTTGGAAATGAGAGGGAGACTTCATGTCTTGCCCTAGGAGGAGGTCGTAACCTCCTGGAATGTAGTTTGCCACTGCAAGGGTACAAACCTTGGTAAGGTGAGGGCATGCGACTCTCAATTGGACTGTGGGAAGGATCATCTTAATGTGGTTGATACCTTCCATTGTGAGTAGTTGATGTCTATCGACGTTAGCCCCGTGAGGGATTCGATCTTCCCGTATCAGGGAGATTTGAGCGCCAGAGTCGTCAAAGGCTCTGACATGGCTTGGTGGATAATGACTTTGGAGGGGTGCGACAGTAATAGGGCCCTTGGCTGGGGGTCCTAGAGAAGATGAATTGGTAACTGCCATTGCAATGACAGGAATTTTGTGATTTGTGCACCCTCTGTAGTTGGCAGACATGTGACCCTTGCGGCCACAGTCCCGGCTTGTTCCAGAACTTCTTCTGTGGCACTGGTTGCGAATGTGTGGGGTCACCAAGGCTTGCAGTGTGCTCTGGTACAGGTGAAGAGTCCTCTCTGGCAGTGATTTGATGTGGGGAGGTTAAGGAATCCTCCTTTGAATTTCCCTACGGAACAAGTCAGGGGTTAACTGGTTGGCTCATCTCTTCCAAAATGGAGGAGGTAGGCAGTGAGGGTGTACGGCTGCAAGCTTGCCGAGTGATTTCGTCATCTCTGAGAGCTAGCTCATGCTTTCTCTCTTCTTCACTTGCCTTCCTTTCGGCTTCTCTTTCCTTCCTCTCTGCTTCTCTGGCCTTTTTCTGGTTTCCTCTTTCTTCATCTTCTTGCTGGTGCGCGGCAGCCTGCTGCGCTTTCACCCACTGGCCGAGTGCGGGTCCAGTGTAATCGGCCTCCTTACCCAGAGTTATTAGGGTTCGGAGCCTCTCTAGCTCTATGGCAATGAAGTCGTGGGAAGCAGGGGAAGACATTTCCCTTAGGCTGCAGTAGAGGCTTGGATAAACTTGGAAATGATGGCCATGAATAGTACTGGATGGAATGGGAGTGCCTACTTGGTAACGTGGCACTCACCTAGAAAAGGATTCTGCGAAGGTGGTTATGTGTCTGAGAAGACTGGGTGCTCTGTGGCACTTGGGAAGTGTCCCGTAAATGGGGGGGACTTTGAAATGGCACCTTCTAATGAGGTGAGAATATCAAATGGAGTGTGTTGTGTAAGTCACACTTAAGGGCGTTCCTAACTTGGGGATACGCTGGAATGGGCAACCTGTAGGTCCAATACAGGTGCATGGCACTTATGGAGGCGTTCCTTGGCAGCACTATTCGAACGCTGATGTAGCGGCACTTATGGAGGCTTTCCTCGATTGAGTGATCCGTAATGGCGGATACACTAATGAAATGAGCGTTCCGTAAGACGGATAGGCAGGTAAATAACTAACTACCTGTATGTCTGTACAGGTGCAGCGGCACTTGGGCAGCACTAGTAGTGCTGGTATTGCGGCACTTCAGGAGGCGTTCCTTTGTTAAGTGATCCGGAAGGATAAGAATCCTTATGCACAGAAACACTGAGGAAATGGGCGTTCCGTAATGATGCACATGCAGGTAAAGAGTTACCTGTACATTTGATACAGGTGCAATGGCACTTATGGAGGCGTTCCTTGAACAGCACTAGTAGTGTGCTGAAAATGGGCGTTCTGTAATGGCGGACACGCGGGTAAAATGGTACCTGTACGGCCTGTACAGGTGCAATGGCACTTATGGAGGCATTCCTTAGGCAGCACTGGTTGTGTGCTGGTATTGCGGCACTTCATGAGGCGTTCCTTGATTGCACTGGTAGCTTGCTGGTGTGTCCCGTCAGACGACACTAAATGCAGTATACTCAATTATACTGAAGAGAAATGGCAGTCTGTTCGGGGCAGAGTGAAACGGTGGAGGAGAGAACGTAAAAGGGGGAGTACTTCAGCAACCATTCGATGGACAGTGTCACGAATTAATGGCACTGTAAAAGGGTAAGGCCTGTGGTGCACTGGTGGTGGCCAGTCCTAGAAGGGTAGGCTTCCTGGTATGGCAGTAATGCAGTTGCATTGCACACTGTGCAGTTTGTGCTTGCAGTATATGCAAGTCTTTTGTGATAAAAAATGGAAAAGACCACTCGGCCAATGACAGGTAATGGTATTTTGGAAATGCTCAGTCCTTGGCTGAAATACTCGGTAAATTAAAATAATGGTTGCAAGACTGCAATGGACACAGGTGCGTATCATGCTCAGTGTAAATGAAAGTCACAAGAGACTAGTTAATGATGCATGTGTAATGGTAATAGACGTAGTACTCTTGGCTTTGTGAATAATAGGTTCTCTCTCTCTCTCTCTCTCTGAGAGCGTAAAAATGATACATGATGAACTCCCTTGTATGTAATTGAACTATTAATGTTAGTTTAATATGACGCAACTTGCGTTAAATGATTTCCTTACGTTAAAGTTTTGATGAAAGAATTGTGTTTGAATAAGTTTCATGAAAATCGAACGCGCTAGCGATGAACGATCTTTACATTACCGATAAACGGTTTGCGTTTTAATATGAAATTTACAATGAAGCGTTTTACGTTAACAATTCTTTTAATGTAATTTACTTCTAAGATTTGCGTTATCTTTACGTAAGTTTACTAGGTCCCTGTGACAAGTGAGATGATGGTAAGGATTTTAAGATGAAATGTTGAAAAAATGTTAGCAAAACATTTGTAAAAGAGGTTATGTTAAGTACGAAGTGAAATGGAACTTTTGCTCAGCGAGGGAGTGAGCTATGCTAAGTGAAATGTGCAGTGAGGCGAGCAGACCGTGCCGGCCGGGCTGCTACATTGGTGGCCACAGCTACATTCGTTGGCTAATCAGCTGATTGTTTGGTGTAAACAGAGTGCGCATTTTACAAAAACAAAAATTCAAATTTCTTATTCAAGGCGGGCGAATTAACATTAATTTTTCTGGCAGAACAATAGATACTAGTATGGTGATTGATATGCGTTACGTTAAAACATGAAGACTTACGTTACTTGGCTTAAATCGTTAAGATAACATTTAAAGAGGTGAATATGCTTTGCGTTGTGTGAAACGAAGGTTGGCTGGCAGGCCTGGGAGAGCGCATGCGCCAGCTGATGAGCTGGCAGGCGAGGCGGTTACCAACACTTGAAATGTAAACTAAGTTGAAACGAATTCCCCTAACATATCACAGACAAAAGAATTGTACACTTCTTTTGCCGTAACTATTAGTAGAACACTCCTAACTAGCTAGGCTTGCTAACACATGCAATAAACCCTGGCAAAGCACTTCCTAGTTTTAACTAGTACTTTCTGGCATCTATCTACCCCACATGTGTCTCGTTCAAGCTCATACAAGTTAACAGAGGATTCGCGGGGCAAATTGTTTGCTTGCCGCTAAAATTAAGCTCTGGCTCTTTCGCCGTTACAATACAATCTCTCTCTAACAATCTTTTAAAACACTTCTAAAATAACTGCTAAACATACCTTAAGCTAACAATGGTTATAAAAAAACCATATTAAAATGAATGATATGTCTTACCTTGTGTCTGTGTGTCTCCCGCGAAAGTATGTTTTCCTTCAATCTACGCTTTGTAAAAACATTTACAGTTTTACGTTTTACAAGGGATAACGCGATTTACAAGCTTTTAAGCAGTCCCGGATTCTATCCTGGCAAGGTCGCCACTCTTACGTATGGGCGGCCTTGAGAACCCCAGATACGTAAATGGAAATATTAGAGGGAAAATGCAGAATAACTTGCTTGAAACTTACCTTAAAAAAAGATTGATTTGGTTATTTTTACTCTAGAGAAGGTCACCATTAAAAACCAGCCAATTAATCTACATTATTTATTTACAAGAGGCTGTTGAATGGCCTGGGAAAAGTAGATGCGCGTGGACCAATCCTATCTCTCACAATAGGGGAAAACTGGCAAAAATCAGATTAACGTCAATGCTGGTTTTCAAAACTACTCAAGTTGTCTTGTGTTAAGGCAGCACTTGCGAGCGGAGAGACTTGGACACGTGACTCAACCAATCTGGAAAAGTTCCCACATTAGACACAAAATGAAATGAAGACTTCTTCCACAAGTTACAGTTATTCAATTTTATCTAACACACTGGGGAAGACCTCTAGTGTTTAAATGTGATATTCAATGAAGAATTTGTCTGTCTGGGACGATCCCAAAAGGTGGCATGTGGCCACGAGCCAAGGAAAGGAACAAAAGGGATGTCATTTGAGAATTAGGAGTTCGAATTGGAAAATGTGGAGTAGTTACTTGACTTGGAAGGAAAGAACTGGCAATATGAATGTATCTCGAGATGCACCTGGATGCCTTATGTAGTTGGACCTTTGTAGAATGTGGCGTCGGCTTTGTCCGACTTCTGGGGCGCCAGTTAGCACCTTTGTAGCCCTTTTTGGAAGGCTGGCTGGGACTTCTGTCCTATGTCACGGACTCGAGCGGACTGAGAATGAGGCTACATGTTTTTGAATTGCGTGGATTTCACACACAGCCTCCGGCATTGTCAGAAAAATGCGAAACACACAACCAGCGAATTTGGAAGGAAAAGAGGTCTTATGTTAGGAATTCCTAAAGCCCACATCGAGGCCTAGCTAATCCTGTGACCTGCCTGTCTTACTCTAAGCTCGAGCCTAAACGTAAATTCCCTTCTGCCTGCGTTCTCCCTCCTAAAATCAGCTGATTAGGAGGAAAATGGCTGCTCGTCCAGAACTAACTAAAATGAATAAAGGCTGTGAAGACGAGATATGTATGTATATATATATATATATATATATATATATATATATATATATATATATATATATATATATATATATATATATATATATATATATATATATATATATATATATATATATAATATATATATATATATATATATATATATATATATATGTGTGTGTATATGTGTGTAATGGTATGACCTGCATTACTTGATTTCGTAAGAAATAATAAGATAAATTTTTCTTCAGTCAGACCTGTTCTCAAAAAGTATCAAATTCCCAAATCTGGAAAAGAAAGTTAATGAGAGGAACAATACAGCATCTAAACGTTGCATGAATTTAACAGAAAAGGCGATAAAATCTTGGAAAAAACGCAGGTTGTTTATTTATATCGGAACACAATTAGCAAACTTCATTTTGTTGGAATTTCAACAAATACAATTTCACACTAAAAGCATTCTGGCAAAATGCCAAAAGTCAAGAGAAACAATTACATATTTGTATTTTTCCTTTCTAATATGAATTTCGCAAAAAGAATCTCTTCACTGTTAAAATTAGGCTTCCAACAATGCAGATACATCAACACCAAATTTCAGGAACAGTATTTTAAAAGTGGGGCTCGAATTCATGTTGAAATGCTCCACAGAAATTTACCTATATATATTATAAGTATCGATTCAAATTCCTGTAGAAATAACTTTATTTTAGCAAGCTTTCTGGAATATGCAATGCACTTTGTTGTTAACCACTAAATTGCTTCAAAAGGAGTAAAATTCGTATTCAGTATAATAATAATTGAGACATCCATTCATTTAATAGTTTAAATGAATTACATCAGTTTGCTACGTTTTATTATTCTGCGTCTCTGAAACTGAAAATAATCCAGCATCTCCAGAACAAATCAGTCCAGTTACCTCATTGTGTATAATATACATATCATATATATATATATATATATATATATATATATATATATATATATATATATATATATATATATATACACGCACACACACACATCTCACACACATACACACCACACACACACACACACACACACACACACACATATATATATATATATATATATATATATATATATATATATATATATATATATATATATATATATAGTCATATATTCATCTTGTCGTCATTTTATTTTATTAATATTATTGGTTAAATATTAATAATATTTTATAATGTTATTGGTTAAATATTGAATGTTATTGTATTAGTGTGTTAGTTTGTTTTCCTCCTCTCTGGTGGTTCATTTGTTTAACGTTTTGGTTAACGACTGTTCTGCCTTTTTTCATGTTTTGGAGGTGTGTGTGTGGCTTTCCTCTCTAGCCCCCCCTCACCCCGATTGGCCGAGGGATGGTGTACTACTCCTGTGGGAGTTTGAAACGATTGTTCTCTGGACCTTCACCCGGGTGCTTGACCAACTTGCTTTTGCCTGTTTTTGTTTGATTACCACTAGGAGATTTTTGCATCCTGTATATATATATATATATATATATATATATATATATATATATATATATATATATATTATTATATTGGATCCACTATTGTCTGCAGCTTCAGAATTTATCTTCTGATCATCCTGCTACGCCCTTGGTGCATTTATTAAAGCCAAGGGGACCTTGCTGTCCAATGGTACGGTATTTATAAACCCCTTTATATGTGTTATATACACAACAATTTGTTTGGTTCACGGCCCGTGTGTTAATGGAAGTATAGCCAGCGCTGCGATTGGGCCCTCATCTTGCACCAACCCTGTGCTAGTCTCCAGACGTGGAGATCTTTAATTTGAGGAGATCATGGTTTTATATTTCAAAGACCACCTTAGGATATATTAGCGTGTATTTCTTAGACTATTCTTTCTTTTTGTCTTTCTTCTCCTTTCTGGACCCTCTCCTTTAGTGTTTAAGTTATGTTGAATTCTATTGTTAGTTGGGTGATTGATTTTTGCCTTTTGTTCAATCAAGCATAAATGTTTTTCATATTGTGTATTTAGAGGTTCAGGTGCCATTCCTGTCTTTATATTTATGTATTAGATTAAGCAATTTTTCTCAAGTGTTTATTTCCAACCCTAAATTGGTTTTGCACATGGTTTATGGTATTGTGGTACGATTTTACCTATTGTGAATTTTGTACCCTAATAAGTGAATACATATGGTGAATAATTTTACAAGTGTATGTTGTGGTGGTAAATCCAGCCATCACAATCTAACATAAATATAGACAATATAATTATATATATATATTATATATATTATACATAATATATATATAATTAGATATATGTATATATATGTGTGTGTGTACAAACACTTATACACTTATATACATATTCATAAAAGTTGCTGAAAGGGATATATATAGCCAAACTTAACCTTCTCTAAGTTATTGTAATTTGTGTTCTGCCCGACATAGAGATGGGGCTTCAACACTTACTCTGGGTACCTAGGACCCTTAACTTTGCCCAACAGTAGCCAGTTCAACAATTTCACACAGAATTGAGAACTTAAAACATAATCCTGCACCCGTCCCCCACCACAAAGCAGTTTGTGAGATAGAAGAATGAGGTAGAGAATGCTGCATAGAATCTAATAATTGTTTCATATACACACAAGAATTTTATTTGAATAAATCGAACAAGAATAAAACGTAATCGATGTTTTCTCACAGAACCAACGTCTGAGCCAATGAGATCAATATTCCACCAAAAGGAAAACAAATAATAAATTAATGTGGCTTCTGATCTCAATCAGTTACTTGTTATTAAAGATCCGACGACATTATTTTGGATACCCAGCATGATGAAAATCCCTCACGTCCCTATACCGGAATTCACAGGTGCATGAGCACTGTGGGTGGAGGTAGCGAAAGAAAAGTGTGGGAACGAAACGTACCGTGAAAGAGTCGAGGGGGAGACGAGTCCACCGCACAGAATGTTGGTAATCAGACCTGAAATTGAATCCGCATTTAATTTGGGTCACACATCCCAATTTGCACTCACTATTTCTCCCGATATGGAGCTTTTTCCAAATATTCCTCCGCGCTGCTTGATGAACAAGTTGGGGGAAATTAGGAATGGAATGTCATCTTGAAAAGGGGGAAGTTGCAAGGAAAAATGTGGGTCTATTCCTAACAAATTATTCACATGCATATATACCTTCAGAATAATAACTTCTTTTATTTCAATATTCGAGCCATATCGTAACGAATTTTGATTTTACTTCATCTCTTCGTATTTTCCTATGTTCTCAGCCTATAAATATTCAGTGAATCGATGGAATACCAAAGGTAATTATAAAAGAGAATTTACATAAGAAAACTGAATTGTTTATATTCAACTGACGGAGTCCAGAACACATTCATAGTTATTTTCTGACAAGTTCACGATGGCATAATGGCTGCCTTATATAGAAAAAAAATATTTGCACCAATAGCCTATCATTAAAAAGCAAAAAAGACGCCGATGACAACGTGATTACAATACACACACAAACTATATAAATATATAAATGAATGAATGAATGAATGAATGAATCAATCAATCAATCAATTTATATATATATATATATATATATATATATATATATCTATATATATATATATATATGTATATATATATATATATATATATGTTAGGATAAGCCAGAAATACCGTTACCATCAAATACAAGAAATACAAGTTTAAGTCGCTCCGCTCTACCTATTGCCATCGAATTTAGTTCCTATGCTTAGAACCAAAATCAACCCAACTACGTCGTGCTAGCAGATTGCAAAGCTTACTATAAGTGGCTTTACACTACAGTTTTGTAATTATTACGCAAGCGACATATTCACAAATGTTATGCCAGGTAACCTTAATAACACAAAGAATTCAGTTTAACTAGGTAGTAACCTTCACCCTAACAGAATCATTACCACCAGGACGCTCTATAGTTATTCCTATATAGTAATAATGTATTTAGAAGGTAATGCTGATATTACAATAATTTAATTAATATTTTTTAATTTATTCTTTAAAGCAATTCATGTTATCCAGTAAATTCTATGATGCTTATGATTATGAAAAAATTCATACTACGATCCAAAGCCAACACTGATATACAGAAGCAAATAATACCACATTACATGCAGTACCCATTTTCTTATCCTACAATATTGCAATTACACCCAAGTCCTTTCCTCTTTCCTTAATGGATTACTATATCAAATGGGAATAAAGAAAGGAGCAAATCTTTACATATAGCAATGGAAAATGAACAAGCGCAAAATAAATTCAAAGAAATGTAGACTCTTGATTATT
Source organism: Macrobrachium nipponense (assembly GCF_015104395.2). NCBI lineage: Eukaryota > Metazoa > Arthropoda > Malacostraca > Decapoda > Palaemonidae > Macrobrachium > Macrobrachium nipponense. The sequence goes on from NC_087200.1 coordinate 78,360,090, forward strand.
TACAAGTGACATATAACAATTTACTCGTTTCCAGTTAGACTGTGTTAAAATAAAGCAATAAAAGACAGGACCTCGTGAACCGTTCATCAAAGCCTGGGAAAACTACAGAAGCTACACTAACTATAGAACCGAGGCAGCTTTGTTTAACATTAATTCTCAGCGTGAAACTGCAGTGCATTCTTTTTCCTTGATAGCTGCCTCATCATTCGTACGGCGATTTCTAGTCCAAGGACGACTCTCAGACAGCACACATGCACACTCGTCTCATGTTCAAATGAAACGCTTCCAGAGAAATACGACCCTCTGCACGGGTAGCTCAAGGGCCATTATCAATATTTACGTTCGACAATAAAGTCCGAAAATGTTATATTCTCTGCTCAAGTGTCATGTTAACTGCGACGTTCATTTTACACCAGGATGCACCTGCAGCGATTTTGTATTTAGTAAATATGTTTTTTGCAATGGACCCAAAGCAGTCGTCGGACTTCGATTAATTATAAATCAGTCAGCAAAAACCGACAAATTCTATTGAACAAATTTACTTATACTGTTTCTGATCTCGTGATATATGGTATTAGGTATTAGGGTCATCATATCAAGGTAATTGGTGATGGAAACATTTATAACCTTTTGGACATAAAATATAAATACTGCCTCTGTTACTTAGAGAGATTTTGCTTAATAAATATGGTCATGCAGTTTGGGAATATGCAAACATAGCATGTACTCAGGAGGAAAGTATAAGCGAGAGAAGTATCTGACGAATATTCTCAACTCATGAGGTGAGGATTACCTCGTCGAGGTTCTCTGCTCTTCATTTAAGATATATATTATCACAGAATACTGATCACCCACTTATGCTATATTTACACATTCTCTCTCTCTCTCTCTCTCTATGTTTCCTAAGTGCAACTCACTCCTTGGGGTAGAAGTTGGTGTCCGTCTTGAAGATACATCTTATACATCATAATATCTTCATATTTCTTGCACAATTTAAGGCTTTGTAGTGACAAGAGTATCCAAAAAGCGCTAAAAATTCGAGACTTACTGAGGACACTGTGGCCATTAAAATTACATATAGATATCTTATATATATTATTATACTATATATATAATATATATATATTATTATATATAATTATAAGTATAAATTATATATTATATTACTACATAATATAATAGTAATTATATCTATATATATATATATTAATATTAATTATATATATATATATATAATATATGATATATATACCTATATAATGTTATATTAATAACTATTCTGGCACAATTTGTAACTTAATGGTGTGACCTGCATTATTTCGTAAAAAATAAAAAGATGACTTTTTCATCTAATTCCCATATCTGAAAAACAAAAGTTAAGGAGAGAAACAACAGAATATCTAAACGTTGACTGAATTAAACAGAAAAGACAATAAAGAATCAGGAAACATTGCAAATTGTTTATTTATATCGAAACACTATTAATAAATTTTATTTTGCTGGAATTTCAACAAATGAAATTTCACACTAAAAGCATTCCAGCAAAATGCCAGAAGTCAAGAGAAACAATTACATATATGCATTTTTCCTTTCTAATATGAATTTCGCAAAATGAATCACTTTTCTGTCAAAATTAGGCTTCCAACAATGCAGCTAAATCAGCCTCAAATTTTGGGAGCCATATTTTAAAAGTGGGGCTCGAATTCATGTTGAAACGTTCTGCAGAAATTTACCTATTTATATTATAAGTATTGATTCAAATTCCGGCAGAAATAACTTTATTTTACCAAGATTCCTGGAATATGCGGTGCACTTTGTTGTTAACTATTAAATTGCTTCAAAAGGAGTAAAATTGGTATTCTGTATAATAATTATTGAGACATCCAATCATTAAATTGTTTAAATGAATTTGCTACGCTTTATTATTCTGCACCTCTGAAGCTGGTAGATCAGCATCACCAGAAGAAATCAGTCTAGTTTCTCCACACAAGCACACACATACACACACATATATATACACATATACACACATACATACATATATATATATATATACATACATACATATATATATATATATATATATATATATATATATATATATATACATATATCTAATTATATATATATAGTACATTATATATATATATATATATATATATATATATATATATATACACACATATGTATATACATAATATATATATATATATATATATATATATATATATATATATATATATATATATATATCTAACAGGGAAAATCCCTAACGAGGTCAATTGACATTCGTATAAACAAAATGAAACAAAACATCTAAAAACATCTAATTGGCAACATAACCTACTATTGCTCCATTGCATGCTATCTTTGGAGTTGGCTGAAAGTCAAACTAGGCTAAGGTAAACTCCCGTGGTTACATAAATATACTTTTTATTTCCCAAAATTACCTAACATGAAAATGGAATAAAATTGATTAACTCTGACTCAAAAAGAAACGTTAAACTATCATATTCCTCTCAAAATCATATTTAAGAAAGAACCCCCTCTTCCCCTAAGTGTCCAAACATTAATAGTTTATTAATAGTCAAAACCAGTCAGAGAATAACCCATAGGTGACTTCGAATCCATCTTGTCCGACAGATCTGCAACACCTCTTCTATAGCGTGTTCTATACTCTATCAATCAAAATAAGTGAGTTCCCCCTTTGCAACTGTTCTTCAGATTATAAGTCATTTTCTGTCCATTATGAACACACTCACCAATTGGCACACAAGAGGCATGCATTCTACATGCATGAAACTCGTAATCTTCAAAGCGTGTCACTGACCACAAAGGTGCACTGGTAAGCTATCCTATATGTTTTTTCATTTCAGCATCTTTGAGGAATCCAGCATTTTTCATCTGTCTCTAACCGGCAAGAGCTAAGGTTAACAACCTGATTATTGTGCCTTTAAGATGGCTCGGCCACCTATGTCTTTTGTGCACCCCTGTCGCACACCATATTGGCTACTGGTATATACTAGATCATAATATTAGCAAGATAGCTCATATAACACATATTTCAGCTATCATTAAGGCTATTATAGCTGCAATCACTGGAACTGTGTAGCGTTTGCCGAAGAAGAATTCAACCCCATCGTTATCCTCTAGCAGTGGAACCGTATCTGTCTCCTGTGTAGGCGGAACTTGAACCGCCCCATGGTTCCATGTAAGTGTTTCACGAACACATTTGCCGAAGAATTATAGATCCCGGTTGAGCACGTGAACCATCTCAAAACGACTCTGCAGGCACCATTATTAAGCGTCTGCGACCCCTGTAGGTGCATCCTAAAACCCTCTATGCTGAACTGTAGATTCGACATCTTCTGATGAAGGAATCGTAACCGCCACCTCGTAGTCAACTTCAGATATCCCGTGACTCCCATGCAAGTGCGTCTTGCACCCACCTAATAGAAGATTGTAGACTCCTGATTTGTCCCAGAATGTATCCTGAGATGATCCACTGACGACATCCTGTCCATGCAAATGATGGAATCAGCCTTAATAAAAGAGAGGCAGGTAATGAACATCTCAAAAGGAGCATGGGATTCAGATACGATCGACAAGATTTTCATTCAACCAACGCTTAAGAAGATTAAAAGAAGATTATCAGCGGGGATGACCTAAATTGGCTTGCCTGTGGATGGACCTCTTGGTATAAATACCACCTTTTCTGTAAACTTTTCTCATTCATCTACCTGAAGAGGGAGACAGCAGTCTCTGAAATATAGAACTTTTCTCTCTATATTTTGGTGTTTGTATGGGCTCCTTTCATTAGATGGAATTCTGTTGTAACAGAACAATTTTACCAGTCTATATATATATATATATATATATATATATATAGTTATTTATATATATATATATATTATATATATATATATATATATATATATATATATATATATATATATATATATATATATATATATATATATATATATATATATATAGTATATATATATATATATATATATTAAATATACATACATACATACATATATATATATATTTGTATGTGTGTAATTGTAATAGCCACAATACCCTCTTCTCTAATTCTTCGAGCTTTTTTGGATACGCTGCCACTACAAAGCCTTAAGATCCAAGTGCAAGAAATATGAAGGAATTATGTTGTATCTTCAAGACGAATACTAATGTCTTCCCCAAGGAGTGAGTTGCATTTATGAAACAGAGAGAATGTGTAAATATAACATAAGTAGGTGGTCAGTATTCTGTCAAAATTTATATCTCTTAAATGATGAGAAAGAACCTTGACGAAGTATTCCTTACCTCATTGAGGTCAGAATATTCCTCAGATACTTTTCTCTCTTACACTCCCTCCTGAGTGCATGCTATGTTTGCATATGCCCAAACTTGCATGCCCAAATTAGTTAAGCAGAATTACTCTTTAAGTAACAGGAGCAGCATTTGTATTCTATGTCCAAAAGGTCATAATTTTTTCCATCACCAACTAACTAGGCTGTCATAAGATGACCCTCATACCTAATACCATATATCACGAGATCAAATACCATACATTTGTTTGATGGACGTCGGTTTTTGCCGACGAAGTCCGAAAACTGCTTTGGGTCCATTAAAAAAAAACATATATTTACTAAAAATAAAATCACTGCAAGTGCATCTTGGTGTAAAATTAACGTAGCAGTTAAATAACACTTGGAAAGGAAATATAACATTTTCCGACCCTATTGTCGAACGTGAATATTGATAATGGCCCTTGTGCTACCCGTGCCGAGGGTCGTATTTCCCTGGACGCATTTCATTTGAACGCGAGAAGAGTGTGCGTGTGTACTTTCGGACAATTGACTTGGACTGGAAATCACTGTACGAATGATGGGGCAGCTATCAAGGAAAAAGAATGCACTAACGTTTCACACTGAGAATTAATGTCAAACAAAGCTGCCTCGATTCTGTAGTTAGTGTAGCTTCTGTAGTTTTCCCAGGCTTTGATTGACGGTTTACGAGGTCCTGTCAGTTAGTGCTTTATTTTAACAGAGTCTGACTGGAAAAGAGTACTAAATTGTTATATGCCACTTGTTCAACGTGAATCTAGCATCATCTTTAACTTTGATTAATTGTAGTACTTACTACAGAGAAATGAATCCACCCAAATAAGCAATGAGACTTGTTCAGTAAATAATCAGGAGTCCACATTTGTTTGAATTCATTTTGTGCTTGTTCATTTTCCATTGCTATGCGTAATAATTTGTTTCTGTCATTATTCCCCATTTGATATGTTAATATTTTAAGAGGAAAAGAATTGGGTGATATTGCAACGTTGTAGGATAAGAAAATTGATCTGGCAAGGACTGTGGTTTTACTTGCTTCTGTATATTAGTGTTGGCTTTGGATCGTAGTTTGAATTTTTTCCTAATCATAGTCATCATCATAGATTTTGCTGGATAGTATGAATTGCTTTAAGGAATAAATCTAAAGATGTTGATTGGATTATTGTACTGTCAGAATATACTTTTAAGACACAATATACTATATAATTATCAATAATTATAGAGCAGTTATTGCTATTGGGAAATGTTTCCGACATACTGTTAATAACTTTTGCTTTTATTGCTTTCTCTCACTTTCTCTCTTGTGTGGTGGCAGTGAGTAAAAAGCCTTGTTTTGATAAGGCAGGTGATGCAAGGACGACTCACAAATTTCATATGTTCGAATCCTGGTGGGTCTGATTCTGGTTGGGGGAAGGTTACTCCCTAGTTAAAGTGAATCATTTGCGTTATTATGGTCATCTCAGGCGTAGCATTTGTGATTGTCACCTGCGTAATAGTGACAAAACTGTCGTGTAAAGCCACTCATTACAAGCTTTGCAATCTGCTAGCACGATGTAGTTGGGTTGATTTCGATTCCAAGGATAGAAACTAAATTCGATAGCTACAGGTAGAGCGGAGGCGACTTAAATTTGTATTTCTCTCGATGGCTGAATGTTTAGGTTCCTGTCGCATTTGGTTCGAAACCTGGAGAGGTTACTTGCACCCTTTGGGTGACAGTTGATTACAAGGTTAAGTGAATTTGATAGTAACGATAATTGTGGCTTATATAAATAGTACGTGTGTGTACTATATACACGTTATCATTGGCTTCTTTTCTGCAGTAATGATAGGCTATTGGTGCATGTATTTCTCTTTCTATATGAGGCAGCCATTACGTCATCGTGAACTTCAGAAAATAGTTGTGAATGCGGTCTGGTCTCCGTCAGATGAACATAAACAATACAGTTTTGTTATACAAATTAACTTAAAAAATAGCTTTGGTATTCCATTGTTTCACTGAATATTTATAAGTATAGAACATAGGAAAATACGAAGAGATGCAAGAGAATAAAGATATGTTATGATATAGCTCGTTTAATGCAACAAAAGAAATTATTATTTTGAAGGTATATGTGCGTGTACATAGTTTGTTAGGCATAGTCCCACATTTTTCCTTATAACTTCCCCCTTTTCATGATGACACTCTATTCCTAATTTCCCACAGTGTGTTAATCAAGCACCGCAGAATATTTGGAAAAAACTGCATATCGGGAGAAATAGCGAGTGCAAATTGGGATGTGTGAGATAACTTGAGTACGGATTCAATTTCAGGTCATATTACCCGCATTCTGTGCGGTGGACTCTTCTCCCCCTCGACTTTTTCATGGTACGTTTCGTCCCTACACTTTTCTTTCGCTGCTTCCGCCCACAGCGCTCGTGCGCCCATGAATTCCAGTGTAGTGTCGTGAGGGAGTTTCATCATTTTGGGTATCCAACAATCCTGCAACGCAGATATCGTCGGGTAAAGCTTTAATAAAATGTAATTGATTGAGATCAGAAGCCGCATCGATTTATGATTTGTTTTCCTTTTGGGGGAAAATTGATCAATGTGGCTCAGAGGTTGGTTTATTGGGAGAGATTTATTATTTATATTCCCGTTGGTGCAATCACTGACGAAAACCTACAATAAGTATTGTTCTTCTTCGATTTGAGAAGTCTTTGTGGCATCACTAGCTCTCTTTCTGGTAAGAGTTATCTTGGTATTGGGTAAAGAAGAGAAGTAGTTTAGTGAACACAAAGTCAAAATTATTCTTTAGACTTTGTTTTAAAGATTTCATTTGTGATTTTGTGGAATTATCACTGGTTTTGTCTTCGCAATTTAAGTAGAATTAATTTATTCAGATATAATTCTTTCGTTAAAATGAGACAATTATTTGATTCTATGTAGCATCTCTCCCTCATTCGTTATCTCAAAAACTGCATTTGTGGGGGAGGGGTGTGGGATAAATTTAAGTTCTCAATTTGGGCGAAGTTGTTGAACTGGCTACTGTTGGGCAAAGTTAGGGTAGGTACCCAGAGTAGGTGTTGAAGCCCCATCTCTGCATCCAGGTAGAACACAAATTACATTGACTTAGGGAAGGTTAAATTTGGCTACATATATGTTTTTTACATGCTTGAAAATTATTATGCTATGATATATCCCTTTATGCAAGTTTTATGAATATGTATACATATGTATGTATATATATATATATATATATTATATATATATATATATATATATATATATATATATATTTACTACATATACTATATATGTATGCATGCATATATATTGTACACACATATATATGGGGAAACTGGACTGATTTGTTCTGGAGATGCTGGATTATTTTCCAGCTTCAGAGACGCAGAATAATAAAATGTAGCAAACCAATGTGATTCACTTAAACAATTTAATTATTGGGTGTCTCAATAATTATTATATTGAATGGTAGTTAACAACAAAATGCGTTGCATATTCCAGGAATCTTGCTAAAATAAAGTTATTTCTGCCGGAATTTGAATCAATATTTATAATATATATAGCTAAAATTCTGTGGAACGTTTCAACATGAATTCGAGCCCCACTTTCAAAATATGGCTCCCAAAGTTTGGGGCTGATTTAGCTGCATTGTTGGACTCCTAATTTTGACAGAAAGTGATTCATTTAGCGAAATTCATATTACAAAGAAAAAATGCATATATGTAATTGTTTCTCTTGACTTTTGGCCTTTTGACGGAATGCTTTTTAGTGTGAAATTGCATTTGTTGAAATTCCAACAAAATAAAAATTTGCTAATGGTGTTCCGATATAAATACAGAACCTGCATTTTTTCCCGATTTTTTTATAGTCTTTTCTGTTTAATTCAGGCAACGTTTAGGTGTTCCATTTGATACCTTTGAGAACAGGTCTCACTGATGAAAAATATATCTTATTATTTCTTACGAAATCAAGTAATGCAGGTCATACCATTTCACACACACACAGACACTATATATATATATATATATATATATATATATATATATATACATACTATATATATATATGTATATATATTTTATATATATACATATAATGTATATATATATATTATATATAAACATATAGTTTTGTGATAATATATATATAATATATATATATCTATATATATATATATATATATATATATATATTATATTTACGTATGAGCCTAGCCTTAAGGACCCAAATATGTAAAGGGAAATATTTTAGGGAAAAAATGCAGAATAACTTACCATAACAAAGGATTGATTGAAATATGTTACTCTATAATAAGGTCGCCATTGAAAACCTGCTGATTAATCTACATTACATTTATTTACACGACAGTTGAAAGGCAAAGCAACTGGGCCCCACGTGGCCCTCTTTTATCTCTCACAAGGGGAGAGCTGGCAAAAATCAAATTAACACTAATGCGGGCTTTCAATATTACCCAATGTTATCTTGTGGTAATGCAGCACTTGCGGGCGCGAAGACTTGGACACGTGACTCAGCAAATCTGGAAAAATTCCTAGATTAGACACAAAATGTAAAGGAAGACTTCTTGCACAAGTTACGGTTATTCAGTTTTCTCTAACACACTGGGGAAAAGGAACTCTAGTGTTTAACTGAGGTATGCAATGAAGACTTAAGCTTTACCAAGTCACAAGGGGAAGCACATGGCCCGATGAGGACAAAGGGCTTTGGATATAAAAGTGATACAAGGGAAATTTGAAAATGAAATCAGTAAGAGTCATCTTGGAGAAAAAGAGCTGGTTTGGAGTTTTGCACTTTCTAGACGTACCTTAAATCCTTGAAGCTTGAACATGTGTTGTGCTATGAAGATGGTCCCACCAGCGTTTGGACAAAGGGCTGACTTCCTATCAGAGCTTGCCGTAGGTCTAGCTTTGACTGACGAAGAAGCTGGGTGTCTTGGAAACGTGGGGATTTCACACACAGCCTTAGGCATTGCCTGGAAAGTACGAAAACAACAACCAGCAAATTTGGAAGGGAAAAGGTCTTATGGTAGGAGTCCCTAAAGCCCATATCGAGGCCTAGCTAATCCCGTGACTTGCCTGTCTTACCGTAAGATTCAGCCTAACCGGAAACTCCTTCTCCCCCTGTCCTACCGCGTGTTTCTCCCCCAAAATCAGCTGATTTAGGAGAAAACATGGCTGCTCTTTTAGACTAACTAAAATCAAGAAATTCTGGGTAGACGAGAGGGGCAATAAACGTAATAATATATTATTTATTTATATATATATATATATATATGCATAATGCATCTATGAATATATATTTATACATACATACATACATACGCAGTTTGAATTATATATAATTCAAACCATGATCCAAAGCCAACACAATTATACAGAAGCAAAGAATACCACATTCCATGCAGGGCCCATTTGCTTATCCTACAACATTGCAATTACACCCAGGTCCTTTTCTCTTTCCTTAAAAGATTAATATATCAAATCGGGAATAATGAAAGGAACAGATCTCTACGCACAGCAATAGAAAAAGAACAAGGACAAAATTAATTCAAACAAATGTGGACTCCTGATTATTTACTGAAGTCTCATTCCATAGTTGGGTGGATTCGTTTTACCGTAGTAAGTACTAAAATTAATCAAAGTTAAACACCATGCTAGATTCACGTTGAACAAGTGACATATAAAAATTTACTCGTTTCCAGTCAGCCTCTATTAAAATAAAGCACTAAAAGACAAGACCTCGTGAACCGTCCATCAAAGCCTAGGAAAACTAAAAAAGCTACACTAACTATAGGACCGTGGTAGCTTTGTTTGACATTAATTCTCAAAGTAAAAATGCAGGGCATGGTTTTTCCTTGATAGCTCCTACAGCGCTTTCAGTCCAAGGCGATTGTCTGAAAGCAAACACGCACAAACCTTTCGTGTTCAAATGAATCGCTTCCAGGGAAATACGACCCTCGGCACGGGTAGCACAAGGGCAATTATCAATATTCACGTTTGACAATATAGTCGGAAAATGTTATATTCTCTTTTGAAGTGTCATTTAACTGCTAAGTTCATTTTACACCATGATGCACCTGAAGGAATTTTATATTTAGTAAATATATGTATTTTGCAATGGATCCAAAGCAGTCGTCGGACTTCGATTGATTATAAATCAGTCGGCAAAAACCGACAAATTCTATTGAAAAAATTTACTTGTACGGTTTCTGATCTCGTACTATATGGTATTAGGTATGAGGGTCATCATATGACGGCCCCAGTTAATTGGTTATGGAAAAATTTATGCCTTTTGGACATAAAATACAAATGCCGATTCCGTTACTTGAAGAGAATTTTTGAACAAATATGTGCATGAAATTTGGGCATATACAAACAGCATGCACTCAGGAGGTGAGTGTAAGAGAGAGAAGTATCTGAGGAATATTCTCAACTCATGAGATGAGGATTACCTCGTCGAGGTTCTCTCGCTCTACATTTAAGATTATATATATTTTTGACAGAAAACTGATCACCCAAATATTTTATATATTTACACATTCTCTACCCCTCTCTGTTTCCTAAATTTCAACTCACTCTTTGCGGTAGAAGTTAGTGTTAGTCTTGAACATACATCATTTACACCATAACTTCTTCATATTTCTTGCTTGCACTTCGATCTTAAAAGATTTGTAGTGACATGCGTATCCAAAAAAGCGCGAAGAATTAGAGAAGGAATGATGGCATTGTAGCTATTAGAATTACATACATATACAATAATAATTAATATATATCTTATATATATATTGATATAGTAATATATATATATTATAGATAATACATAACATATTATATTATATATATAGTATAATATTATTATTTTTATTATATATAATAGTATATTACTATATGTATATAGTATATATATGTGTATATGTGTGTATGTGTGTGTGTAATGATTATTCTGGTACAGTTTGTAACTTAATGGTATGACCTACATTACTTCATTTCGTCAGAAATGAAACGATAAATTTTTTTTATCCGTCAGACCTGCTCTAAAAAAATATCAGATTCCAAAATCTGCAAAGAAAGTTATCAAGAGAAACAACAGAACATAAAAACGTTGCCTGAATTTAACTGAAAAGAGAAAAAAAGGCTTGAAAAAAAAATGCAGGTTGTTAATTGATACTGGAACACCATAAGTAAACTTAGTTTCTTGGAATTTCAACAAATACAATTTCACACTAAAAGCATTCTGTCAAAATGCCAAAAGTCAAGAGAAACAATTGTATATATGCATTTTCCTTTCTAATATGCATTTTGCAAGAAGAATAACTTCTCTGTCAAAATTAGGCTTTCAACAATGCAGATAAATCAGGCCCATATTTTGGGAACGATATTTTAAAAGTTGGGCTCGAATTCACGCTGAAATGTTTGGCAGAAATTTACCTATAGATATTTTAAGAATTGATTCAAATTCCGGCAGAAATAATTTAAATTCAACAAGAATCCTGGCATATTCAAGGCACGTTTGCTGTTACTTGCTAAATGTTTTAGATGCTTCAAAAGCAGTAAAATTGATAATTAATATATTAATTCATGAGACATCAATGTATTAATTTGCTGGAAATAATTAATTCAGTTTGCTACGATTTATCAATCTGCGGGTCAGTGATCAAGCTTCACCGGAACAAAACTGCCCAGTTTCCAGAAGCAACTTTAACAACAGCCTCTTTCAAACTCGCTTTTGCCTTCATCATCCAAAGAGCATACGGGTTCTGACAAGCACTCAATATGCTCTCGAATTCATTTAAATCACCTAATCAACTTTAATTTTTCATACAAATCCAGTATTACTTTTGCAAAACCACGATTCAAGTCAAAAAACGAAATCTTGACGATCAAATTCTAAGAATACCTCAGACCTTGTTGAAACTTCAATAATTTCCATTACCCAAAAGAGCAAGAGCCCGTGTTGCCAGAGAGAGCTCTAAAATCAATTAAGAACAAAGCTTCCTAGTTGTTTTCGTCAATGACTGCACCAACGGGACTATAAATAAGACTGCACCAACGGTACTATAAATAAATCTCTCACACTGGAGCAACGTCTGAACCACTGAGATAAATTTTCCACCAAAAAGGAAAAAAAAAAAAAAATCATAAATCAATGCAGCTTCTGATCTCAATCAATTACATTTTATTAAGGACCTGACGATATCTGATGGCATGATCGTGGCATACCCAAAATGATGAAACTCCCTCACGACCCTATACAGGAATTCACGGGCGCACGGGCGTTGTGGGCGGAGGCAGCGAAAGAAAAGTGTAGGGCGGACGAAATTGTACCGTGGGGACCTAAAAGAGTCGAAGGGGAGAAGAGTCCACCGCACAGAATGTGGGTAATCAGACCTGAAATTGAGTCCGTACTCAAACTGGCTCACACATCCCAATTTGCACTCGCTATTTCTCCCGATATGCAGCTTTCTCCAAATATTCCTCCGCGCTGCTTGATGAACAAGTTGGGGGAAATTAGGAATGGAATGTCATCTTGAAAAAGGGGAAGTTACACGGAGAAATGTGGGTCTATGCCTAACAAATTATTCACATGCATATATAACTTCAACAGATTGCAAAGCTGGTATTAAGTGGCTTTACATGACAGTTTAGTCACTATTACATACGTGATATATTTATAAATATTACGCAGGAAATAACCTTAATATAAACATGAAGCATCACTTTAACTAGGGAGTAACCTTCATCCAAACAAAATCAGCCTCACCAGGATCCGAAGCTATGTCTCTTGCGAGCCATCCTCGCATCACTTGTCATATCAAAACAAGACTTTCTACTCACTGCCACAATACAAGAGAGAGAGAGAGAGAGAGAGATAGAGAGAGAGAGAGAGAGAGAGAGAGAGAGAGAGAGAGAGAGAGAGAGAGCAAAAGCTGTTACCAGCATGTCAGAAACATTTCTTAATATCAATAACTGTTCTATAATTATTGCTATATAGTAAAAATGTACTTCGGAAGTAATGCTGATATTACAATGATCTA
>NC_087200.1:78378497-78440997 GCF_015104395.2 Macrobrachium nipponense
ATAATTTTGTATTTATGTAGCTTAATAGCCTAGTGACATGCTTGCAGATAGAGGGTGCCTGCTGCCACAGGTAAGAATTGTTAATTTGTCAAAAGGGGGGGGGGGGGATAAGAATGGTGGCAGTGGTTTAACAAGCTTTTTATATGTTTTCTAGGCTGTAGGTACACTAACGAAGAGACTGGTGACTAGTTAGACATATATTTTTTGGTAGGAAAAGGGGTTATAATCATGTCACAGCAACTCGGGGTTCTTGTTGCTGATTCAATGATTTGGTGTGGTGTTGAAAACGTCGGTTTACTTGGGTATCTCTCTGCATCTCAGTGTTAGCCGGTTAGTGATACATGAAAACCAGTGTTTTAAAACGTGAGGGGAAAAAGTTTAATTTTTGACATATTAAAGTGTTTCACGAGTGTGGTGAATAGGCTACGCATATTTGTGATGCATATACGAATTCGGTTTCCAGTCATATGAAGATGTGAGTGTATTTTCAAGTTTTCTTTCTTCTTTTCTCCTTCTTTATTTTTTAAAAATTTTATTTCTATTCTTTTTTTGTTTGTGATGAATTTACTCGAAGGGGGTTTTTGTTTTGATATCTCGAAATTCGATGGACATTGTGATAATGTGAGTGAGGGTTTTTGGTTGTTGTGAGTCACGCCCTGAGAGAGAGGGAGAGAGAGAGAGAGAGAGAGAGAGAGAGAGAGAGAGAGAGAGAGAGAGAGAATCTGAGTGTCACTGGGTTAGATCGCTTAGTAAGCGTTTTGCACCTTATTTTCCTTTTTCATCCCCTCCCTATTTTTTCTTGTTGTTTTCATGAGCACGGGGTGCGTTTGTTTTTTGTTATCCATTATTGGGGGAAAATTTGTATTAATTTTTCTGGATTGGGTTTTGTATGTATATAAATACATTGAGTTATGAGGGGAATCGGGGAATTATTAAGAACATAAGGAGCTTCCGTCTTTTTTCTTTTTTTTTTTTAAAAGAAAGCGAGGAGAAAAAATGGTGGATGCTAGGGAAACTACCCACAATTGCTGCTTACATCATGTGTAACAGGACAACCGTGAGTTGCGGCCGTGAGCCTGTTCAGGGGAATTGTAGACAGTGTGTTATCTCAGCTAGTGCAAATATTTATTGAAGGTGTGAATAATTATTTAAGAGCAAAGAATATATCGTTGCAGAAGTATCCAATTTGCAAGCATTTTTTAAAACAGCTTATGGCTCAAAGGAACACGGAGATATGGTGAGGGACCTTAGGGGTCTTTATACAGAAGGGCAGTAATAGCCGCATAGAACATAGTTAAAAACTCAGTGGCAGATTGAGTAGGAAAATTGAAAACATGTAAATGGGTTACAGGAGGTAGTGTCTCACTTGAGAATATTCATAAACTGATCTATTTTTCGATGCTCTTGCACGATGTACCGGATGCAATAGTGAATAGCTTTGATGAAAAAACTGAACCTACTTCAGACGAAGAATTACTTTATGCCCAAATTGAGAAACATATGTCTAAATGTCCCACGGTGGATAGTACAATTTTTAATGGGACAGGCCCGGGAGATAGTGTGCAAAGATACACAGAATTTTCTCTTCCCGTCTGTGTGCAAAAGTTGAATATAACAAAAGATCGATCGATCAAAGGCAACTGCAGTTGCGCTGTTTTGACTGCAATAAACCAGGGCATCCAAAGAAATTGTGTAGAGTTAAATATTGTGGAATGTGTAAGAGTACCGATCACTATTGGCAATCTTGTCTGTCTCAGATACGGAGAGATGCGAGGCCTACACCTCAAGGTTCTGGTAATTATAATGTGAGGACTTCCCAGGCGGGTCAAACCAGAGGGCAAAGGGATTGGCAAAACTTTTGGAGGGCTGATCAACAAAAAGGGTACAGCTGATTAGTACGTGCCATTGTGGTCTCGTGGGGGACGCCCCAGAGCCCAGGCCTATAGTTTATGGAATAGTAGGGGATGTGGATATCCCGATATTTATAGACTCAGGAGCGTCTATAAATTTAATGGGCTATAATTTGTATCAATCCATGTTTTCCAATTACCATTTGCAACCCTCAACGGAGATGGTGTGTGATGTGCAAGCCCATAGATTAAATACCCTGGGTTGTGTTCAAATACAGTTTACTCTCGGTGACAGAGTACTAACAGAACCTTTTTTTGGTAATGAAAGGAATTGCGTTGGGCAACAGACTTTTGCTGGGTCATCCTGCATGTAGGAGACACAAGATTTCGATCCATGCGGGTGTTAGTGGGATAACAGTTGGAATACCTGGTGTTTTTCTTCCTTATGAGGACATGATTAGAATGGAGGACATGGAGATTATTGAAAAAGGAGATGTGCTTGGTGTTAATAATGGCAGGGATTCTATCGGAGTTCAAGGCGATAACAATTGTGGTGATGATATTATGGATGGGGATGTGGATACTAATATTGATGTTAATTCTGATACTAACAATGCTGGGGATGATACTGAGGGTGGTAATGTGTATGGGGTGGTGGAAAGGGGAGATACTAACCACAAATATAGAGGTGTTTCATCCGAGGATATTGTGTTATTACATGGTTCAAAGACTATGGTAAAAGTCAAATTGAAGGAAGTGAAAAAACCTACGGATGTGTGTGTTATTGAAAATAGCGAGAGGCTTAGAGGGGTTATTAGCACGGCATTGGTGAACAGTGTATCCATGGATGGGACCACGTGGTTGGAGTTACTAAACTGTAATGATACAGTTAGGAGATGCCAGAGGAATACTTATATATTGGATTTCCAAGATTGGAGTCGTGATACTGGTTCAGTGGCTATTGTAGCGGGGAAACCTGAGTTTTCAGAGGCAGAAATGCAATCAAGGAAACGAATATTTAGAGAACATTTAGCTAATGCGGATTATAGTGAACATGTTAAAGCGGTAAGCGAGCTCTTGGCAGAATTTGGGGATACGGTAGCCTTACAAGGTGATAAATTGGGGTTGACTAATGTGTTAGAGCATAAGGTAAATTTGGAGAGCGGCACAAAACCTATTTATATTCCTGCATACCGCATACCTTTCAAAATCAGAGAACAGGTAGAGAAAGAGGTCAATAGATGGGAGGAAGAAGGAATCATTAGACATAGCATGTTTGCTTACAACTTTCAATTACTAGCGGTGCCTAAGAAGGACGCTTCTGTCCGTGTATGCGTCGATTTTAGACGTTTAAATGAAAAGACGATCCCTGACCGCTATCCAGTCGCGTGCATACCAGAACTTTTTGTTGAAATCAGGGGACATAATATTTATAGCTCAATTGATTTGGAACAGGGTTTTTGCAGGTCCCACTTAGTGAAAGTAGTAAAGAATATACCGCTTTTTCAGTGCCCAAGGGACACTATGAATTTACGCAAATGCCTTTCGGTTTATCGGGCAGTCCTATGACCTTTACCAGGTTGGTGAACACAGTTTTGCACAGGTTATGGGGCAAAAATGTTTTGTGCATATGGATGACATATTGGTTGCAACACCTGGAAGTGCTTACAGAAGTACTTAGGAGGCTTAGATTAGCGGGGTTGAAAATTAATCTTGCTGAGTGTTCGTTCTTGAAAAAGGAAATCACATATCTAGGCCATGTCATATCTAAGGAAGGGGTTAGAGTAAATGATGATAAAGTCAAAGCAATAGCGAACTTTCGCACCCCCAGATCAAAGAAAGAGATTAAGTCATTCCTGGGTATCGCCGGTTTCTTCAGGAGGTTTGTGAAAGGGTTCTCTAATATAGCAGCTCCCCTAACAGATGTACTGCGGGAAGACGTTCAATTTCAATGGAAGGAACCCCAGGCGGAGAGTTTTCAAAAGCTCAAGGAAGTGCTAATGAATCGCCCCGTTTTGAAGTTTCTAGATTTTAGCAAACCTTTTACATTAGTGACCGATGCCAGCCAGGAAGGTATAGGTGCTTGCCTTATGCAAAAGTTTGATGGGAATTCCATCCCATAGCCTTTATAGCTGGAAGTTCAGGACAAAGGGCAGCAACGAGAGATCAATGGGTGCCATAGATAAAGAAGCCTTTGCAATAGTGTCGAGATTGGTTCATTTTAAAATGTTACTGATGGAGAACAAAGTAGAAGTTCTTACAGACCATAAGCCATTATTAGATCTTTTTAATAAAACCGATTTGTCGCCTAAAAGAGCCCAATGTTTTTTGACTATCAGAGATTTTGATGCAAAGCTCAAATATATAGAGGGCAAATTAAACATAGTTGCAGATGCTCTTAGTAGAAGTTTTCACGACACGGGAGAATTCCAAGTTGCGAAAGTCACTAGCGAGGCTATACAATGGGATATATCTCTCATAGAGCAAAGGCAAGATGAAGATGAGGTTCTAGCAGACGCGAAAGCGTTTCTTAGAGGGGAATTAGTCAGGAAAAGTTATAAGTTGCCTTTTCAGGTTTGGAGTTAGAAGGTAATCTATTGGTTAGGAAAATTAAATATAAATTGAGAACCAGTGAAAGTAAAGGAGATACGACACAGATCGTAATTCCGAAAGTCCTAATTACAGTGGTTTTGGATATAGTTCATTGCAGGTTTGGTAGTCCACACTTGGGAATAGATAAAACGTATGATGAGGTTCGTGCTAAATACATTTGGAAAAACATGGGAAAGATGTGGAAAATTTTGTGAGAAATTGTACAAGGTGCGACACATGTAAGCCTGCAAGAATAACTTCATACAAATTAGGATCGTATCCTATACCAAGTAGGCCTTTTCAGAGAATACATATGGATATCCTGGGGAATTTTTGCGAGTCCAGGTATGCGAACAAGTACTTGTTAGTGATAATAGATGATCTTACAAGGATAGTAGAAATTTTCCCACTTAAGCATAAAACGGCTGAAGAAGTAGCCGTAGCGTTTTTCAATGGTATCATTTGCAGATACGGCTCACCCGAAGTTCTACTGACCGACAATGGTAGACATATATATAATATATATATATATATATATATATATATATATATATATATATATTATATATATATATATATATATATATTATATATATATATATATATATATATCTGTATGTGTGTGTGTGTGTGTAATGGTATGACCTGCATTACTTGATTTTGTAAGAAGTAAAAAAGAAACATTTTTCATCAGTCATACCTGCTTTCAAAAAGTATCAAATTCCCAAATCTGAAAAAGGAACTTAACAAGAGGAACAACAGAATATCTAAATGTTGCTTGAATTTAACAGATAAGGCGATAAAAGTCTTGGAAAAAAAGCAGTTTGTTTATTTATATCGGAACACCATTAGCAAATTTTATTTTGTTGGAATTTCAACAAATACAATTTCACACTAAAAGCATTCTGACAAAATGCCAAAAATAGAGAGAATTACATATATGCATTTTTCCTTTGTAATATGAATTTCCCAAAAAGAATAACTTTTACGTCAAAATTAGGAGTTTCAACAATGCAGCTAAATCAGGCCCAAATTTTGGGAACAATATTTTAAAAGTGGGGCTCGAATTCATGTTAAAACGTTTGGCAGAAATCGACTTGTATACATTATAAGAATTGATTTAAATTTCGGAATTTATTTTAGCAAGATTCGTGGTATATGCAACGGACTTTTGCTGTTATTTGCTAAATGTTTTGGGTGCTTCAAAAGCAGTAAGTATATCTTAATTTAACCAGACCACTGAGCTGATTAACAGTTCTCCTAGGGCTGGCCCGAAAGATTAGATATTTCCATGAGGCTAGGAACCAACTGGTTGCCTAGCAACGGGACCTACAATTTATTGTGGGATCCGAACCACACTATATCGAGAAATGACGTTCTATCACCAGAAATAAATTTCTCTGATTCTGCGTTGGCAGAGCAAGGAATCGAACTTCGGACCACCGGATTGGCAGCCGAGCTCGAAAACCACTCATCCAGCGTGGAATCAAAAGCAGTAAAATTGACAGTCAATATATTAATTCATGAGATATCAAATCAATAGTTTGCAGAAAATAATTAAATTAGTTTGCTACGATTTATTAATCTGCGTCTCTGAAGCGGGTCAACGATCCAGCATCACCAGAACAAAATGGCCCAGTTTCCAGAAGCAACTTCAACAGCAGCCTCTTTCAAACTCGCTTTTGTCTTCATCATCCAAAGAGCAAACAACTTATTTTCGCACAAAACAAGTATTACTTTTACAAAACCACGATTCAAGTCAACAAACCAAATCTTCACAGTCAAATTCTAAAGAATACCTCAGACCTTGTTGAAACTTTAATCCACTTTCATTACCCAAAAGAGCAAGAGCCCGTGTTGCCAGAGAGAGCTCTAAAATCAATCAAGAACAAAGCTTCCAAGTTGTTTTCGTCAGAGATTGCACCAACAGGAGTATAAATAAATCTTTTACACTGGACCAACGTCTGAACCACTGAGATCAATTTCCCACCAAAAGGAAAAAAATCAGAAATCAATGCAGCTTCTGATCACAATCAATTACATTTTATTAAAGACCCGACGATATCCGAGTGGCATTATCGTGGCATTCCCAAAATGATGAAACTCCCTCACGACCCTATACAGGAATTCACGGGCGCACAGGCGTTGTGGGCAGAGGCAGCGAAAGAAAAGTGTAGGGACGAAACGTACCGTGAAAGAGTCGAGGGGGAGAAGAGTCCACCGCACAGAATGTGGGTAATCAGACCTGAAATTGAATCCGTAATCAAATTGGCTCACACATCCCAATTTGCACTCACCATTTCTCCCGCTATGCAGCTTTTTCCAAATATTCCTCCGCGCTGCTTGATGAACAAGTTGGGGGAAATTAGGAATGGAATGTCATCTTGAAAAAGGGAAGTTGCAAGGAAAAATGTGGGTCTATGCCGAACAAATTATTCTCATGCATATATACCTTCAAAATAATAACTTCTTTTATTGCAATATCTCAGCCATATCCCTACTCCATTTTATCTCTTTGTATTTTCCTATATTCTAAACTAATAATCATTCAGAGAAACGATGGAATACCGAAGGTATCGTGAAAGAGAATTTGCATAACAAAACTATTTCTTTATATTCATCTGACGGAGTCCAGAAAACATTCATAGCTATTTTCTGACCAGTTCACGGTGACATTATGGCTGCCTTATATAGAATGAGAAATACATGCACCAGTGGCTAATCATTACCGAAGAAATAAAGCCCAAGATAACGTGTATATAATACACATACATTCTATATATTATATATTATAATATATATATATATATATATATTATATATATATATATATATGTGTGTGTGTGTGTGTGTGTGTGTGTGTGTGTGTGTATGTATGTGTATAAATGAATATTGTTACCATGAAATTTACTTAACCTTGTGAACAGCCAGCACCAAAAGGGAGTTACAAACCAATGCAAGTAGCCTGACCAGGTTTTGAACAAATGTCTATTGCGTTTAGTGCACAGGCAACAAAAACCTAAACATTAGGCTATCGAGAGAAATATAACTTTAAGTCGCCTCCGCTCTACCTATTGCCATCGAATTTAGCTTCTATCCTTGGAGTCGAAATCAACCCAACTCCATCATGCTAGAAGATTGTAAAGTTTGCAATTAGTGGCTTTATAAGACAGTTTTGTCACTATAACGAAGGTGATATGTTCACTAATATTACACCAGATGCTGCCTTCTCCTCCTCCCCCCCACCCCCGACCTGCTTTCCCATGCTTTGGGAAGTCCCAAATATATTTTAAAGTCCATAGTGCCAGAGACATCAAGGAGAAGACTACCAGCCTCATTAAAAAGGTACTGTAAGGGAAGTTCCATTTCAGCCAGGGAATTGTTTTACCTTTGTCTGTATTTCATTTTCTTTTTCCAAGGCGACTTGTGCAGTTTTCATTCCCCTATCTGGGCTCAATTCTGTAATTATCCCCTAGTGATACTAGTAGCATCCCCCTAGTGAATTTAAGCCACGAAATAGTTTTCTTTGTGTAAATTTCCCAGTTATTTCATTCCCCCGATGAGTGGCCTTTTGATTGAAAGAAAGTAGTGAGTAACGTTCCCCCTCGTGTGCCCCCCTGCCTTATGCCTGTGTCCTCTATTTGCAGACAAACACTGTGCCTAGCTGTAGTAGGAATTGGAAATCCTTGAAACTTGCAACCTTGATCCGTTGCGCAAATTTCTAAACGCCATGACTGAATTGCCCCAGCCACGTGTTTGGGTGTTCCTGGACCTCTGTAAATTCATGTAAATATAGTGCTTTTTAAAACTAGAGTCCAGCTTTTATGTAAATTCCTCCCTCCTCAGTAAAATCGGCCTTATGCCTGAGTAGTTTAGTTTTTTTTCTTTGTTCAGACCCCTCGTCCTCCAGTCAAGGCCTAAATTTTCAGTGTTAATTTTATTTCTGGGAGGAATCGAGGGTGAATTTTGAATAATATGTATATACGTATGTATGTATGTATGTAAATATAATGACTGTATTCCGGTACAATTTGTAACTTAATGGCGTGATCTGCATTACTTGGTTTTGTGAAAAATAAAAACACGAATTTTTCATTAGTCAATAAGTAGCAACATTCCAAATCCGTAAAAGAAAATTAACGAAAAAAAGAGAGAATTTAACAGAAAACACAATAAAAGTCTTGGAAAAAACACAGGTTGTTTATTTATATTGGAACACCATAAGCAAACTTTATTTTGTTTGAATTTCAACAAATGCAATTTCACACTAAAAGCGTTCTGTCAAAATACCAAAAGTCAAGAGAAACAATTACATATATACATTTTTCCTTTGTAATATGAATTTCCCCAAAAAAGAATAACTTTTATGTCAAAATTAGAGCTTCAACAATGCAGCTAAATCAGGCCCAAATTTTGGGAACAATATTTTAAAAGTGGGGCTCGAATTCATGTTAAAACGTTTTGAAGAAATCGCTTTCTATATATTATAAGAATTGATTCATATTCTGAAAAAAAAACTATTGTAGTAAGGTTCCTGGAACATGCAATGCACTTTTGCTATTACTTGCTAAATGTTTAAGATGCTTCAAAAGCAGTAAAATTGATGATCAATATATTAATTCATGAGACATCAAATAAGTAATCTGCTGAAAATTATTAGTTTACTACGATTTATCAATCTGCGTCTCTGAAGCGGGTCAATGAGCCAGCATCAACAGAAAAAAAACTGCCCGGATTCCAGAAGGAACTTCAACAGCAGACTTTTTGAAACTCGATTTTGTCTTCATCATCCAAAGAGCATATGGTTCTGTCAAAGAGTCAATATACTCTGGAATTCATTTAAATCAGCTAATCAACTTAAATTTTTCATACAAAACCATTATTACTTTTACAAATACACGATTCAAGTAAGCAACCGAAATCTTGACAATCAAAGTCAATGTTTAATCCATTTTTCCTTAATCAAAAGAGCAAGAGCCTATGTTGCCATATAGACATCTAAAATCAATCATGAAAGTTGTCTTCGTCAATGATTGCACCAACGGGAGTATAAATATCAAATCTCTCCCACTAAATCAACATCTGAGCTACCGAGATCAATTTTCCACCGAAAGGAAAACAAATAATAAATCAGTGCAGCTTCTGATCTCAATCAATAAATAGCAGTTTATTAAAGACCTGACGATATATGCGTGGCATGATCGTTGGATACCCAAAATGATTTAACTCCCTCACGACCCTGTACAAGAATTCACGGGCGCATGAGCGCCGTGGGCGGAGGGAGAAAGAAAAGTGTAGGGACGAAACGTACCGTGAATAAGTCGAGGGGGAGACGAGTCCACCAAACAGAATGTGGGTAATCAGACCTGAAATTGAATCCGTACTCAAATTGGGTCACACATCCCAATTTGCAATCGCTATTTCTCCCGATATGCAGCTTTTCCAAATATTCCTCCGCGCTGCTTGATGAACACGCTGGGGGAAATTAGGAATGGAATGTTATCTTGAAAAGGGGGAAGTTATAAGGAAAAATGTGGGTCTATGCCTAACGAGTTATTCACATGCATATATATACCTTCAAAATAATAACTTCTTTTATTGCGATATTCGAGCCTTATCGAAACCTATTTTATTCCATTTCATCTCTTCATATTTTCCTATGTTCTAAGCCAATATATATTCAGTGAAACGATGAAATACCAAAGGTATTGTGAAAGAGAATTTGCATAACAAAACTATATTGTTTATATTCATCTGATGGAGTCCAGAACACATTCATAGCTATTTTATGCTTAGTGCACGATGGTATAATGGCTGCCTTATACAGATAGAGAGAAATACTGATGCGCCAATGGCGTGTCAGTACCGAAAGAAAGAAGCCATTAAAAACGTGTGCATTATACAAATTCGTTTATTGTGCAACTAATAACCATAAAAAATAGATTCTCTTTACCCTGGAATAACTTTCACCCAAAAAGAATCACCGATAAGTGAATCGGCTCTTCTCAAAGTTTGTGGTAGGGAATAACTTTCACCAAAAAGTGATCACATATATGTGCATCTGCTCTGTCCTATCTTGGGAATAACATTCACGTAATCAGAATCACATATACGTGGATCTGCTCTGACCTATCTTGGGAATAACTTTCACTCAACAAGAATTACTTATGCATGGATCTACTCTGTCCAATCTTGGAAATAACTTTCACCCCACAAGAATCACATATACGTGTTTATGCTCTGTCTTGTCTTGGGAATAACTTTCACCTAACAAGAATGACATATATGTGTATCTGTTCTGTCCAATCTTGGGAATAACTTTCACCCAACAAGAATCACGTATACGTGAATCTGCTCTGGCCAATCTTGGGGTTAACTCTCACCCAACAAGAATCCCATATATGTGCATGCTCTGTCCAATATTGGGAATAACTTTCAACCCTAAGCAAGAATGACATATCTTGTGTATGCTGTTCGTTCTGTTCCAAATCTTGGGAATAACTTTCCCCCAACCCAACAAGTCAATACGTTTTACCGTGAATCTGCTCTGGCCAAAATCTTGGGGGTTAAACTCTCACCCAACAAGAATCCCATATATGTGCATGCTCTGTCCAATATTGGGAATAACTTTCACCGAACAAGCATCACATCTACGTGCATCTGCTCTGTCCAATCTTGGGTATAACTTTCACCCCACAAGAATAAAAAAAACATGCATATACTATGTCCAATCTTGGAAATAATTTTCACCCAACAACAATCACATATATGTGTATCTGCTCTGTCCTATCTTCATAATAACTTTCACCCAACATGAATCACATGTACGTGCATCTGCTCTATCCTACCTTGGGAATAACGTTTACTTACACAGGATCACATATATGTGCATCGATTCTGTCCAATCTTGGTAATAACTTTCATCCAACATGAATCATATGTATGTGTATCAGCTCTGTCCTATCTTGGGAATAACTTTCACCCAAACAGGATCAAATATAATCTTGGGGATACTGTACACCCAAAAAGAATCACACTTAACTGCAACAACCCTGTCCAATCATGAGAATAACATTCAACCAAAAAGGATAACATATACGTGTATGTGCTCTTCTCCAACTTTGTGGATAACTTTTACCCAAAAAGAATCACAAATAAATGTATCTGCTCTGTCCAAACTTGTGAAAAACCGTCCCATGTAGGTGAATCTGCTCTGTCTAACACTGGTAATAACTTTCACTCAAAAGGAATCACATATAAGTGCATCTGCTGTCAAGGGAATAACTTTTACCCAGAAAAATCAAGTGTAAATTTATATGCTCTGTCCAATCTTGTGAATAACCTTCACCAAAACTGGATCACATATACGCGTATCTGCTCTATCCAATCTTGTGAATAACTTTCACCCAAACTGGATCACATATATGTGTATCTGCTCTGTCTAATCTTGTGAAGAACTGTCACCAAAAAAGAATCAGATATAAGTGCATTAGCTCTGTCCAAATTTCAAACCCACACATTTTTGTGGGTCAACTTAGCTTCGCTTGCTAGATGAAACAAGGTTGTTACTTCATCCGGCGATTCGGTCGGTGCTGCCTGGGGTTGGTGCATTACCTAAAATACTGAATCGATTCTTGGTATTTACAATATAACTTTGAGAATAATTTTGAGTATCAGTGAGATCGATGCTATACGGATGAAACTGAATGAAGGATGTATGTGCGACTAAAGTAGATGCTTCATTAAACTACCAAGGAGGATGACTCTACTTGCATTGCAAAACAGCTGCACAGGACGCATGGGATTAAGGAAAACGTAGACGAGAATAACGCCAGATTATCAGCCTTGATAAGAGATACATCTCGATAAAAAATGGGATTATTTGCTTGCACACTCAGCCGCTTCTAGATAATTATGGGATAAATTTAGAAATAGTATAACATAAAATTGTTAACATATTTTCTGTTTCTAGTCTATACTAAACACGCAATTGTTGCCAAATCTTTGCAAAGCATGTTTATATCTTCATACTGTTTCAACTATATGAGCTAATTAATACTGATCATATTAAAACCACCATTATATCTGCCCGTTTAATGATAAATTATAAAGGAATATGAAGTAATATAGGTTCAGAAAGGTAAACCAAATAAGATTGAACAGAAATTTACTGGTACTGCCTTTCGTTTGAGTCGCAGTATACTTTCTTTAAATATGCACAATTCATGCTAATTAATAACAATGAATATGCACAATTATTATCCTGCAAGTATAGTTAAACCTCAAAAAGACAAGCTTGCCAATTATTAATCTCAAATTATCACCAAAATGCCATCACTAAGCTCTTTAAGACATAATTTGCTCTAATTTATGCAAAAATGCAAATCCTCTCATTAAATACGCACAATACAAATAGGTCCCAAGCAAAAATGGATTGCACAGTAAAAATGACCCTAGAAACAAATGTGAAAAAGCTTGGTGGTGACGAATATCAAATGAGTAAAAGTTTTTCCCAGTTTCCCTGTCTAACAAAAATGTGATTTCTGGCAAGAGACGAGTACACTGGAGTCTTGTGAAATCTATGGTTTATCAAAGGATGATGACTGATTATTGGATGGAACAACATATGACAGCGTAGATCAGATGAACGTTATTAAGTATTGTGCTCCTTTGATGTAGGTCTAATTAATGACTTTCTGTGTTAGGTCTGATCAGTGACACAAAGGCCAATACAAAGTTAGACCTATTTGGCCTGGTGTAAGTTGGAGATTGAAATGGAATGAGGATTTACAACTAAGGCGCCCCCCTCCTTGATTACAGAGAGAGAGAGAGAGAGAGAGAGAGAGAGAGAGAGAGAGAGAGAGAGAGATTGGATCAGTCGTGCGCTTGTCAGTGCTAAAGGAAGCTACCTCCGTTGGCACAGCTTCTAGGGTGGCCTACATTCGGAGTTTTAAAAGTCGATTAAAAAGATAACTGCTCTATTTGACTACTTTATATCTAATACAACTACAATCAAATAAAAAAATGACAATTTTTCAGAATTTCTTTTGATTATGGAATTGTGGAAAAATTCTGTATCAAATAAATTTTTTTATTTTTCCTGACAAAATGTTTAATATTTACTACCACGTTGTATAATTTCTGGGTGATTCTTTATCGCTTACTCGGGGAGTAAGCCTACAAACTACTTTGCTGTTGTTCTTCTTGTTGGGGTGGGGGATAGGAAAGGTCTATGGAAAAGCCTAAAAAGGTCTGGAAAAGGTGTTTCGCGTTGAGTTAAAGATACAGGAATTTTAGGATAGGAGATTTATGATTTATCTATTAGAATGAAAATGTAAAAAAAAAAAAATAATGTCCATGTTAAACAGTACAGAAAAATTATTTCTAATAAAACAACGTATTTATTTAAATAACCGTAGATTTTAGCACGCACCCCGAGTATGCCGGAGGTTGAATCACGCCTTGTTAAATAAAAGACTACCTATAACCATATTATATCTACCCCATATTCAGTTCTCCGTTAAGGAATAGATCTCTTAATTAAACAGAATCATATTTTTAAACAAAAGAATCATAATCATATGACAATATTAAAACTGAATACATTCACGCCTCGATGACGTCACTTCAAGAGGACGTAGAAATGAAGGGAATATTTGTAGAAGCGTCCTAAATTGGCCTATATTCTTCCATCACAGTCGTTATCCAGGTCCACGACATAAATGTCGTTTATTTATTTTCTCATCCCTAAACCCACCGATAACCAATCAAAGTGAAGTTAACGAATGGAGCTTAAAGGTGAGTGTCTGGTTCCCGCCGACGGATGAGAGTTCTCGATGAGGATAAGGATGGGTTTCGAGTACCTACGCACTTGTTACTGTTTTCGCTAATAATATCTTTTTATCTTTTACATCTAATGAAGGGATTTTAACATGCAAATCAGCAACTATAGAATGTTCTAAGTATAGAGGGATAACGTCGAAGCTTTTGAACAAGGGAAACTCGACAGTAAAAACTGACCCATTAAGTCTCAGAAAGTTTTCATATTTGTGAATAACCGGTGATACACACTACATTGGTATTGAATTTAATTATAATTCCCTCTGAGTAAATTATTCTCGGGATAAAATGAGTTATATATGAAAGAGTATTTTCGCCATAATATCCGTGAAAATCACGTGTGTGTTTGACGAAAGAATGTGTGTTTATCTATCTATCTATCTATCTATCTATCTATCTATCTATCTATCTATCTATCTATCTATCTATCTATCTATCTATCTATCTATCTATCTATCTATCTATCTATCTATCTATATATCTATCTATCTATATATATATATATATATATATATATATATATATATATATATATATATATATATATATATATATATATATACATATATAGCATATAAATTTCTCCCCTAAAAGGACAAGACATCAGTCGCTGTCGACTTCATTCTGTTAAGCCGTCAGAAAAGAACCGACTTCAGGAAAAAGGATCCCGGACAAAAGTAGCTGTCGTGTTAGATCCTGCTTCTGTAGGCGGTGTTTCCACCTAGGGTACTTGATAGATTAATTCACTGACTGATTTGTTAGTTCTTACTGGCGTAGCAACGACGAAGTTACTGACGCAGTAGGGGACTTGATAGGCTCTATGGCAGTTACTCATTCCATAACTCTAACCAATTCGTTTTAGTTAAAAGCCTCTGTGTGATGGTCGCTTGCTTGTAAGTGGGACATTAACAGTCATTCGATTCCGGTGGCATATTCCCGAACTGTAACCGAGTACCGGACCTTCTCTGAAAAAGCGGGACGCCTTATCTTGGAAACTAACCATAGAATCTTCTTGAAAATCATCTCATGATGTTTCCCACACCCAAAATACCACATAGCTCTTCAATCATCGTACAACAATAAACCAGGACTGGCGTAATACAAGCATACATCTCGGGAATTTGCATCCCAGTGAGGCGACCTAGCAGCTCCGTTTATGGAGGATTTTCGTGAACAGCGCAAACCAGGACCAGTTATGATCGCTGGAGTCAGCCAAGTAAACCATAGGCAACTGTAATTCTTGTGTGTAATCACACGTACCCCGGATATCACTAGCGTTTCATTTCAGTATTTTCTCTCCATTTACCCAACTTGACCTCATTTTAAAACAGAATTTTCAATTAAGAAAATAATTACTTTTTCCATAGTGAAGCCGAACACCTAAAATGAGTTGGCTCTAAGAGAAAAACAACAAAAATTGAATTATATTTGCACCCAGCTACATGCAGGTAAAATGGGCTATTCATTGCAAATTAATCTTGTCGCGAACAGAACACTATGTCAGGATTTTTTTGTTACTGTTACTAGACCCACAGTTGTACAGTATGTATACATATGTATATTACAATAACAGGAGCATCCGCACGTTTTCCAACGTGCTACTTCAGCTCAAAGAGCTCCGTAGGCATGTTGGAATGAAATGGAATATGATATTAGGCCAAGCGCTGGGACCTATGAGGTCATTCAGCGCTGAAGGGGAAACGGAATAAAAAGCTTTCAAAGGTGTAACAGGAAGATAACCTTTCGGTTGCACACGAAACAATTGTCAGGAGACGATGGAAAGTGAGATGGAAGAAACAGAACATGAACGGAGGGACGCTGCTGGCAAAGTTGAGTAATGCTTATAGCAGGCCATGTGAGGCGCACTGACAGCACTACAGGCGAAACCTCCTGTTATTATAATTAAAAATATACGTGTGCACTTACACCAGCGGGGTCCTTCAATAAGAAACAAATCTTACCTAGTCTAACCTGAATTTATCTTATGCACTTTTTTTTAAAGATTTTTTTACTAACCCAAAAAACCCACTGAGATTAATAACATTCTGTGCATCGAATACATCCATCAAGCATTATTGTTCATAGTGAGCACACAATTGGGTTCTTCAGCAGGACCGGACAGTTGTTACTGTCCATCAAAGCCAACGAAAAATCACACCGTGAGGTCCTTGGCAAATAAGTCCAAGCAAGAGCTTATAGACCAGCCGTTTCCATGAGCTATTCCGGCACAAGCTTCCTTCATGGGGAGGTGGTTCCCCATGAAGGGTGCCTGAATAGCCCATGGCAATGTGCTATTCAGGCCCCCTTCATGGGGAGCCCTTTCTTCAATGGCAAGATAAATCAGTATAGCTGAGGAAATGGTCACTGTTACCTTTCTTTTGGGATGGATCCGGAATTCTATTCTAACCTCCTATTCTTTTGCTGGAGGTCCTTAGGCCTATGACTCGATTCATAGCATTCTACAAAAGGTAATGGAGATTCACTGTAGAAAGAGAGCCTTATAAAGGCTGCAGACCTTCTCCAAAGATGACCTGGATGTGACTGCAATACTGCAGGCTCAACTCATCAGAAAAATATTAGTTAGTATTTACAGTAAAATTTTCTTGATAAGTCTGCTGACGATTCTTTTGTTTTCTGAAGAAAATATACATTTACAATTCTTACAATTTGGAATATTGTATATATACATTATAATGCTTAAAAAATCAAAGTAGATGCTGGCGACTTCATTGTATGAGCGATTACCACAGGAAAATGATAAGAGAAAAGTCGATACCAAGCGATTTCGTCTTTATTCAGGCACTGTGGAGGCACAATGCCTGAATAAAGGCGAAAGCGCTTGGTATCGACTTTCTGCCAATCGTTTTCCTGCTGTATTCTCTTTAATGCATCATAAAAAAATTTGCGTAAATAAAATGAGAACTTAAAAGTATTTACAATGCATTACAATTTTTACTATTCATCCAAATATGTTTTCAAGTTACAAACATACTGACTCTTGAATACTTTTTGAACGATCATTAAAACTTAAATACGCAATTTAAAAAGTACCCGCTGTTATGCAGGTTGAGAAACGACCGCATTTCCGTTTGATCTTCTGTCGTCAAACACTTCAAGAACAACGCAAAACTAACAATCTTTCTCCCTCGATAATGAGTATTGATTTTTCTGACGATTATTTTCTCTCTGCGTCACGGGAAGAAAATCAAATATTTCCATCATTCGAAGTTAACATTACAAACTGAAGTAGACAGTGTACGCAAATGCTAATTATCGGCACTTTTGAATATATGTATATATATTCATATATTATATGTATGTATGTATGTATGTATGTATGTATGTATATATATATATGTATATATATATATATATATATATATATATATATATACATACATACATATTCATATATAGTATATATATTCTTCCGTATTGGGCAAGCCTTGTGGTACCAATCGTAAGGGAAAAATATTAAGAATGAGAATATAGAAATTAGAGGGCTTCTGACTTACCTTAGATAACTAGAAAAGGTATTGATTTGGTTCTGGGAGGTCGCCAGGAATACTCAGCTGATTAATTTACATTACATTTATTTACAAAAGAACATGGACTGGCCTGGGATAAAGGCAAGGCAACTTGCCTTTATCTTTCACAATAGGGGAAAGTTGGCCAAAATCAAATCTAATTCAATGCTGGTTTCCAAAATTGATAATAGGTATCTTGGTCAGGAAGTGCTTGCGAGGAGACGTCATACACGTGACTCAGCGAATCTTTAATCCTTAGAGGCTTGAACATGTGTCATGATGTCTGAAGGGGGGCTCCAACCAGCGTTGACGAGACAAAGGCTGACTTCCAGTCAGAGAGAGGGCACGTCTGCCCAAATCAAGTAGCTAGCTGGACTGAGGACAGATCAGGGTATTTTCGAACGGCCTGGGATTCACACACAGCCTCCAGCATTGTCTGGAAAAATGCAAAAATACAGCTAGCAGATTTGTGGGAAAAGAGGTCTTAGGCTAGGAATTCCTAAAGTCCACATCGAAGCCTATATAACCCTTGCGACCTGCCTTTATTACTTTATACTCTAGGCCTATTGTTAACGGCTTATTTTCTCCCCGGCCGGACATGCCAATCGCCACCCCCCTACCCCAAAAGTCATAAAGATGGGGGTAAAATGGCTGCCCTTCTAGCAACTTAAAAATTACTGATACTGTGAAGACGAGGCGATCAAAATCCGTAAGAATATATATATAGATATATATATAGTATATATATATAATATATATTAATTAATATATATATATAGATATATTATATATATATATATATATAATGCAGAATCTACTGGTAACTTTTTTACCAGGTACATATGCAATTTTAATAGCCGCAATGCCCTCTTAACTTCTTGAATTCTTTGCTCTTTTTTGGATAAGCATGTCACTACAAAGCCTGAAGATCCAAGTTCAAAGAAATTTGAAGAAGGAATTATTGTGATGTCCGGTCCTGGGAAACGAACCCAGGTCCAATAATCACAAAAAGGTCACGATGGAACTAGGATCTTCAGGCTTTGTAGTGACAAGCGTATCCAAAAAATGAACAGCTTCAAGTATCAAAAGGTGCCCCTGAACTCAATCGTAAACACCGAAATATTATACTTGTATTTCTTACCACTGAAATAAATAAGCACTAACTTAAAATAACTACTCCAGCAAATAAAAGTCACAACGTACGACACAGAGACACCAGAATAATAACGAACCTAAAGTTGACGCTACGTTATGTTAAAAAGAAAGCGGGAAAATAACTAGCAAGTGGATCCGGTGACATAAAAAGCTGAAGGATATGATACCCAAACTTTGCTGATCTTCATTAATTCCCTAAAAAACGACCGTAATCTCAAAAAAGTCCTTTTCGACTAACAGTAAAAGTTTAATTAATGCCTTTACTTACAATATCCTCATTAGGTGGGTAAGCCGATCTTGAGTAAGTTGTGGTATACATTTAGAAGTATAAATTCTGCAAAATGAACAATAGATACTTAAAAGAGAATCCCACCGACGCAAAATTAATAAGTTTTCTTACTAAAGTTTGCCTTGTGAATAGGCGAAGGTTTGTTAAACAGATGTTACTCGTCACCGCACATATCGGTGGGAAGGGGGGGGAGGTCCGGTAAGGGGTGGGGCTGGGCTTGGAGGATGCTGGTGTGAGGAGAGTATGATTTTCTGCTTAAGAGTGGCCCGCTTGACACAATCTAGACACTACCAAAGGTACATTGCTTTTTGCCTTTTACTTTCCCTCCGTCATGATGATCTCTTACTACTAGGCTGTCCATCTTCTTGAACTTTACCATCCTCTAATTTTCACCTTCCATGCAAAGAATGTATTTACTGACCTTTTGAAAGTTCCTCGTTGGACGAGTTGGTTGCATGCTCAAGGTCTGGGTTCGATTCCCCGCTCTGCCAACAAGGAATCGGAAGAATTTATTCATAGTGATAGAAATTCATTTCTTGATAAGTTTAGGTTCCATTGCTAAGTAACCAATTGGTTCCTAGCCACGTAATAATATCTAATCCTTCGGGCCAGCCATAGGAGAGCTGTTTTTCAGCTCAGTGGTCTGTTAAAACTAGGATATACTTAACTGGCTTTTGAAGTATTTTATAAGAAATGCTAGGGTATCCCTGCTACCGAAAAAGGTCAGTAATGTAAGAGAGGGTCGGGACATCATCCCGCATGCTTAAGCAATGGCCAGTGGTGAGTGGTTTATCCAGGGGCTCGCCAAGGGGGAATTCTAAACGACCCGTTTGCAATGTTTATTCATAAATCTATTTTTCCCGAGAACGAATATAAACTCCGCCACACTATGATCTTTATGATAATCTACAGCAGTGGTTCCCAAAATTTTCAGATTTATGGCCCCTTTGTTGGTTTTCAGGCTACATCATAGTTAATTCCTACAGCGGGGGTTTTCAACCTGGGGTACGTGTACCCCAGGGGTACGCGCCCCCCATGGCCCTCGAATGAATGCCGACCTTCAATGTGCTTTAGCAAAAACTGCTCCTCGGCCAACTAGGATAGTTAATGAAAGACAGTTTCAGCCATTTCATTGACTCTCTTTGCAGGTGATGTAACACTGTATTTTGGTTTTGTAGCTCAGTACCATCACTTTGAAAATTTACTGCATAACCAGAGGTAAATGATCATAAAAAATGTCTATTTTTTTATGGTTTTCTTCATATTTGCAATTTTATAGGTTGTGTCAGGAGAGTTACATACTTCCCTTCTACACAGTACGTGCAAAAATACAAAATGGAATGTTTTTCCGAGTTGGTTTGGTTTCCACGTTATACAAAGTGAAGGGGGTACTACTTTACTGACATTGTAAATGCCCGAAAGGGTACGGGGGGAGAAAAAGGTTGAAAATCTTTGCCCTACCAATTCCCTCCCCTCAACACACACACATGCGCGCACGCCAACACAGACATCTTTCAGTATATTAAGTCCTCTGTAAAGTCGAAACTACACCTAATTAACAGTACAAACAAGTGTTTATTTTGATAAAAGGAAACTTACCTAAATTGGCGTTACAAACAGATATTTCATCTTTTCTGTACCCATATTGCTTTCAGGTTCGCAGACTACCTTAGTGCAAGGCTGGGAAAAAGTCTAAGATCGTAACCCTGTCATAGATCTGAACAGTGTCAAAGATGTCACCATCCAATTCAAGGTATATACATCTGATCTAGTAGCTACTACTTGTTTCATAGAGGTAATATCGCTTCGTAAGTAATAATGTGTTTAACCATATGACCGTATACCTAGAAAAACAATTAGAATGGCAGAAAACTTGCAATTTTAACATACAACCCTCGGATCTTAATAACTTCACATAAATATGGCTATCTTTGGAACTTAGGTACAATAAATTTAGTCATAAGCCTAACATATAAACGCTAAATGTATAACTTGATTAATTTTACATTCCTTGGTCAACGTCCCGTATACGCTTTCCCCTTTCTAAATCAGACTTGGTAACTGGGAAAGGGTCTCGTTAGGCCTATGTTACGTTTGAGCAACTGCAACTCAGAGACGCTGAAAGGAATGATTTCACTTTGATGAGGTTAATCGCATTTCCATCGAGGGTCCAAGTAACTCTTTCGAACTCTGAGCATATAAACACCAATTACGAATGACACACTTATAATATTTCCGAGTTCACCATCGGGAACAGATTTCGGGTCTTTGAAGTAATAGAAACTATTTTAAAAAGTGGACAGAGCAACTGAGGCAGTTTCACTTTGACTGCCACTTAAACTCGTGAGTGCAGCAGTAAACCTTCGAAATCTTCGTCATTCTCAGCTGGGAATTAAAAGCATGAAGGTACTAGCTTGATTTTACTGGCGTCAGAACAGTGCTCTGTGATGCGTGAAATTGGTGTCTGACTCCGATTTCACAAAGCATAATAGCATAAAAAAAGTACTTTCGTATTGAGTTCAAATAATTTTATTCTTTGTAAAACGGACCCTACAGTGAAGTGCTCGTGACCTGGATTTTGTTACATAGTCTAGGGGTATTGAAGTTGGGATTCGTCGTTGTACAATGATCTCTTCATTCTATCAACTTGAACAGGGACAGAGGCTGCCCGGACTGGACTGTCTGTGAACCAGTCTTACCGCCCACTTTGGGTATTCGGTATAGAAAAAAAACGCTCTTTCCTGGATCTGATGACACACTGTATTGCCCCTACCATAGTCGAAGTATACCTGGCCATTTTCCCCCCAATGTCACCTGGAACTTCCTGTCACCTACAAGGCGTTACTGCCCACTTTGGGAATGAGTGACTGGTCCATAGGCAGTCCATTCCGGGGGCCAGCATCGGGTCGTTATCAAGCTCTGAGACTTCGATTTCTTTCCAGTTTAATGTAACAAAATCATTATCCTGACTCAATTTAATGTTAATATCACTTTTAAAGTTGTCTGAAACCTCTCCTCGACCCAATCACTACAAAATCTATGGCAGCCTGTTAATTAGGACTTTTCATTATTTAATCAACTGTCCAACATCTAGCAACCTTACTAGAGAAATGTCTGAAAATAAGAACGTAAGTTCAGTTACTTATGAACTCTGCCTAAACCATTTTTTCAGTGACTGGATAAGTATGGCTGTCAAATTAAATCTAAAGAAACCATTGTTGTTTATTTCTTGAGAAAATGGAGGTCTTGCTTCTAGCTTTTATGTACCTCTCAATTCGCAGGCGTTCCGAATACGTATTAAATCTGCCATATTACCAGTGTTGTGAAAGTTTTCCGCACATGGGTCTCATACACGATGTACGAGCTTAAGTAGTAATGTGGCAAGGATTTTCGACCCTTTTTCCTCCCATGTTTGTAACTATACAATCTATAGCAGAGGTTCTTAACCTTTTGATGACTCAGGACCCAATGAATTGCCCAATATGGTTCCATAACCCTTTGCTTAAGTCCTATTTGTTGACAATATAACTTAATATGCTTAGTTTAATACATTCTCTATGTATGCATAGCTATATTAATAGAACATACAAGAAAATCAAAAGCATTTACAGTTGTATATAGTTATTTATTTACAAAATGTACCCATATGTACAGTGACACATCAAAATCAAATATATATAAATATCCAGAGATCAAGTCCCATACCTAGGGGGATATGAATACCTCCTGTTAAGAACCTCTGATCTATTCTATAATTATAAAATCCGAACGGATCTTTTTATTGCGGAAGGGAAGGTGGGAGATCGGGAGGGTAGGGGAGACATAACGCATCCACCATATTTCTGCAAACATGTTTGTCCACCCCGACTAGGAGTGCGGTAGGGGATCTTGAAGGTAGGGGAGGCATGACTGGCTGCGCCGGGTTCGACCACAGCGTTGCGTGCACCAACAAGCTCGTACTTTTATGATTCCCAAAACTGGAGCTTCGTCTCTCCTTCATCTGTGGTTATCATTTGCGTGTCATGTTCACTTTGCCCAAGTGCATTATTTTCGTCTCTTCTTTCCCACCATTTCCCTCTCTCCACCTATTTCTTGGATCTGCAACTTCTCTAACTTTCCTCGTTCTAATTCCTACCTTCTCATTTACGAGCAAATCCTTCTGGCGAGCCGAGAAATGGGTCTCTGTGGTCTCGTTAAACTAATTTAGAATAATAGCGCGTGGTTGCACAGTAAAGGAGATTAATGCATTCAGTCATCTCAAGTGACATTAGTTGAATCTCATCTGCAAGTTTATTTTCTCACGTTCCGAGG
Source organism: Macrobrachium nipponense (assembly GCF_015104395.2). Taxonomy (NCBI): domain Eukaryota; kingdom Metazoa; phylum Arthropoda; class Malacostraca; order Decapoda; family Palaemonidae; genus Macrobrachium; species Macrobrachium nipponense. The sequence goes on from NC_087200.1 coordinate 78,402,062, forward strand.
TTATGTGCATTGCGCCTAGCGCTCCGTCTTCTAGGATTTCTGTCTGAAAATTGTTCGTTACTGAAAATGTATGCAACCTAAAGTAAAGATGCATTAAACAGAGCGTCATGAAGCTGACATGAAACTGACATACATCAACATGGCAAATAGTTGGGACGAGAAAAGTATTTGTATGATCAGACAAAACGGGAAATTCAGAAAATGTAACACGGGCTTTGGCCTTAGTATGTCAAGGTAGAGTAATCAGCTGCTACTTAACACTTCTTAGGAAATTCGAACGACACAATTTCCGAAGCAAATATCAGCAGGAGCAGCAGCTTTAGAAGCAAATATCAGCAGCAGCAGCAGTTTTAGAAGCAAATATCAGCAGCTTTGGAAGCAAATATCAGCAGCAGCAGCTGCTTTAGAAGCATATATCAGCAGCAGCAACAGCAGCTTTAGAAGCAAATATCAGCAGCAGCAGTTTTAGAAGCAAACATCAGTAGTTTTAGAAGCAAATATAGGCAAATATCAGCAGTTTTAGAAGTAAATATCAGCAGTTTTAGAAGCAAATATCAGTAGTTTTAGAAGCAAATATAGGCAAATATTAGCAGTTTTAGAAGTAAATATCAGCAGTTTTAGAAGCAAATATCAGCAGCAGATATTTTAGAAGAAAATAGCAGGAGCAGAGCTTTAGAAGCAAATATCAGCATCTTTAGATGCACATATCAGCAGCAGCAGCTTGAGGAGCAAATATCAGCAGCAGCTACAGCTTTAGAAACAAACATCAGCAGCAGCAGGAGCTTTAGAAGCAAATATCAGCAACAGCAACAGCTGTTTTAGAAGCATATAGCAGCAGCAGCAGCAGCTTTGGAATCTCGGGTCAGGAGAGCTTTAGACGCCCAGTAAGGAAACCAGAAAGGTCGTGTGGCAGAAACTGAGCCGTGAGAAAAGGAGGACTAGAAATGGGAAACAAAAAAAAAAAAAAAAAAAAAAAAAAAAGGAGACGTGAAAAGTGTTATTGTTACCACTTCAGGGAGAAAATGGAAAGAGAACAAAGGCACAAAGGATAAGAGGGGAACATAGGGGAAAGATGGGAAGACACGAAGGTTCACAAAATGAAAGAAGAGGAGCAGAACGGGGTTAAGTGAAACGAATGATTGCACCAACGGAGAGGGAATTTCGCGTTCGATTGTCAACAAAGTTGGAGCGAGGCTTCCTAAAATTTGGGAACGTACGAACGGTATAGCGAAGAGCAATGAAACGAAGACATGATTTTAAATAAATGAAAAAAAAAAAAAAATGGGGGAGGAGCAAGGTAGAACATAAACTAAAATGAAATAACAGCAAACAGTAAAACGGTAAATGGAAAGGCGTAAGCACGGAGGATCCAACCACCCGAACGGAAGGAAAAAAAAAATTGAAAATACAGAAAGGGAAAAAACCAGGGCGCCGGGGGAGTTGAAACGGGACAAATTAATAACGATGAAAGAGAAGTTGGAAACGGGATTTAATTGCAGCGCTTGATTCAAAGAAAGCAGTGAAAGCAAAATCAGAAATTTTCAAAAAAAGGGAGGTGGAAGCATTGACGATGAAAAGTGGAAAATAAACTCAACTAAAATTGCATGGACGCACTTGTGCAATTAGTATTGGCTAATAACTCTTGTAACATTTCGCGCGTTTCGTTTGTTATCGAAATGATTTTTTTTCTTTTATTTTCAGGGAGTTTTGTTTTCCCCCTTTTGATGTTGATACAACTTTGCTGGAGCTGTTATGAAGTCTACTTAGCGAGTGACAGGGGAGAGGCGCGACCAGTTCTCCAACACAAGTTAAGGAGAGAATGGTGATAAATGGTTTGAGGAGGAGGAGGAGGAGGAGGAGGAGGAGAAATACCCCTCGACGTCTACAGGGAATGTCGGTCAATTTTTCAGTTTTGTTTTTCTCCCCCTGTTATAAACTTTGATCTACTATTTACGCGATTTGGCGTCGCAATGCCTATGGTCATCGATGGCGAAAATCGTCTGTACTGAAACTACAGTACGTTCGTCTGGTATTTATGATAAAAAAAATGGAAAAAATCATGAAGAAACTAAAAGCAGAAATGCTTTAGATTAATGAATACCGGACTTGAGACCTGCGGCCAAACATTTTCAAAACCCTGCGGGAATAACTACAAGCGGGAAATTTGTAAATAATTTACACGCATGGAAATCACACGAATAACAAATGACCACATAATTCACTTGCCACCCTTCAGTAGAATTCTTTTTTTTCTGGGTCATCGTCATCATCATTAACTTTTTTATGTCAGGTCCTCCCTATACAGGGTCCGACGTGAAATGAGTTCTCTTTACTGAAGACTTCTGCCTTGTGGTCTTTCTACCCGATTTCACAAAAGCTTTCAGGTATACCTACCATTACTTAATACAGCAATAATGTTAGTTACAGGTCATATAAACAGAATTTGGTTGGGATATAAATTGGGCATTTATGGCCTTGACAAAAAATTGAAATTATTGAAAGCCAAGTGTTCGGTAATTGATATATACTGATGAAAACTTATGGACGTAAAAGTAAAACTTACTTTTCTGACAACGCCTTAAGTATTCTAATGTTCTGTTTATAAAAGTAACAGGTCCTGGTATGAAGAAAAATCATCATTGTAAAATGATGTGGATACTATAAAATAACTGCAAACCGCATTAATGTATTTTTTAATAACAAAAACAACCTTGCATTATGGCACAGTTGTATCACTACTCGGATAACATTTTCAAGTGTCCTTTGCTCAAGAAAGTCAATTGTTGATGACTATGAATAGCTTATTGCTCAATAGTTATCTCTTCTTACCAAGTTATCTACTAAGCTACAATAGGTGTTTTTAATGACTATGAATGAGGTAATTACAGTATTAGGTAAGTAGCTACGTTGTTTACTTGCTTTGTGGTATTCCACCTGTGCTATGGAAGCAGAGTATTAAATTCAAGTAAATCATCAGTGTCTTGCTCTGGGCCACGTTTAACATACAATTAACCACGCTGTAGTAATGGCTTGTCTTAATCAATAGTCAAAAGTCCTCCTCAAGAGCCACAAACACGTATAATCAATATTCCTCTTCGCATGATACCTTTCCTCTGGTTGTTATGCCCCTTGTTATTGAATTTCTGTGGTATGTGTCCAGGCTTAAGATTTAAGATTTGAGCCATTTTTTTAAAGCTTGCCTTCAGCAACATTTTCACAGTAAACATTTTTATCCTCTATAAATTACGCACTGTAATATACCTCTTTCTTTTGTATGTGTTTATTGCCATACTCCTCTGGTCAGTCTCTTCCTTAATCAAGCTTTTTATTCATTCCAGTAATAAGATCAGTATCAGAGTCTTCATCTGCATTTAACAAATCTCGTGTTATTCTTGACAGTTCTCAGCAATTTCCACTAACTCACCTTCCCAAGGGCTGTCGTCAATTTTAATTATGTCACTTCTTATTGGCCCCGCTGGCAAATTCCGAGATGTATCCTAGTATTGCAACAGCCCCTCTCAATATTTTCAGGAAAGAAAATCGTAACGCGACTCTAATCTGCAACAGCTGCCGACACGACAGAGAAAAATGATAGTCAAGCGATGCTGCATTGGAATTACAAGAATTACTGCAATCCGCCGAAAGTGAATCAAGTATTTTATATTATAATAAAGCGCGATCAGTGTCAGTCAGTGTTCGTGGAAGTTACGAAAAGACTTTTTCTGTTGTTTAACCAATTAGGGAAACATAAGTCAATAAACATGTCACATTCATACAGACACAGCTGCACAGATTCTGAGAGCACCCTTTACTTAAATTTCGCGAACATCTGTCATGGAGTCAAGCGAAAGAGAGAAACATCTGTTCACAGCAGTCAGGGGCAAGCATGTCCAACGTAAATTTTTAAACTTCAGTAGGAAGTAATAAAACAAAAACGTGCGTTTATTAAATGCTTGCGTCGCATAGCTACTAGCGAAGAAAAATGTGCACAAACAATTATTTCTTACCTTTTCAAGCTCTTGTTATTTTGGCACGCTATGTTTTAGACCCTCCGGTAATTTTGGGTAATATAAGGAAGTAGCAGAATTGATTGAACTCTTCAATTTCATCAACGGTCGTTGTAGATATCCGAACACCTGTCCTTGGCTTAGCTTAAGAGTTAGGAAAGAAGCCCCGCCCACTCGTTTCTCTCTTCGTCTCAAACTTATGGACGGAAGAATGTACTACGATATGGCTTTTTACGTTTTACATTATCCAAAGCAGTTTATACATTAAACCTTATCTTTATTTCATTGTTTTGAGAGATGATTATAACCTCAGGGTTCATTTACAGTAAATAGATACAGATGAGTGGACTCATTTCCAGGTATGTTTATTTTGGCGTCCGATATGGGCAAACGTCTGAAGTCACCCATAGCTGCAAGTATACACACGTCCATCCAACTGTACCAGCAATGGCAAGCACGTTGCGGTATTGTCATCATGGATGCTTCAATGCATTGGCATTGCGGCTGTTTGTTGCATATAATGCAAAGGTTGCCAACGGGCTAAGAATTTCTCTGAAAAGGTAAGTGATAATCACTTTAAGGGTTCCCTTTCATATACATGCACCGGAACATGACTGAATGATTTTAGTACTCTTTTATCAAACTGAAAACTATAGCATTCTGAGGAAGTATTTTGACTGTTGAAACCGGTAGGCCTATTTAGGTGCTTGCAGCTCACTGCATAGGTTTATGTTTCAGTGATAAGGAAACAAATATACCAGCCTTCATTCTTAGCTGTACTGCTTAATATTTATATAAGCTTGTTGATGGATATTTCCGGAATGAAATAAACAAATTATATGTTCAATGTCTTGATGGAATTGCAAGTTACGTTAACGTAACGTTAATCATTTGCAGGAAAATTACAAAATTTTAATGTTCCTATTCAATGTAACCAGTGATATTAGCAGTATATCGAAATATTCGCAAGCAGCTCAGTTATAAAGCTATTTTGTCGTAACAGTAGAGGAGTTAAAATTTTTACGTTTCCATTACTGGCCTCATGAACGAGTTACAGTTAAGTATATCTTAGTTTAACCAGACCACTGAACTGATTAACAGCTCTCCTAGGGCTGGCCCGAAGGATTAGATATTTTTACGTGGCTAGAGACCAATTGGTTATCTAACAACGCGACCCACAGCTTATTGTGGGATCCAAACCACATAATAAAGAGAAATTAATTTCTAATCACCAGACACAAATTCCTCTGATTCTACGTTGGCAGAGCAGGGAATCGAACTCGAGACTACCGAGTTATGAACGAGTTGGAGATGTTATGGGCATGACGGTGCGGCGTATGGTGCAAAGCAGCGTGAGGTCTCGGCCAGACACACCAACTCTCATCGTCTTTATCACCCAATGTCTCCCACAACTTTAATATTGGTGCCATTCGTCGCAAGATCTATGAATAATTTGTTAGTAGGGAGATCTTCACAATCGGCATCCTTACGAAGGACTTAGGACGGCGATACATCATCGCGGAAGACACTTTGCAGACGTCGGAGCGGCGATCAAAGATATGGGATTCGATGCAGGGGATGATGTGTATGAAGAAGGAGTCGCTCGACATATTGTGCTGCCGGATCGTCGCTCTCAGGGTACTCGGACGACACCGGGAAGCGGACGTGAAGGTGATTTACCTGGTCTGGTTACCACAGTGACGAATCACAGCACCAGTGATGCATAAAGTACCTTATTCATTCACTGCTCGGGCCGTGTCAACAGAGGCACAACGAATTTTCCCTCCGTGGGAACGATTTCCAAGTCTCTTGCAAGTGAGGAGGCGTCATCATGTAGAAAGATGGATAGATAGAACATAGAGCTTAAGCCAAAAGCCAAGCGATGAGACCTACGAGGTCATTCAGCGCTGAAAGGGATTATTGACAGTAAAAAGGTCTGAAAGGTGTAACGGTGTAAAGGGGGAAAACGTCGCAGTTGCATTATGGAGCAACTGTTAGAAGAGAGTGGAAAGTCGGATGGAAGGAAGAGAATACGAATGGAGGTACTGTAAAATGAATGACAGAGGTTGCAGATAGGGGTCGAAGGGACGCTGCAAAGGACCTTAAGTAATGGCTACAGCGCACCACGTGAGGTGCACAAGCGGCACTACCTCCCTACAGGGGCGTCACGAAGTATATAGCATTACTAACGACCTTTCCATACAGGGAGCTGAGAATGTCATTACGATAAGTCTGAAATAAAAGTGTGATCAATTCAGAACTCAAAGGTTTCTGTCAAAGGTTCAATCTCCGGCATGGCTCCAAGAACTGACGGGAATTCAGGATAAATGTCATTTGTCCAAGTGAAACAATTTACAAACGGAGCATAGATCTGACGTCCTAGCATAGCTCATACCTGCAAAACATCAGCCACTCGATAATATAATCATTCAACAACAATCTTGGAGGAAGATATGGCACTGCATGCAAGGTTTGATATTTCTTCGAGAATATTTCCTGCATCATTAAGTTTCGTTTATTACTGCGACTTCGGTAACGATTAAGCTAATTCTGAAGTATTACATGCAGGACGAAAGAGATGATAGTTAATTTCGAGTGCATAAAAATACCGAATAAGATTTGCAATATTGTATGGAAAAATGCTACTAGACGTGAATTTATGAAAATAAATTGTGCCTCTCTCTCTCTCTCTCTCTCTTCTCATATACATACATATATATATATATATATATATATATATATATATATATATATATATATATATATATATATATATATATATATATATATATATATATATATATATATATATATATATATATATATATATATATATATATATATATATATATATATATATATATATATATATATATATATATATATATATATATATATATATATATATATATATATATATATATATATATATATATATATATATATATATATATATATATATTATATATATATATATATATATATATATATATATATATATATATATATATATATATATATATATATATATATATATTTAAAGTCATATCACAATACCGTGATTCATATACATATATTGAGCTACAAATGTCCTTTAATATCTAATTCGCTCTACCTCGGAACTAATATATTTTCATATATGTTTCACCGAAGGGGAATTTATTCAGCCGGCAATTCTGTTATCGCTGAATAAATTCCCCTTCGGTTAAAGATATATGAAAATATATTTAATTGCCGAGGTACTAGAGCGAATTAAATATTAAAAGGACATTTGTAGCTCGATATAGATATATATATATATAATATAAGTATTAATATCTATATATATATATGATATATCTATATATATATATATATATATATATATATATATACCTTATATGCTAAATTCCAGCATAACCATTTTTAAAACAGGGAGTATTTTGTCTATTTTGCAGGCACACAATCGCTTCCCGTTCAAAAAAAGAAAAAAAAAAAAAGATTGATTATTTGGAAGGGAAATGCTGTTTGGACTTTTCTTTGTAGGTGACGACACTCCCCCCATTTAACAGGAGGAAGACGAAACGATTCAGGCTTTAAGGTGGAAGACACAGCAATTCACTTTCGGGGAGAAAATGGCCTTAAAACTGGTTGTCTCTCGAGTTCACGACGTCCATGCTGGATACTTTGGCTTGAAAGAATGGAAGCAGTGCTAAACAAAACCATTCAGAGACCGAAAACCTCCGTCAAAGGGGGATCAATCCGACCATCAAGAGGTCTTTTTCCCTTTCTCGAGGAGTAAGCCTACAAACTACTTTGCTGCTGCTGCTGTTGTTCTTGTTCGGGGGCAGGAAAACATGAAAAGGTCTGAAAAAGATGTTTCACGTTAAAGATACAGGCATTTTCGGATAGGATACTTATGATTTATTTATTAGAATGTAAAGGTCAAAAAATAAATCATGTGCATGTTAAACAGTACAGAAAAATTATTTCTAATAAAGCATAGCATATTTATTTTAATTTTAGTTGGTGAAACACGCTTGGTGGAACAACGCTATATTTATCCGTAGAGTTTAGCACGCGCGAGTAAACTGGAGGTCGAAAGTTAAATTCTTGATCCTAGTCAAAAAGCCTACCTTTGGTAGATTTTCCATAAACTCTACATAACTGATTTGTGCAATCCCACTAACAATCATACAAACAAACACACCAAACCATAAACACCAACCTCTGCAAAGGGAATAAAAAGAACCTACAACTGAGGTGTAATGAAATAGTTTCAAGTAACTGCTCTAAGACAAAGTTCTGATATAACGTTATAAAGAAGACAAGTGCATGAAGAATTATAAAGAGAAAACTGGGCTTGTGAGCGTTATATTGAATACAGTACAGAATTTAGGCCAAAGGACATCCTCTGAGACCTATGAGGCCATTCAGCGCTGTAACGGAAATCGACAATAAAAAGGTTTGAAAAGTGTAACAGGAGGAAAGCCTCGCAGTTACATAATGAATCAATTGTTAGCAGAGGGTGGAAAATAGGGTGAAATAAACAGAATATGAACGGAGGTACAGTAAAAGGAATGAAAATGACTCTGCACAGAACCTTGAATAACCTACGCATGAGGTGCACTGACGACAGAAAACAGTGAAGATTTAACAAAGGAATGTGAGGTCATCCTCCTGGAAGGGCTGAGAGGATATATTTAGAAAGGCTTAGGACTCACAGTTACAGAATATATTTATGATAAAGGCTTCCTCACAGTTACCATGAGGCAAAGCAGGTAGTTGTGACGTAAGCAAGGATGTAACTTTAACAAGTTGGCATTGGTTCAGTTTTCAAATGTTTAAAACCTATTTTGCAAACAATGATGCCATGTCCAATTCAGCAGTGTGGGCGTTGACCTCAGGCCTGTCAATGCTCAATTCCTTTTCCACGAAAATCTACAAAAATGCGTCAGCTGTAAGCTCTTTATTTTTATGGAGGTGGCTCCTATAGAAATAAAAGACAGCAGTCACCACCGCGTTCACCGCTCAGTCAAGGATGAAACCCCTTTGCAGTAAAACTTCTGCAACATCAGATGCTGTCACGTTTAGACTTGCAAGGTCACCCAAACTTCCCTTTCTCTTTCTACGTCTTGTCCTGCCGGCATATTCCCAGACTGTAACCAAATATGGACCTTCCCTGGAAAAGCGGGACGCCATAGCTTAAACACTAACCATAGAATCTTCTTGAAAATAATCTGTTTCCCACACCCAAACTACCTGCGGTTAACTAACTTATCCTAACCTAACTTAACCTAGGGGGCATGACCAAAAAACAGGGTCTGTTGCAACACTGGCATACATCTCAGGAATCTGCGTCGTTCCCGGCAACTTGTAGCTACTAGAAGGCTAACTACAAGTTAAAGGGGGTTTCGTCTCGTGACGCATTCAGCCAACTCGAAAGTAACAATGGAAAGGAACCATTGAAATATGAGCTCATTTACGGGTCTGCGAAATTGAAATTAGGCTGAACTGCATCTGACCTCCTAGCATTTTATGTAATGGACTTGTTTGATCCGGGCTAAATGGCACAAGATTAAAAGCTACAACAAACTGGAATTTCTCGATATAACAGGGTTCGGATCCCACAATAAGCTTTAGGTCCCGTTGCTAGGTAACCGATTGGTTCCTAGCCACGTAAAAATATCTTATCGTTCAGGCCAGCCCTAGGAGGGCTGTTAATCAGCTCAGTGGTCTGGTTAAACGAAGATATACTTTTTGCAACAAACAGGGGGAAAAAATGATAATTGAATTATGAGTGAATTTAGTCTCTTTCGGAAGATGTCATCATTTTTCTTATGGAAGGAAGACACCATGTAGACCTTGACATTTGTTTCTGGTCTGAACAGATTCCGCATCTGGTATGAGCAGACATCTACGTTTATTTGTTGTCCTCCCACATCTTACGTACGGTTAGCTAACGAAAGCTTAACGCCAAATTAATAATTTCATGTTGAGTTCTTACCAACCGTAAAAACCCATTATTATGAATAAGTTAAAATTAAGCTGAGTAAAATATTATCAATCATAACACATTTAATGAGAGAGAGAGAGAGAGAGAGAGAGAGAGAGAGAGAGAGAGAGAGAGAGAGAGAGAGAGAGAGAGAGAATGTGTTTTTGGACACACCAAATAAAACTCAGAAGACAGAGAATTCGGGAATAGATGCTTATATTGCTTCAAACACATTCATAAAGAGCGTAGTAAAAGGAGAAAAAAAAATCTGCGAGCTTTTTTTCGTGAAATAACCATCAGAAAACCCTCCCCAGCTCCCTGGCATCAACTTCTGGAAACCGAAGTATCACACCAATCAGAAATTGGATGAGAGTACGTGGGCGACTGCATACAAGGTTAAAATGCATAAAATGCATGCATACACATTTACATATATATGACACCAACACACACACACGCACACACGTGGTCCTGCCCATATTAGATCTGCATTGCAAATATTCGAATGTCGGAGTATCGAGTTCATGGCTCCTCTCGGCTGCAAGCGTGTAGGTGCCGATGGGTGTGATTCGTGTGCAACTTTAGTGTTTCGGATCTGCAAGACTTGACATCCCGTGTCAACGAATGTGAATTGCTCGAGAGGAATACGACCTCATGGCTGGATTCCGCCCTGTCTTTTTAAATTAAGTAACTGGATAACATCTTCTTGGCTGAACGAACCTGGGTTAGGTCTACTTCTTAAGTGGCCGATATCGATCCACGAAAAATCAACTACAAAGCCATGCACTGGGGCACTTTCAGCCATTCAGCGCTTACAAACAGTGGAAAGAGACTTGGATTGGCTGGACAGTATGATGGAAGAAAGAAAGTGGAGATCAAGTTAAAGGCTAAAATGTGGGTGCAACTATAGGCCGATTAGATGCTGCTAACAACCTTTAGCAATACCGACGTGCACTCACGAGTCACTAGACAGGTCGGTCAGACAATGACGTCACGCGGGCTCATCACAGTCTTTCAGGAATGCCAACCCCTCTAACCCTACGCCCCCTACAGGAGGCGAGACATTACCCTGCATAGCTGAAAATGACCCCAACATTCTGCGGCTATGATAATAAATAATTCTTTAGATTATGTTTATATGCAATATCATGAATACTAATAAGCATATTGATCTAAACCTACCTTGTTGCAATTACCCTACACTTGAAAATATTGCCCTGCTGTCTAGGATTTTGCCCATATTACCCGACGCGTTGGCAACACTGGGCAGGACCCATTCACTACTGACTGGTCAGTACAGCAGAATGTTCGACCATCTTTCTTCATGTTTGCATTGATAGTTTCATTAATTGTAGTCTCCCAGTAACAATTATTTATAAGTGTCAGTTATCCTGCCTGCGATGAGCTCGCGTGACGTCATTGCGTGCATTGAAGGAGCTATCCCCTGCGGGATATTCCTTACTAATACAAACTGAGAAAATGAGCAATGGAAAAGCCGATGAACAAGTTACCATTAGCACTGAAGTCTTATAGAGCACCCTGGATAAAAAAAACACTACAAAACATGAAATGAACCCGCCTTCACAATGCTGACGTAAAAGGGTATGTTTCGCTGATGACTGTAACGGCCGAACATCAGATCAAAAGAAATTTCTTTTGAAATTCATATAGAACCTGAACATTCCTGTTTTCCCTTTTTGCGACTCGAGGTAGTAGGTGCGATGCGACTATCTTTACAATTTCATCAACTCATGCGAAATGTGTCAATATATCGTTTACCCCAAGGAGAAATTGGCTCCAGATTGAACCAATACAACAATCAGGACTCCGTTCACCCTCTTGCTTTTCAACAAAGAACAATACTCATTAGATTACAGTGAAACTTCCTTTATTAGACATACAACATTGTACCTCCAGACACTGAAGATCTTTTCCAGCAAAGCCACTGGTCTCTCGTTTTCTCATGGCTACTGCTCTCTATTCTCCCCTCTTTACCAAACCGTTTTTAGCGACTATGATCCATTTTTACTCACATGCTGGCCTTTTCATTACTACATTTTTACTGAGTCTGTACAACCAAGTCTCAGATCCTCTTCATTCACATATATTATAAATACAATTTATCTTAGGGGCTTCTACCTTTATGCAAATTGCATTCTACATCCACAATGAATTCCTTGAGGGGAACTGGCCCAGCAATTCATTTAAATGATCTAAACTTTGGACTTTCTTTTCCATTTCTTAAGTGGAGACCCTTGTATGCTCCTTGGTTCTCCTAATCAGATTCACTTCTCTGATTTCTCCTCTACCAATTCGGGTTAACCTAAAATAACTTCAAAGGAATAATCCAAAATAATATTAATTTCCCACGTTTCTTTCTCCCATTCGCCCTTACGAGTCTAAAATGTTGTCAATTTTCTCCTTTGACGAGCACTCCCGAATTCTTCCACGTGTTCCCAGCGCATCTCTTCATTCTCTCTCAATCACCGTCTCTCAACTGCCTTCATCAGACGCTCCAAACTCCATTCATAACCACTTTTCTCACGCGAGGAACTTGCACCCTCACTTATGCACTGGGAAATGATATCTGTTGTGCACAGAGTAACAATACATTGCGCCATTCCAGCGTAGAAATGCACGATTCGTGGTGGTCGTTTTCCTCTGGATTATGGTCTCCGTAATTCAGAAAGGGAAACGATTATCAGACGCGCAGTAAAGCAACGCATTTAATGGCTTAAATGTAACGGCATGGGACATTAGTCGTTTCAAAACTGTTCCCTCGATTATGTTGTAGAGAGGATTTCCAAACTCATGATGCATATTTTCTCACTGCTTGCTACATTTATAAGCAAGATCACATTAAACAATGTTCTCCATTACATCACAAGATTTGCTTTAATTCTTATTCATTCTGGGATGAGATGAATAAAAGCAGAATATTTTAACAAATACTGTAAGGTTTTTTGTATTACAAAAAATTTTTTGGTACTGGTAGTTCGTACTTCAAAGGCATTAACGTCTACATAGGCCCTATAAAATATAAAATATATAATAACTTTTTAAAAAGTCAGTCCATAGGTGGGATATTCAATTGGTTCATTTGGATATTCAAGTAAAAAAGTTAATTGCAGTCAAGCGGAGCGACATTTACATATAAAAATTACGCTTGATTTGATCACCGCCCGTCAACACATTTGAAATATAGAGCTAAAGTCATTGTATACTCAAGAACATTATTATCAAATCCAATAACTCTAGAAAAATCCGGCCAGATAAACGACAGGTTCTAGCTTTAGACTTCAAACGAGAGCATAAATATCACGAGAAAAGAGCTCAAAAAGTAGTTAACCAATCTTGAACATTCCCCTGTGGATTCGGGACCGCGTGGGTTTAAAGGTGACCCACTTTCAGGAATATTTTCAAAAAATCCCATTAAGGCTGAATTGGCAATCAGCTCATACACGTGAGAGAATCATTCCAAAGGTTATCATTTGTTATCTTCAATAAGTATTATGGCTTCATTCCACGCGTGAAAATCGGGCAGCATTCGCGAGTAATTGTGGCTTTAGTAGAGAGGCTGATAGAAATAGAAAAAAAAAAATCACCGCAGTTGACCAATCACGAATTTCCCTCACGGGACGAGGGACCGGGGTGGGTGGGGGGGGGGGGGTGGCGGTTAGTAAACAGACTCACGAAATTTTCAGGTAACTGACGGCAGGAAAATGAAATGTTATATATACTTTTTTGTGTTCCACAAGGTTCAGACTCTAATTAATCAGAGGGATGTCATCATCGATGCAATTAATCTCGTGCTGTACAGATTCTGAATCAATATCCGACTGACGAGTTCACCAGGGGTTTGCTACGGCGCCTAAGACAGTCAGTCAGTCAGTCAGTCCAGTCATTCAGTCAACCGGCCATCAGTCAGTCAGTGAAACCATTCAGTCAACCAATCAGTTTGTCAAGTCAAGTCAACTGGTTGGTCAGTCAGTCAGTCAGTCCAGTCATTCAGTCAACTGATCAGTCAGTCAGTCAGCCAGTCAGTCAACTAGCCAGTCAGTCCAGTCATTCAGTTAACCGATCAGTAAGTCAGTCAGTCAGTCAACAGGCCAGTCACTCAGTCAGTTAACCGGTCAGTCAATCAATCAACTGGTCAGTCAGTCTGTAAGTCCAGTCATTCAGTCAACCAGTCAGTCAGTCTGTCAACTGGTCATTCAGTCAACCGGTCATTCAGTCAACTGATCAGTCAGTCAACCAGCCAGTCAGTCAGTCGACTGGTCAGTCAGTCTGTCAGTCCAGCCAGTCAATCAACCGGTCAGTCAATCAGTCATTCAAGTCATTCAGCCAGTAGGCACTAGGGGAACAGTCGTTCAGTTAGTACGACCACTGGGTGTTCACAATACTCCGTCTCGTTTTCAGTTCTCTCTCTCTCTCTCTCTCTCTTACTTGTGCTATCTCTGCTTTCCCGGAAGTATTCACTAAAGGAGATGGCACTTAATCTGAACTACTGAATTACTTGCTGATCCTGTTCTGGAACATGGAAAATTTGTCTTTCATCTACTGACGGGCAAACAGCAAACACGCAATGAATCTTTCTTATACATAGACGCGCATAAATACATAAATTAATATAAATACATTACACATTTATATAAATAAATAAACTTATATATACTATATATATACACACACACACACACACACACACACACACATATATATATATATATATATATATTATATAGAATATATATATATAATATATATGTATGTATGTATATATACATATATATGTGTATATAATGCTACTGGTCGTTTAAAAACCTGTGAATTTGCTAGAGTAGTTAATGCAGTACATGAACATAAGCCTCAGGTTATCATGTCAAATTAAGAACTGGACAATTCTAGACTCATCCTTGTTACGACGAATTTCTTATTAACAACTTAAAATGATATCATAAGTATCAAAATTCTTACTCTGATAAAGAGTTCATCCTTTAAATGCCTTAAAAAAAGTTATCAGCAATGTGAGGTATCAACATTTAAATGCACTAAAGTATATAAAAAAAAGTGAGGTATCAACAGATATCCTAAAGTTAAAGGGCATCACTCCATCAAACAACTGTAACTGTCTTCCCAATTAGAGTCACATCAGTAAAAACTGAAGGAACAAAACTTTCTATCTCTCTGTTTCATTTTACATGTTAATTCCTACCAGTGGCAACGCTGAATCAAGGGTGAACCTCCAGTGCAGCTAAACCTCTGCAATATCAAGCTGCTGTTAAGCTTAAACGGACGAGTAAATGCCTCTACGAAAGTGGTTCTTAACCTGGGGCACCTGTAGTACCCCGTAAACTTAAATCTTGGGGCACGAGGCATGATGGCCAATGCAATTGTACTGTATATTTACCATATTTGTATTGATTTTATATTGGATGGGGGCGCGAGAAAACTTTCTGAGATATCAAGGGGGTACGGGGACTGAAAAAGGTTAAGAGGCACCGCTTTATGGTCACCTAGACTTTACTGCAATATTTATAAAACAGTCAAAATGGGTTTCATCTCCTGACAAATGAAACTAACGCTAGATAGAGATAAACGTTAAAAAGAAGCCCCTAGACATTAGCTCCTTTACGCGTCTCTGTGAAATTGAGATTAGGCTTGATTGAATCTGACTTAACATTTTATGCAATGAAATGGAATCTAGAGTTTAGGTCAAAGGCCAAGCACTGGGATCTATGAGGTCATTCAGCGCTGGAGAAATTGAAAGTAGGTAGGTTTGAAATGTGTAACAGGAGGAAAACCTCGCAGTTGCGCTATGAAACAACTGTTAGGAGAGGGTGGATAGCAATACGGAAGAAAGATATGAATGTAGGTACAGTAAAATGCATGAAAAGGGTTGTTGCAAGGGACCGAAGATAAGCTGCAAAAAAAAAAAAAAATGCCTACAGTATATCACGTGAGGTGCACTGACGGCACTATCTTCCTACGCAGGTTCTAAGTAACGTACTGATGTTATCCCGAATAAATGGCAAAGATTAGAGATAAAAAAACTAAAACAAGAGCAAGATAATAATTAAATCTGCATTGGATTTGTCCTCTTATGTAAACATCTAACTTTAGGCAAGTTCTTCATAGTGCCGAAAAAATGACTTGACTTTCCTCTCTTGTGATTGGTTAATGAAGGCTTGAAACTTAACTAGTCGGAAAAGACAGAAATATTTCAACCAGAATTAAAACTCCACTTAAATTAAAACCAAATATGCAAATTTGTGCCGAATTCTTATGAACCATAAGAACCCTTTATTATGATATGCAATCCAGTAACGTAGAGTAAAATGTTACACTATCACAAAGAGAGAGAGAGAGAGAGAGAGAGAGAGAGAGAATTTTTTGGGCACTTACCATATAAAATTCAGCAGACGGAGAATTCGGGGTTAAACGCTAATACTGCTTGGAACACATTCGTAAAGAGCGTAGCAAAAGGAAAAAAAAATCTGCGAGCTTTTTTCCACGAAATAACCATCAGAAGCCCCCCCCCTCCATCAACTTCTAGAAACCGAAGTATCACACCAATCAGAAATTGGATGAGAGTACGTGGGCGAATGCATACAGGGTTAACATGCATAAAATGCATGCATTCACATTTACATATATATGACACCAACTCACACACACACATGGTCCTGCCCATATTAGATCTGCATTGCAAATATTCGAATGTCGAAGTATCGAGTTCATGGCTCCTCTCGGCTGCCTGCGCGTAGGTGGGTGTGATTCGTGTGCAACTTTCGTGTTTCGGATCTGCAAGACTTGACACCCCGTGTCAACGAATGTGAATTGCTCGAGAGGAATACGACCTCATGGATGGATTCCGCCCTTTGTCCTTATTTAAGGGAACAAGGGAGCACCTCCTTGGCTGAAGCAAGTTGGATAAGGCAAACTCATTTTGCAGTAACTCACTCACAAAATGAGTAAAGGAAAAGCTGATGAACAAGTTTCCATAAAAATCGAATCCTTATACACAAAACCCAAGAAAATAATAATGAATAAACCCCACCTTCACAAAAGTAAAGGCTGAAATAACGAACGTTAAATTAAAAGAAATTTTCTTTGATACTTAGAATAATTAAAAGTTGAAATCGTCAAGAAATCTGACTTGTTTAGCTTATGCGACCCTAGTTTGATGCGAATATATTTGCAGCCTTCATTAGATGCATGTGACATTTGCATTAATAAATCGCGTACCCGACTAGTAGATGGATTCAGATTAATCAAAACAGTCATCGGTAATTCGTTCACCATCTTGCTTTTAAATAAAGAATGCTTATCAGTGTCGCTTTAATTAAAGCCCCTTTATTAACTGCACTATCTCACTCCTTAGCCTACAATACCTTTTCCAGCGCAGCTACTCCTAACTAGCAATATATATGGTCTCTCTCCTTTTCACGCGGCTCTCCAGTCTTTACACGTTACCAAACCACCCCAAAAGACTGAGCCATCTCTTTTTAAAAATATTCAAAGCTTCATTTTCATATAATATGCAAATAATACCTCAGAGGTTTCTACCGATATTCAAACTGTATTCCCGTTTCACACCTCAGTTCCATAAAGGGGAACTGATTCAACATTCCTTTATATAATACATTCTCAAATTTGTATCTTCTCTTCCAAATCTTGTGTAGAGATCTTGGTACATTCCTTCGCTCGGCTAGTCTGTGATTCACCTCGCCTCTTAATTTCTCCATTAACTGTTATAATTACCCTCAAATAACTTCAAATGAACCATGTAAAATTACATTAATTGTCCATTTTCCTTTCTGAACCCAATCGCCCTTAAACGTAAATTCTTGCCAACTTTCCCTTTCAACTTTCTCCTTTGCCGAACACTCTCAAACTCTTCCTTCTGTTCTTATCGCATCATCTCTTCATTGTCTCTCAATCACCGTCTCTCAACTACCTTCATCAGACGCTCCAAACTCCATTCGTGGCCACTTTTCTCATGCGAGAAACTTGCACCCTCACTTATGCACGTGGAAAATCATAATAATTATTTTGCACAGAGGAACGATATATTACGCCATTCTATCGTTTAAATGCACGATTCGTGGTGGTTGTTTTCCTCGAGATTATAGTCTCTGCATTTCATAGAGGGTAGCGATTACCAGGCGCGCAGTAAAGCTACGCGTTTCCTGTTTAATATGCGGTTTGGGACATTCCTGTCTCAAAACTGTTTCCTTGATCAGGTGGCAAAAATGATTTCACAACTCATGAGTCATAAGATTCTCTGACTGCTCTCTGCTCTTTTAAGTAAAATATCATATTTGTTTGTTTTGTTTGTTTGTATGGTGTTTTTACGTTGACTTCCGAACCACGTCGAGAGTGAACTTCTATCACCAGAAATCAGATTTCTCACACCTCAATGGAATGTCCGAGAATCGAACTCGCGGCCACCGAGGTGGTACGTCAACACCATACCGACCACACCACTCAGGCGCTGTAAAATATCATATTGAAAATATTTTCATCATAACATCAAACGATGAACTTTCATTCTCACAACTCTGGGATGTTACGAATAAAAGTAGATTATTTTTACATTTGAAAGTTTTTTTTTTTTTTTTTTGTATAACGGCAAACTTGTACTAGGTACTGGCAGTTCGTACTTTAAATGCATCAACGACTAATAACAACGGTTGGAAACGCTAAAAAAATGTATCTTTTATAGCCATTTGATAGGCGGGAAATTCAACTGGTCCCTCTAATTATTCAAGTACACTGAGATGTAATGAAAGAATTCGTGTGGTGGTATCGCATCCATCAACAAGACATTTGAAATGAGGTCATAATTTACTTGGGAGAATTAAAATCACTTCAATAACTCAAGAATAATCGGGCGAGCCGGTTGCGTACTCGCCTACCGTTCTAGTTGCACGAGTTCGCTCACAGCTGCAGTCAGAGCGGAATTAGAGGAATGTATTTCTGGTGATTAGAAATTGAATTAGAAATTCATTTCTCGATATAGTGTGGTTCGGATCCCACAATAAGCTGTAGGTCCGGTCGCTAGGTAACCAATTAATTCCTAGCAACATAAATAAAAATCTATTCCTTCGGGCCAGCCCCAGGAGACCTGTTAATCAGCTGTGTTCTGGGTAAACTAAGATATACTTTTATTTTTTTTTATTGGAGTTCGTAGTTTTATGCTTTAAAGTGAGGAAAAATAACACGAGAAAAGCAAGAACAAAAAGCAGTTCGCCAATCACGAATGGGCATTTATGGCCGAAGGTCTGCATGGGTTTAAAGGTGACCCACTTTTACGGATATTCAAAAATAAAATTCCCATTAAGCTCTCTCGCCAATCACCTCAAACATAGAAAGTCACTTCTAAACTTATTATTTCCATTTCAAATAAGAATAATGAATTCATTTCACGCGTGAGAATCGTGATCATTCGTAAGTACTTGCGGTTTTAGAAGAAAGAAAAAAATAACGCTGACAAAACAAACACCGAAACTGACCAATCACGAACCTCCCTCACTGGACGAAAAATGATATGTAATACTTTTTATTACAACAACGTTCAGGCACTAATTAATCAGAGGGATGTCATCATCGATGCAATTAATCTCGTGCTGTACAGATTCTGAATCAATTTCCAACAGACGAGTTCATCAGGGGTTCGCTACGGCGCCTCAGTCAGTCAGTCAGTCAAGTCATTCACTCATCCGGTCAATCATTCAGTCAACCGATCTGTGAGTCAGTCAACCGTTCAGTCAGTCAGTCAAGGGGTCAGTCAGTGCGCATTTGGGAGAGAACAGTCGTTCAGTTGGCACGACGACGACCACTGGGTGCTCGGAATACTGTCTCTCTCTCTCTCTCTCTCTCTCTCTCTCTCTCTCTCTCTCTTCTCTGCCATCTGTGCTTTCTCTGCTTTCCCGGAAGTGTTTACTAAAGGAGATGGTATTTTATCCGAACTACTGAATTACTTGCTGGTCACCGTTTTGATGTTTTGAGATATGGAAATTTCACTTTTCGATTGCGTACGGGCAAATTGCATTTATAGTTTGTAGAATATATATATATATATATATATATATATATATATATATATATATATATATATATATATATATATATATATATATACATATATACTTATATGTACATATATATGATATATGCACGCATGTGTGTAATATAATAGGTGTTGTAAAAAATTTAATGTATACATATACATATTAATACATAGCTACACACACACACACACACACACACACACATATATATATATATATATATATATATATATATATATATATATATATATAATTCGTATGTAGGTATGTATATATACATAAATATATATATACACGAAACTTTAAAAAAATCGTAATCATCGAAAGAATAATGGGTATTTTTCTGATAAAATGATGACTCATTAAAATATTAATAAAATGTGTGACCGGTAGGCCTAAAATGTTTCAAAATAATGCTAACGAAAATGTCATTATACGCAGACTTTCTGAAGCTTCCGTGAAATCACATCCATTTTGAATAAAATGCCGTAAACAACTGTAAACAATAACACGGGTATCAATATAAGTACAAATAATAATAGTCTTAACACTCACCATCAGCCGGCAAGAGAGCGACGGCTGTCCTCACCGGTGTTGGAAATAATTCAGTATTTAATTCCATATTTATTTTTGTATATTCGTCGTCAACGATGATAGTCTACAGAAAGTACACATACCTGACCGACAACCTTATTCTCCACGATATCAACAGGTCTGAACAACAAACTCACGCTCCCTAACATTAACAGGTCTCATCAACCAATTTCTAATCCACCGGGTCACCGTTACACTTACACTTCACCGGGGTTACGGCAATACTGGCGCTCTTTAAGTAATGTCCGAAAGTGCAGTCATTCCCGCAAAGGCCCTCTTGATACAATATGTTCTAAAAGAAGTTCTGGAACTAAGGTTCTTGTACTGTTGATAAAGCTCTTGATGGCATTTGCAGCTCCTGACAACTGCTCAAATGAATCGATAAAATGGGGTCTGGCTAAAAGCGTGTCTAAAATTATATAATTATTATAGGGTGAACGCTTAAATTAACCAGAGGCTAAATGGTTTTTGTCAGTGCAATGTCAAAGCAGACGTACCTTATCCATAATCTACTAGCTACCACATTTTCTAGGTCTGCTATGTACTTTTGCTTATCCATGCTGCCTTTATTGTTAAATATTTCGCTCTGAAATGGCACCTATGGTCATAATATTTCAAAACCAACGTATTTGCCTTTACAGATCACATCATATTAACTGGAAATCCAAAAACTTATTTACGCGAAATCACATGCTCTGACTCAGTGATTTATTTTGTCAATATGCCACTTAAAGTGATTTATTTTGTCAATCTGTCTCTTACAAAGAAAACTGAGTTTTTCTTTAACTTTGTTTTCACAATATAGGAAAAGACCCGATACATCTCCGTCTGGGATCACCGGTAGCACCAACACCAAAGAACACAGACAACTACCACGCAGCCGAATTCCACCGCCACCCGCGTGTGGACTGTTGAGAGTTGAACTTGAGTTCCAACTTCCCATTCAGTTCAACTCAGTTGCTCGGAAGCAGGTGTTGAGAGACAACGGTCCTAGAGGGTTGAATTTAACGAACTTAAGACACTATGTTATGGTAACCTTAAACAGGCACTTCAAAAACATACTACTCCGTACATCCGTAGGTTCGAACAAATACGAGATAGAATTCCTTTTTTTGTCGAAACGTAATTGTCAAAATCGCTGACAGAAACCGGGAATGTTCTGCAATTCGTAGGTTTCTGAACCTAAATGATTTCCTTTGAAAATTGAGTGTCACACCACCTCTGTCCGTGGAAGTGACAAATATTCGTGTTATCAAAGCAATGTCGCCAATAATTGTTATCTGATATAAAAAAAATACATATCTCTAGACCGATTTAGGTTAAGGCTGCAAAGCTTGAATGTGGGTAGGAAAAATCATGGGTGGAAAAATAACGGAAAGAATGTTGGAGCAGAGAACTGAACCTTGTGTGTCATTACTAGGAGAGAGAGAGAGAGAGAGAGAGAGAGAGAGAGAGAGAGAAATGGCATAATTTGCAACCGAAATTGGTCTAACAAAATGTTAGAGAAAAAATTTCAAATAATTTGGCAAAGCAATTAGGACTGACTACGAATGATATAATTTTATGTCAATTCGTGACACCCATTGACATGAGAGAGAGAGAGAGAGAGAGAGAGAACCGGAAGATGCTAGTTAAAAGGTTTTGAGAGCGCAGATTCCGTAATGAAAATCATAATTCGATTTCAATCTGAAGTTTAGATGATTGTTGAAGGAGTCGTTAAATAAATAAAGAAAAGAGAGAGAGAGAGAGAGAGAGAGAGAGAGAGAGAGAGAGATATGCTTCGAGCATGGAAATGGAAGGTTGTTCCTTTGGACATTGCCATAATTATAAAAAATTGCAATACTGAAGCTTTGTTGTGCGAATTGCCCGGGAAGCGAACGTTCGTGAGCTTCAAATACGCTGTTCATCTCAGGCTCATGAAGTCACTTTTTAGGGGAGTGCTTCACAAACTTTCAACAAACGTTTTTTTCACATACCTAGGACGTCGATGATATTGTAACTCGATATATAGTAAATTATACGTTTTATCATTGATTTTAGACCTGTCAAATGCATTTTCACCTTCCGAGGGAAATTAAAGATTTTTCCATTTTTCAGAAAGACTTCCTTTAAGAATTGTTGTTTTAAACATTCGTCCTTATTTGGTGAGCAAACAGTATATAGAGTACTGAAATTGTTTATATAAGCCCAAAACGATAGCTATTATCCATGATCGAGAAATTTGAACTGTGCGGGAAATGGTCACTAAAAACTGCCACTAGATGTCTCTGCAGCAGGGCTGCCGAAGTGTGGAAATGAAATATGATAAAGCACTGGATTTGTAAAACCAATGCAAAAAATAAAAAATAATAAATAATTTAGACCTGTAAATGTACGGTAGCAGCAAATCAGTGTTCAGCTTACAAACTCGCCTGGGCTATTGTCTTTTGCACGGTTCACGATAAAATTAATGAGGTATAGCTTTATATTTTTCTCAGGGTCTGCAAGTTCATTATCATATTACAGTATAATGGACAGAGTAATGAGTTACCAGAACACTTAATTTATTATATCTTGTGAAATTTCTTAGCCCTACCTTATATTGTACTGATATATTCATGTATATTAATTTTTGTTAATCAGTTGTTACGAATAAGGAGCAATTAACTTGAACTAAAGATTTGCAAAATCAGTTCAAAAACACTGTAGGCTACAGTAACATACAACAACTAATGTTAGAGAAAGGGAAAACTACATATATATAACTCTTTTTCAGGATAGACACCAGCAGCCTAAAGGCTAACACATCTAAGTATCTCTACCTAGAAAATGGGACATACGATGCGACTTGAATTGTTTGTGGAGGTTGAGGCATGGCTGAATTGTGTCCCGGCACCTGGTTGAAAAGGTGGAGCTGTATCACAGTCAGTTTTTGGCAGCTATGACCACTTCAGTGAAAATTGAGGAAGAAATCAATGATTCCACAGAGGAAGGGAGATGGAAGTGTGTGTCCAAATTATTATTATTATTGTTTTTTTTTGTAGTTTATGTATCTACATATTAGCATATTCTATAAGGTTTATTTTATGTATATTTTCAGTGTTTGTACATGCATATATTTGTTACCAAAAGAAAAATAGGAATAAAACCAAAACAAATGGTTCATGGGCTTGGTGGGATGTGATATATTTGAATCTCTCAACTTTTGTTTGTATCATTCGCAGTGGTTGCAGTCTTCAATATGGAACAGACTATTTTATGTGTATGTGTGTTTTATAAAAATAGCTGTCCATTAGCACAAGTCTCATGTGTGTATGTATGCTCATACTTTATTCCTTATATATACCTTTTTTTAATGTAATTTTTTTTTATGGAATAAGGTTGTTACTGAGGTAAGAATCAATCGAGTGCATGTTTAAGTTATTTATAGACAAAACAGATGCCACAGCATTTGACTATTTACTTGTACAGTGTTAGTCCTCACTGGAACATGTCTTGTGCAAAATAAATGATAAGCAAGATTAAAACTTTCATTCTCCTGAGTTATTTGTAAGGTATATGAACTTTCATTTTATGGCCTTGAAAATTATTCAAAGCTATTGCAAGGTTCATGTAAACCTTGTAAACAAATTTTCGTGGCCTCTATAAAGGTTGTTTAATATCCTTACAAAGTTTGTTAAAAGCAGTTAAATGGTAATTATGAGGCATTTATAAAGCATATTTATGGTTTTGTACAGGATTTTACAAAGTATATTAAAAGCAATTAATAGGCAATTATGAGGCATTTATAAAGCCTATTTAAGGTTCTGTATGGACTTTTTGAAGGTTTATACAATGGTATTTTGAAGCTCTTTCAAAGCTTTTATTAAGGTTTATTTCAAGCATATTTAAGGCTTACGCAAACCTAAGTGTACACGAAAACGGGTACTTTTTAGGTGTTTTACAAGCACGTTTTAGGTTTGGGGCTTAAAGTTCGCAAGCTTGCAAAGTATGTTCGTCTGATGTCCTATGAACATTCATTTTTTGGGGGTTAACTGTTTTTAAATGAATAAGCAAAATATACGACAGTTATAAACACTTCTCAGTACACAACAGTTTCATGTTTAACAGGTTTTTTCTTCAAATGAACTTTTCCTTTTTTTAAGCATTATGTGTGGTAGGACTTGATACTGGATAGTGACGTGACTACGTTTTTTCTCTTTAGTAAGTCCCTTTTTTTTCATTGTCTTATGGGCTTCTGTTATTTGCTGTTAAAATGTTGTAGTTTTCTTGACGTATTTTTCTTTGTAGGCCATGTACTTGCAAGAACAGAAGAGATTACTGTCCACTTTGTTTATTTTGTATTATGTCTGTTTGTGGACAAATTTGTACTAATAATTGTATATTTTTTTGTCAATAAAGTAACTAACAACTAACTAGAGGAAAGCTGACACCAATAACTTTTATAGATCATTAGGCACAGTGGTACTATTGACAGCTACTAAAACTACTATATCGGCCTTGGGAAGTTTCGAGTTATATCGCGCATTTTTTTTTATTCCTTTAACTCAGTACATATACCACTATGTACAATAACTACTATTCTAACAATGATTTCCTCTTTGGGAATTCGAACCGCTGACCACTGAAGCAGTAGCCAGGAAGCTAACGCCTGCTATTTGTCATGAAAATTCTGCGTATCTTCGCACAGGAAGTAGACTATACCAGCCAATTGTCACTCATATTTATTCTAACTTCTAATTTTATTATGCCTTACTAAAGTGAAGAAGTTAACTCTGTAATAATTTCACAGTCAAGACCGATTAAAATCTATAAAGATAGCTTTTGAGAGCCTGCCTATCCCTCTTGTTAGTCTAGTTAATAAGATCTGAGGTGTCATAAAATGACACATTTAATTTTCATTTCTATTAAAAGAAAAGGTGTTAATTTCTTTATCATTAAATTTGCTTTAGATTTTGTGATTTACTAATTAATGATTATTAATTATTTTAATTATAAGTGATATTTTTTCGCCTGTATTTCGCAAATGCGACAAGAGTTTCCCTCCGTTTTTTTTCCGCCTTAATGTTGGGCTAATGTGCGGCTGTCCGGGATACTGTGCACACATGGCAATTTAAGGGGACATTCTTGGATCCCAATAGTGGCGAGCGCTGCTATTCTGTATTGGTTATGTAATTAAGTGTACTTATCTTCCTGAAGACGAACCAGCTAAGTATCTTATACAAGTTAATTTGCATGTTTGGCCAAATGTGTATAGGAGTTATATAAGAATGATGGGTTAGTTCTCGTGTCTGCGTTTGGTGACAACCAACGAGATTTAAGGTAAATACAAGTTGATTTCTGGTTTGTAATAAAATTCCAGTGCTTAAAATTCCTACCGTTGTTGCCTTCTTAAAGAAAATTATGTGTTGTGGACCATTTTGAGCAATCGGAGGATATAATTTCACCACATAAGGCTTCAAGTATAAATTCTGATATATCTATACAACGGATATATTTTCAGTTTTGTTTCTGACTCTTATTATTTCAATATTTATTGACCAAACAAAGAAAATAAAATCTGAAGAGAAACAAGGCAGACTGTGACACTCAACCAATAAATATTGAAAGACAGCTTCACTTTTGTTTACTCTCTCTCTCTCTCTCTCTCCAAATTCCTCTCACTTCACAAGAGACAAGAAGGATTTGTGATTCTAATCCCTGTCCTTCAGATTTCACAGCAGAGGGGTTTAAAGTTCCTCTTGTGTACGAACGGCACTCTGTTTCATGTGACTTTACCCGTACGAGGAAATGCTTATGTGCACACAAACACAGTCACATACAGATATGCATGCACGAGTTTGTACAGAACAACGATTATCATACACTGAGTCACAATTCATAGGACTGACAGTATCGCAAATTATGTTATCGAGGTTACTAAGTCACAACTCAAAACAATTGCTATCAAAAATTACTTTAGCAAGGCCTCTGAGTCACAAATCAAAACAATTACTATCAAAAATTACTTTAGCGAGGCCTCTGAGTCACAAATGAAAATAATTACTATCAAAATTACTTTAGCTAGGTCTCCGAGTCACAATTCAAAACAATTGCTATAAAGAATTACTTTAGTGAGGCTACTAAGTCACAGTTCAAAACAATTACTATAAAGAAATACTTGAGCGAGGCTGATGAGTCACTAATCAAAACAATTTCTATTAAAAATTACTTTAGAGAGGCTACTGAGTCACAATTCAAAACAATTACTATAAAAATCTTTTGGCGATGCCTCTGTGTCACTTCTCATAATGAATACTATAAAAAATTACTTTACCGGGGCCTCTGCGTAATAATTCAAACAATTTCTATCAATATTATTTTAGCGAGTCATAATTCCTGGAACAATTATTACCATAAATTACTTAACAATTACTATAAATTTCTTTACTTTCGCCACTGAGTCACTGCTCCTAGAACTTCTACTGTTAACAATTATTTCAGAATAGACCACTGAGTCAAGAGCAGTTACCATAAAACAAATACTTTAGCTAGGACAGTGAGTCACAATCCCTAGATTTCCTTTGTGAAACCACTGAATCATTATTCCTACCACAACTGCTGTCAAAATTGCTTTAAGGATGCCACTGGCTCACAATATCTAGAACAATCACCATCATGAGTGACTTATAATTCCTAGAATAATTAATATTTTGTTTTATTTCAAACAAGGCGATTGACTCACAATAGACTCTCATACTGATCATTAAGACAACGAAGATTTCAAGAAACTGGACAACTAAGTGAGGAGTCGAAAAAGGTACGAAAGGAAAGTAAAAGGCAGAAAGCAATGCAGCTGGGGTCAAAGAACCTATACTAATCGTCTTGTGTACAGTGCAGGGCACACTGTAAGCGGTATCCTCTTATGGGTGGATACACAGAAAAAAAGCCCCTACAAGTATACTATCACCAGAATATGTACTACACATGTATGTGCATGTGTTTGAGTACTCATAATATATAGTCACACAGCCCAATCAAGAGTTGCCAGCCATTAATCAGAATTTGACAGCTTGTGGCTTCCAGATGGACGTTTTTATTCGTTAACTACGAATTGTGAATGTCGAATTAGACACTTACTCGTACTCTTGTCTTATCTCTTCCTGAAGGAAGCCATCCTCTTTTGTTAAATGAATCAGGGTACATTTCATGAAATCCAGCGATAAGGCAACAGGAAGAAAAATCGCCATGAAATACTACTGCTTTTAGTATCAAGCTATTGTTGCTGGTAATACTACCTCTAATGTCAACAGTATGATTATCTTCGGTTGAAAAGGATGCCGGATTAAATGAGTTTTAGCACTAATGCGTTAATTGATGAGTTTGAGCGCTCTCTATTTTATCTATTTACGATCATTACACAAAGGATAATAACAACATTAATGACAATATTGCAATAAAAAATCTATTTATAAACAGTTACATGAACATACGTCTGTACAATAAAGCAAAACCCTCATCTATATTTGTTGTTTTTCTATATGTCAACGATAGTCTACCACAGCGCCCGACCTCTCACCACTGAGCCTATTGTAGTAAGTAAGCAGAATAAGGTAGTACCCCGGGCTGAGTTTAGGGACTTTACACAACATCTCGAGTCCCTTCTCTTACATTACTGTTATTGTTTGCTGTGCAGCTACAAAAGTTGGGTAATAACTTAAGAATCGACCAGTATTCACCTCAATCTTTTCCATTTAACTCCCACTATAAACGGTTCTGTAACTTGAATTCCTGCCACTGACAGCCTCTGGAATGATTTTCCTGCTCCTGATATTTCAGAGCCTCATGATCGTTCTTATTTCAAATTGCTGAAAGGTCTATCAAGGTTAATTGGTGGTCAAGCCTCACAGTTCTTCCATCCTCTCCCTTCTTGTTATCTCGGGCCAGATTTAGAAGATGACATTAGACTGCTCTTCCCAACAACCTACACGCTCAGATAAAATCTTTCAGAGCAAAGCATCGGAACATCAGCTGTTGCTTACAAAACATTTCTCATCCCAGCTCCCTTGGAGCTTTGATGTTAAAATCAGCGGCATCATGAAATGCGTATTCGGCGAACGGTCGAAGACGGTCGGTGATCACCAATTGCCATGAATGCAGTCGATCAGTTACCATTAATCTGGGAAGCAATTTCCCTAGCCATCTCTCGCTCGCCGACTCCCTTAATATCCAGCCTATCGATCTCCGTTGCCAAGGTCTCTGTATCAACACCCTTCTCATCCCTCTCTCTCTCTCTCTCTCTCTCTCTCTCTCACTCTCTCTCTCTCTCCTATGCCTCTGTGTCTTGTTTTCGTTTTCATTCTACCAGATTTATGCTGCGAATGGCTGGTCTTATTCATTTCAGGATCTTGAATCATTTCACAAAATAATAATTCATCGCTAGCATTACATTTCTTTTCCAAAATCTATCATCAGTGATATAATTAGATTTTATTATTTAGTTAAAAACATTTCCATGACTTTTGAGTTACTCCAGAAAATCAAAGTTCAGTGCTTAATATTAGAGTTCAAGCTATTTTCAAAATAAAACTCAAGTGATATAATATAATCAGGACTTATATATTGGTTTACGTATTTAAGGCTCAATGATAGACTCAGATTTCATCCTAAGTCAGTTCACTAATTCAAGATGCAAGTATGATACTGAATTTCATCTTAAGATATTTTACAAAAGAGTTTTGCAAATATTTCAAGACTACATTTTTCTTCTAAAGAAGCTATTCAGACTACGACAAAAGTTGACTGAAAAACCAACTGTTTATCTGAAGGTGACAAGTTAACAATAACAAATTAAAATAATGCCAGAGTTACGATTAAACTTAAGCAATATTCATAAAAAAAACAAGTACCCACCCCTAATAGATCTATCTTTCGGTGGTTTCGATATAATGCTGTATGACCCAAGCCCATGAAACTTTGACCACAACCCGGTTGTGGCCTGTCATAAACCTTGACAGACGCACGATTATAGCTAACCTTAACATTTAATATAATAAAAACTACTAAGGCTAGGGGGCTGCAACTTGGTATGTTTGATGATTGGAGGGTGGATGATCAATTTGCAGTCCTCTAGCCCCAGCATTCTTTTTCTTATCTGAATAAAGTGCGAACCTTCCGTATAACGTTTGATTAGCATGGCTGTATTTAATAACTGTTGAGAGTAACCAACAAACAGTGTGAGGTGATGGAGAAGGATGTTACCCAGGCATAAAACAAAATAGAAACGGGGTAGGGGCTTTTTTTTATGGGCAATATATAAATATTGGAAGTCTGTGTCATAAAACCTACAGCTGGAAAAATAACCTCGGCTCGTACCATAACCATAGAGAGAGAGAGAGAGAGAGAGAGAGAGAGAGAGAGAGAGAGAGAGAGAAATGCTTAAATAATTGTTTATTCAAGATTAAAGTCAAGGTAGTAATGACGAACTCATGTAAAACATCAGACATGACCACATGGGGCAAAAGGAAGTTACTTACATATAAGAAAGAAAAAGAGAATCCTACAAGCGAAGTAAATGTAAGTCACACCCATCAGAAGATTTGATACAAAGTTCGAACTCTAAGTCTAGCAGTGGAGGGGTAGAAACAGTTATTAAACTGGTCTATCCATAGTTTGTTAATCTTCATAAAAAAGTGATATTGTGGCACGATGGTTTTTACCTACATAGTTCCACGGAGATGTTATCTTATGCGGTTTATAAACAGTTTTCAGGTGTCCTATTAATATCGTATAAAGATATGTTTAAATTCTATTTTTTAATATATTTGCTTGTCATCAAAAGTCAATTCTTGGAACAGAAAAGCTGAACATACCTCTGTGGTGTCTTCCATGTACATGCTAAGTCTACTAGTTTCGTTGTAATACACTTTTCTAACGTCATTTTAAACATCTGATATTCATCTCTCATCAAGGAAGCATTATTCTCTCGCATAACCTACTCCCAAGTTGTCGACTGTTCTAGCCCTTCCATGATCGCTTAAATTGCACCTGCAATAGCTGAAATCGCTGAAACTATTCAATATTCGCTTCGTAAACCGCTTGGAGTCTCGACCTTCTCTCTGATCATCAGCGTGGATTTCGTAAGAGAAGGCCAACTGATGATACCCAATTCTACCTAAATCATTTTGATCGTCAGCTCTCGCGAACCTTTGGAAAGTCTCGTATAACAATACCTTTTCATCCAAATTGGTCCTATTTCCACTTCAAACTGTAAATTACTTCCTACTCTTTGTATTGTAGTTTGCAGTGATACAGTTCCAATTTCCATCGTTCTAGCTGTGTGTCCTATTATGTCTAACTCTTCCGTTTTTTATTTAGTGACTTTCAAAATCCCTTATGCACCACCGGTTTATTTACAGATAATTCTGTTGTTGATAAATTCTGGCTAGGCTCCGGCAATATATATTTTTTGTTATCTCCTATTTATATCATTATCATAATGGAGGTTTAAACAGTGGTATACAGCATTACTTTGTCATCATCAATATATACATCAACCTGTATTTGACCAGTTTGCAAAAACATGCGCAAACAAATCTCGATGCTGAAGATGGGCGAGGATAGCAATCGTTGATTGAAAGAGAATAAGATTAAAATGGAATTAATTTGACGCTCGTTGCCATATTTTTTTTTTTTAGTCATGGATTGCCTCATGTCCGGCTAAGGATGCGTACTTTTGCTCATAAGCACAACAAAAATCGCAACAACAGGAAAAACAATGCTAATGACACCCAGGACTTCAAGGAATATCAAGTGTCCACAATATGCAAGTTACTACTCAAAATTTCTGCTCCGTTTTCTCTGGGATACTTCAACGATTCTTCTTTTGATCGACAGATGGATCATGGTCCCCACTTAATTACGAATCTTTAGCGCCATGACTCAATTTTTTTTTATTAATAATATAAACATACTGGCAAGCTGGAGGCAACTGAAAGAAAATAAATAAATACAATGCTCTATTTATTTGCTCGAGATTGACCATCAGACAGACAGGAACATTGATAAAAACAGTAAAGTAAAAATAATAATCTTAACAATATCCTTCCCTACTTCACAGTGGATATGATAATAAAATTTACATAGGTAATATTGATTTGTTTGGTTAATCTAGAACAAAAAAAATAGCAAATTTATTTACAAAGTTATCTTTCGCAAGACTACTTCACACTGACCCTACATTATACCGCTCTACTTCACCATTCTCATAAAAGAGTGATGGTAATTTTAATGGCCTGAACCCCCCTAACAACAACAACCATCCACAACAAAATCGGATTCTTCTTTAGCTGGAAGCATGTTTTTTTTTCTCTCACCCAAACAGGATTTGATGTTATTCCGGAGAGGATTATAGTGAAATCATTCAATATGTGTGTGTTGGAAGCACAAGTCTCACCGGATGTTGAGGGAGGGGGTGTGGGCTGGTAGTTAGGAGCATTAGGTAGAGGGGACTGGAGATTAGGGGATGGGGGGGGGGGGAATTACTCCTAAGGATTAGAGTAGGATTAAAGGATTGACTAGATTTATGGAACTAATAGGATTCCCCCTGACGTCATTGGCACGAAAATATTTTCGACATGGGATGATTACCTGCAAGGTTAAGAGCAACTTCACTACCTCCCCCGCCCTCACCCCTCTCCCTCCTCCTCCTCCTCCTCCTCCCCTTCCATTATTGTCCAACTATCTCTCCAGTGTTCGCCACTGACGCATTTCTCACGCCACCCATCACCTTCGTATGCTCGTCCTCTCCCACCTGCCGTCCATGAATACCATCCTAATTTGGATCACTGAGGATTAATTTCATAAAGGCTTTCGCGCCCACGTAAGTTATGCGTAGGCCTATGACGCGCAGTTCAGTTCACCGGTTCATCCAAGGTCTCTAGATCTCGGGTTCATTATTCAGAACACGATGCTGAAAACAAGAGGAGGGGAACAGTGAGTAAAGAAAACGTCAGAAAAATCTCATAAGTTGAGAATTCTAGAACAGCCCATCAGCACACCTCACATTTACTCTATTTTAATCGGTAATCCTCATGGGATTACACGGTGTGGCGGCTGTTTCTCTCCTTCTAATCTGGGATTTGGCGCTCTTTCCATCTCTCCTTTGTTTCCCGACTCTTGTAACCTTCCTTCCTATAAGGTCGGATATCTTTCGCTTCCTTTGGGTCTGGGCTAAATAAGTGTACTAGGATGCCCGCCCCATAGGCCTATGCTCTTCAAAACTGGACTGATAGGGAAACACGAGCGCATTTCCTTTGTCCGCTCTTTGAATTTTCATTTGCCAAACATATTTAAAGTATGGGCAATCCAGATATTAGTTTTCAAGGAGGAGAGATGGAGACAGAACAAAAATGTCCTTGTATCAGCGACAGAGAGAGAGAGAGAGAGAGAGAGAGAGAGAGAGAGAGAGAGAGAGAGAGAGAGAGACCAACCAACCCACTCCCACCCAGCAGATTACGAAAATCATAAATGTTCGTTCTTTGTTTTGTCTCATTTGAATCCGCAGTCAATTCGTTTCCGAGAACGTATTAATCAGGATTTGGGCTCTTTTAATGATGCATAATCTTGGGGATACTGATGGGTATTATCCGGGCGTTGTAATGGAACAAAGATTAATACGAAGCCTCAAACAAAATGTCAGTAAAATCATTGATCTCGTCGTCGGAGTGAAAGATCAGAGGTATCCGAGAGTTGCACAGTAGTACTACAAGTACTACTAATATAATAGTCGTAATAGCAGTACTTTAAAAAGAGGTCAGGGTTGATGATTTTTTTTTGTCTTAAAAAAAGCAATAAAAAAATCAGTGATTTATTTTATCTTTTATTTATTTGATTGTTATTTGTTTTTTTTATCTGTTAGATGTTCTTTCTATCCTGTTTTTCCTCAAAATGCATTTTATGACAGAATTACTATTGATTTATCTTTCAGGCTTCCAATTCTGGCCTAAAGTATGTACTTGCAACTTTTTTTTTATCTCAACATAAATATATGCAGCATAGTTGTGCTTAAGTTTTTATTAACCTCCAAACCATATTTTTCAATTTTTTTGCTGTCAATTTTAAAAAAAGAAACTAAAAATCATGATTTTTTAATGAAAAAATCAATGATTTAATCACTTGAAAGAAGCTAAATCCATTTGCTATTTTCTCGTAGCTTTTCAAATAAGAAGTGAAGTTTTCAGCAAGATTAAAGTTGAAGAAGTTGGACAGCTAAATAGGATGAGTTTAAAGGGAATGGATCGCAAGCAAAAGTCATAAAGCTATGCGACTGGGGCTGACGAAAAACTGCAAAGAACCTCTTACACCTTAGGGGTGTCGTTGAAAAGTTTGTCTTCTTTGTAATCTTTCATAGGCCTACTTACCTCATGCACAAATGAAGTAAAGGCGAGAGTGAAATATTTGTGTCAAATGGTTTTGAGGATTAAGTTACCTATATCCTCCATTCTCGATTTATAAGATGGTGAGCATTTGACAGATGACTATATTACTCGCGTCTGTCATGTGCTTTCATTCGGATCATTTTTCTTTCCTGTCAAAGCTTAAACAACAACAATTGAACAACAACCAGTTAATCTATTCACTGGTCAGGTCAACAGAAGCATAGTGAATTTTTCATGAAGCGAACCAGTACCATCCATTTACTCCGTTCTGGGATTGAACGCAGGTTCCTTGCTTGTGTGTGTGTGTGTGTGTGTGTGTGTGGTGTGAGAGAGAGAGAGAGATTACGGAACGCAGGTATAATATACATGAATTCACACGGAATGACATTCACATGCGTGTATTTATGCCACGACTGAATGTCGAAGTAATCTGCGAAACGACGACTCACATCAATGGAAGCGCTATATACGACTTTTTTTCATATATATAAAAGCTGCCATATGAAACAGTAAAACGGCATTGGTTCTCACAGGATTAATTACGCTTACGGGTTTTTTCCCTGTGCCTTCACAATAAAAAAACTTAATATCTAATTATCATTACACTTAAGTTTTTTTTCTGCGCTGTCCAGAAAAAGCAGATCTTCAGAATCTCTCTCTCTCTCTCTCTCTCTCTCTCTCTCTCTCCTCCTCTCCTCTCTCTCTCTCTCTCTCTCTCCATTATCAATCAATCAGCGTAAGTGCTGCTTAAACTCGCAGTGTTTCTCATTTTCCAATTCCCTGTTTATCCCATATTCTACCTCATTCTCCCATCTCTCTCCATTTACAGTTCACTTTATCTCTTTCAGAATGAAAACCACCACTGCGTTCATTCTTTCCCCCTCCACTTCTCTTCCATTTTACAGCTCCCCGTTCAGCCTATCTATCTGTCGTCCTCGACGCCGTCTATTTTCCGAATATACGGCAGTCTACTCCGTTTTGATATATGCTAGTGAAACATCAAAGGCTGACTAATTAGTTAGGGATTCAAGCTCCCTCGCCGGCGATGTATCTGATTAAAGGGTCTGGGGGCTGGATGCTGGTTTTGATATGTCTGCCAGCTGCATCCCAAAATATACACTTTTCCGTTTCCTTCTGTTTTTGCTATTGGATTTCCTTTGCTTTGCCATCATGCGAGCATCAGGGTAGAATTTGTAGATATTCATATTCATCGGTTCGATGCGTCGTCGCAGCCGCGTCGAAAAAAGTCGCAGATTCAGCTGGCTACATTCACCAGTTCTACGAATCATAAGCGACAGCGATCTGCCAACTTCCCTGAAAGTCTTCAGTCTCTAAATCTCAGTAACCTGGTTTCCATTTCCATCTGGGAATGAGGATTTCTTCATTCGTTTCCTTAATCATTTCCAACATTGGTTTGCTTTGCTGTGTTCAAAACCGAAGCGAAATGGTTTCGTACCCTCTCTACTTACAATAATTCCATGTTTCCACACAAATGACTCAGAGTCAGAGAGCAAAAGAATGGAAAGAGAAGTTAATTTCCTTTTGGATTTCAAAGGCTTCAGAGGAAACTACAGCCAAAAATCTTGATAAAAAAGGGGAATCAAGGGTCAGTACGGATATTACAGTGCAGTCATAACTACGATGGTTTCATGATTTACGCTGCTTTTGCAATTAATTAAGCATATATAAAACTGAAATACTAGCAAGCAAATATACATACATAGTGCAGTGCTTTATATACGTATACTTCCACGTCCATGTAACTATGGTAACCTAAAGAGCAAAACGTAACAGGTGTCAATGAAACAAAGTTCAACTCTATATCGTCGCCAGCTCTTTTATATAACGAATCACAGCTTGTAAATTAATGATACAAGTGTCCCGGATAAGAACCACTTTTGCCACTGATTAGGGAAATGAAAATACTAAGATTCATTCACTAATACTTAGTAAATTTACTTTGCAGAGTGGCGGGGGAAGGGCATTCGCTTCGAAGTACAGTTAAAAGTCTACTACATTTGAAGGCCCTTGTACTGCCAATGCACAAATGCATCTGTATGTGGTCCGCTGGTATAGTGGTTAGTGTTGCGGCATGCCACTCAGATAGTATGAGTTCGCATCTCCCCCTAAAGCGATGAAAAATCACTGGTTCTGTATCGTGATCACTTACTGCTGCAGTGCGGCGTTTGCAGATATATATATATATATATATATATATATATATATATATATATATATACATATATAATATATATTATATATATATATATATACAATATAAATATGTATATTGGTTTATATATACAAATACATTTACATATATACATATATATTTATTATAATACTAAAAATTCTATCTTCAACGCAACAGCAAATGGCTGGATGTTCCAACATGACCAGTACACGTAATAATTTCACCGTATACGCTCGCCAGGAGACAAATGGCGTTTAGAATTCGCTATGCAAATGGGATGCTCTAGTAATCTGTTGTTGTTGTTTTGCTCGAATAATTGACAAGGCCGGAAATTTTCGAATTTGCGTAAACAACCAAACCGACCATTTCATGAAATGATATTAATAAACAGGCGCGAGGACGACGCCAAATGGCTCTACAATTTTAATTTTAATTATGATAACGCCGGTAATGTTTCACGTTGTTACTTACTCATAATAATAATAATAATGATAGTAATAATAATAATAATACTAATAATAATAATAATAATAGTATTGGTGAAGAAATCCACAATGGTAAAAACGAGAGCTACCGGAAACCGGCTCGATTCTTCTTATTAATGTCAAGTTCTTAAAAGCTCCCATTATATATATATAGGGAATAATATATATATATATATATATACTATATATTATATATATATATATAATTACGTTGAAATCACTGTGTCACTGTGGAACTGTTTAACAATTTAGTGACTCGTCAATTATAAGATTTATTTTACAAAATAATAATAATAATTTTTACTATACTGCAGGAATAACCTAGAAATTTCACCCCTTTCTCTCTGATCTGTATAACAACAATATATCTTAGTTTTACCAGACCACTGAGCTGATTAACAGCCCTCCTAGGGCTGGCCCGAAGGATTAGATATTTTTACGTGACTAGGAACCAATTTGTTACCTAGCAACGGGACCTACAGCTTATAGTGGGATCCGAACCACATTATATCGAGAAATGAATTTCCATCACCATTCTGATCTGTTAACAACAACAACAACAACAACAACAATAATAATAATAATAATAATAATAATAATAATAATAATAATAATAATAATAATAATAATAATAATAATAATGGACTTTGCGAAAAATTCAATGAAAATAAGTACAACATTCTTTCTATCATTTGGCAAGTAAGCAACAATAGGTACAACAAACCGATTCAACAACAATATCAGTCAGTTACAATGACTCAATTATACTTTTTAGATCTTCCATACTCTGACAGACAAACCAACAGATGGACAAAATGCGTTGGCTTATATCAATAAGAACCACATCGGTTCGAAAATAAGACTATTTCCTAATAACAATAATAATAATAATAATAATAATAACAACAACAACAACAATAATAATAATAATAATAATAATAATAATAATAATAATAATACTAATAATTAATTATTATTATTATTATTATTATTATTATTATTATTATTATTATTATTATTATTATTAATTTTTTTTTTTTTTTTTTTTTGCTCTATCACAGTCCTCCAATTCGACTGGGTGGTATTTATAGTGTGGGGTTCCGGGTTGCATCCTGCCTCCTTAGGAGTCCATCACTTTTCTTACTGTGTGTGCCGTTTCTAGGCACACTCTTCTGCATGAGTCCTGGAGCTACTTCAGCCTCTAGTTTTTCTAGATTCTTTTTCAGGGATCTTGGGATCGTGCCTAGTGCTCCTATGATTATGGGTCGATTTCCACTGGCATATCCCATATCCTTCTTATTTCTATTTTCAGATCTTGATACTTATCCATTTTTTCCCTCTCTTTCTCTTCAAACTCTGTGTCCCATGGTATTGCGACATCAATGAGTGATACTTTTCTTCTTGACTTTGTCAATCAACGTCACGTCTGGTCTGTTTGCAACGTATCACCCTATCCGTTCTGATACCATAGTCCCAGAGGATCTTTGCGTGATCGTTTTCTATCATTCACCTCCCTCAGGTTGGTGCTCGTACCACTTATTACTGCAAGGTAGCTGATGTTTCTTGCACAGGCTCCAGTGGAGGGCTTTTGCCACTGAATCATGCCTCTTTTTGTACTGGTTCTGTGCAAGTGCCGGGCATTCGCTTGCTATGTGGTTTATGGTTTCATTTTTCGTATTGCACTTCCTACTTATGGGAGAGATGTTTATTTCCGTCTATCGTTTCTTTGAACATATCTGGTTCTTAGGGCCTGATCTTGTGCCGCTGTTATCATTCCTTCAGTTTTCCTTCTTTAGCTCTCCCCTCTGTAAGCCATTGCCATGTGTCATCGCTGGCTAGTTCTTTAGTCTGTCTCATGTATTGTCCGTGCATTGGTTTGCTGTGCCAGTCCTCTGTTCTGTCTGTCATTCTCCTGTCTCTGTATATTTCTGGGTCTTCGTCTACTTTTATTAGTCCTTCTTCCCATGCACTCTTTAGCCACTCGTCTTCACTGGTTTTCAGATATTGCCCCAGTGCTCTGTTCTCGATGTAGACGCAGTCCTCTATACCTAGTAGTCCTCTCCCTCCTTCCTTTCGTGTTATGTATAGTCTGTCCGTATTTGCTCTTGGGTGTAGGGCTTTGTGTATTGTCATATGTTTCCTGGTTTTCTGATCTATGCTGCGGAGTTCTGCCTTCGTCCATTCTATTATTATTATTATTATTATTATT
>NC_087200.1:78443497-78448497 GCF_015104395.2 Macrobrachium nipponense
TTTGAGGTCATTCAGGGCTGTATTGGAAATTGAGAGTGATAAGGTTTGAAAGGTGTATCGGAAATTGAGGGTAAAAAGGGTTGAAAGGTGTAGTAGAAACAGAGAGTAAAAAGGTCTGAAAGGTGTATCAGAAATTGAAAATAAAAAGGTCTGAAAGGTGTATCAGAAATTGAAAATAAAAAGGTCTGAAAGGTGTATCAGAAATTGAGAGTAAAACGGTATGAAAGATGTATCGGAAATAGAGAGTAAAAAAGGTTTCAATGTGCATCGGAAATTGAGAGTAAAAAGGTTTGAAAGGTGCATGTAACAGGAGGAAAACCTCGCTGCTGCACCATGAAACAGGAGAGGGATGAGGAAAGTAAGCTGGAAGAAAGAGAATATGAACGGAGGTACAGTAGAAGGAATGAAAGCGGTTGCAGCTGGGGGCCGAAGGGACGCTGCAAACAACCTTAAGTAATACCTTACATTGCACCGCTGGAGGTGCACTGAGGGAATTACCCCGTCCCCCACGGGAGAGTATTTAGATAAAAAAGATATAGGATGGAAGGAGTCACAGAAGTTTCAGCTGGTTCCAGAGCCTTTCTTAAGGGCATTATGACCATCCATTGGTATTTACTACACATACTGACCAGTATTCTAGTAATGGCGTTGCGCGCGCGCGCGCGGGTTCATATGAATGACTGAATGTTTGAAAATGCAAAACGATAAGACACTGGCCTTCTTGAACTACCTGAAACACATTCTCAAGCTCATCTAAGTTTCATTGTTAAAGGATAAATCAAAATGCCCGATTCTATAAAGGGGGAGAGCAGGAAATGATTAAATCATTATTATTATTTGTGAGGACCAGATTCCAGTACATTAGTATAGGGTAGGATGTGACGTGATTCGGAGGAGCGCACTACTGCGAAGACGAAAGGGCGTAGAGGAGATAACAGATCCTTCAAAGGCACCAGCGCAGATAAGGAAATCGCCGGGAATATCTTCGCCAGACCTTGATTGGTCAAATCAAGAACCTTAAAATGAAGGGAAGGACTGAAATCATACGAAGGGAGTTCGACTGATATATCTACGTTTCAATTGTGATTCCAGTATCATGAGTGATAACATTAAATTTCTTGGTTTTCCTCTAAAAGTACGAGTAAATTGGATTAGATCACCACTGATTTTGCTTTTAAAGAAAACCCTAAAATTCATACTGATAACCATAAAGATAGGAGATATGAATAAGTTGAATGCAAACCATTTTTCAACATTAAAGGTAAGAAAGACTAGTAAATCGAGTTTTCTGTACAGTGTATAATGCTGCTGAACGAAACTCTCGATGTGCTGCAGTATGAAACTCTCAGCTACGATCGAACAGCGCTCAGTTGCTCCCCAGATGCGGTCAAGTGGCGGTGCGTTGGCGACGCCTCCCCATGGCCAACCTTAACCTTAAATTAAATAAAATCTACTGAGCATAGATGGCTACAATTTGGTATGTTCGATGATTGGAAGATGGATGATCAAAATACCAATTTGCCCCATTAGTTTTTAAGATCTGAGGGCGGACAAAAAAGTGAGGACCGACAGACAAAGAGTCATCGCAATAGTTTTCCTTTACAGAAAACTAATAAGATGATATTTGGAGGAGTTTAAGTGGTCATCATTCCAAAAGACAGGCAGTATATGAACGCATATCCATGAAGATCAGTGGGAAGAGAAATTTAATATCCTTTTCTAATAGACATCCGAAAGAGAGAGAGAGAGAGAGAGAGAGAGAGAGAGAGAGAGAGAGAGAGAATACATTTCTAAATTTACCTTTGAAATCTCTGGGAAACCAAGGAAGAGACATTTCAAGTCTTCAAATAACTGAGGACTCTACCGAGCCTGGACTCTTCAAGGCATAAAAATTTGAGTCGTCTAGGTAAGAGATGAATCAATCAATGGCTTACCGTCGGATCAGTGAGCTAGGTCTTACCTCAACTCGGATTTACAAAAAAATCCTACTGCTCTGTTGATATTGTTGAATATTGCTGCGTCATCATCATGGGTACCCGCACATAGGGCACCTCCCCCCTGAAATCCTGGACAAAACATTATATATATATATATATATATATACGTATATACGTATATATATATTACATTTATGACATTTAATTACATCACTTTGTTTTCCTTTTTAACTATTATGTATGTTAAATTCGTAGAGTAACTAAGTCTACGGGCAGAACCAGCTCCGTTTCAGGAAATCCCCCTCTCACCCCCATCCCATTCAGAAGGGAGGGGAAGGTAGGATGAAACTCCATTATAAACCATCTTAGGGCTCCCTACTATAACTCTGCCAAGTTTCATGCCCATCGGACCTGCCGTTTGGTCGTGATTGAATGACAGACGGGCAGACAGACATAACGCCTATTATAGTATAGTAAGATTATTCGCTTCGGTTCTTCTTAATACCAGAGAAAAAAAATCCTGGAAGGCGAAAAATAAAGGGTTAACTACTTTTTCTTCAGTCACAACAGAATGGGAAAGCCCTGGATCAATGAGAGGAGATACATTATTGCTGGAGTTTTTCAATATCCTTCCAGACCTCATCGCCATAAAGGACACCGAAAATATATGCAAGTAATTATACAATTTTTTGAAGGCAGTGTTATATATAAAAAAAAAAAAAAAAAGATAAACAGGTAAAAAAGGTCAATTCTAGACGAAATGAGCAGAAGTAAATTACATATTGGAATCAAAACATTTTATATATTATTATTCAAAATAATTAACAAGAAATGTACCAAAAAATAAAATCAACAGTGAACAAACAAAAAAATTAAAAAATATAGAAATTTGCATAATGATCCTCTCAAGCAAGTCACCTCAAAAGGCTTATGGCACTGGTCAAGAATTGAAACCAACGGTTATATGGTCACGGGAATAATATACCCCAGTAGCTGAGATGCCATGCTTTAACTAATAGAACCAAATCATAACTGAAAGGAGAGGTCACATATACTCCATTCACAAAAACAAAACTGAAAGGGGAGGATGCCAAGCCTAAAGATACCTAATAAACTGACATTTAAATATCAATGTCATGGTATTTTATTCAAATAATAAACAAAGGTGTATTTTATGTAAATATTCATGTGATTTTTTTCCTTCAAATATCAGTGAGATGTATTTCATCTAAATATTAATGTGATGGCTTTATATTCAAATGTTAATGTGGTGTATTTTACTGAAACATTAATGGGGAGGTATTTCATTTAAATATTAATGTGGTATAATTTATTAAAAATCAGTCT
This sequence comes from Macrobrachium nipponense, assembly GCF_015104395.2. Classification (NCBI taxonomy): domain Eukaryota; kingdom Metazoa; phylum Arthropoda; class Malacostraca; order Decapoda; family Palaemonidae; genus Macrobrachium; species Macrobrachium nipponense. The sequence goes on from NC_087200.1 coordinate 78,446,782, forward strand.
AGCCGTATTTTCTTCAAACATTAATGTGGTGGTATTTTATTTAAATACTGATGTGCTGGTAATTCATTCAAATAGTAATGTGGTGCATTTTATTCAAATATCAATGTAGGGGTATTTTAGTTATTTATTAATGTGGCGTATTTCATTGAAATATTAATATGGTTATAATTTATTTAAATATTAAAGTGATGTATTCTATTTATCAATGCGTTTCATTTTATTAAAATAATAATGTGGCGTGTAATATAAAAATATTAATGTGGCTGTATACCATTCAAATATTAGTGAGGTGTATTTTATCTTAATATTATTGTGGTGGTATTTGAATTCAATGTTAATGCAGTGGAACTTTACTGAAATATTAATATGGTGTGTTTTATTTAAAAATTAATATTTGGTATTTTATTCAATGTTATTCTGGTGTATTCTATCTAAACATTGATGTGATAGTATTGTATTAAAATGTTAATGCTGCGTATTTTAATCAAATTTTAATGTGGTGTATTTTTCATTAATTGGTAGTAATTTTTTCAAATATTAATGTGGTGTATTTCTTCTATATATTAATATGGTGGTATTTTGGTGGTTTTCATTTTCAAGCCATCGTCACAAGGACAGTCGAGTTAGCTGATGTCTCCTGCTGCCTGGAGGTACTGGGAAAAATAGTTTAAAACTATACGAATTATGGAGTTCGGGAGTTCACAAGCCTGTCTTCAGTATAGTGCAGACTGTAATGTTTAAATGCAGTGGAATAGATATTACGTGACAAAGCTCACGACAAAAAGTGACACAGATATTACGTGACAACCCTCTGATTATAAGGGAATTGCACGTGAAGCTCTCACATGCTGGTTGTTATCCTTTGTTGGCGGAACTTAGAAGAAACTTTTGGATTACCCATATATACTCGGCTGTAAAGAATGTTCTGTCAAACTGCATTACTTGTAAGAGAGTAAATGAGAGGATAATTAAACTAAATCAAAGTCATTACCCAGAGTTCAGGATTAATCCTGAAAACATACCGTACAGGCAGATTTTTATTGATCGTATGGGTCCAATTAAAATAAAGAATGATCAAGGAGATACTGTCAAGGTATGGTTGTTATGTATTACGTGTCTGTGGTCTAGGGCTATTAACTTGAAAATTTGTATGGATTTAACTTCAGAGGAATTTATTAGAGTATTACAACTTCATACATATGAAATTGGCATTTCCTCCTTATGTCTGTCTGATTTGGGATCGCAATTCGTTGCTGGTGCAAATCAGATCTCTAGTTTGCTTAGGCAGATGTCTGGGGTGACAAGAGAGGATAGGATCAGAAATGACTACATAAGCGGGTCAATACTAAGTGGTGGAAGTATCAAAGAAAGTACAGGAGGGGAGGCTGAGATGGTATGGACACCTGTTCAGGAGAGATGAGGACCACGCTGGGAGACATACTATGGGGGTGGAGGTGCAAGGAAGAAGAAGAGGGAGACCAAGAAAGAGATGGAAGGACTGTGTGAGAGGAGACTTACATGAGAAGGTAATTGATGAGGCAGAAGCGCAGGATAGAAATAGATGGAAACGGCTCATCCGAAACGGCGACCCCATATAAAAATGGGAACAAGCTGGGAAGAAGAAGAAGAATATATATATATATATATATATATATATATATATATATATATATATATATATGTATATATATATATATATCTATATATATCTATATA
>NC_087200.1:78453497-78508497 GCF_015104395.2 Macrobrachium nipponense
TCTGGAACACGATGCAACACCACCAATTGGTGACAAGTCAAAGTCCTCCACCATGTTGGTTAATCAGGGGCTGTTTCTCCTGTTATTTCCATTCGCTTTTAGGGTCCTTCCTTGAGTGTTCATCCTCTTCGCTCTCCTTCCAGGTCTCTTCCTTTTTACTTTCATGGCCTCCTGAGGATCTTGAAACACTCTAGCTGCCTGTTCCTTGATGAACTCCCTGACTGAGTCGTATTTTCCTCTTTCTTCAGAATCATGCAGGAGATCGTTGGCATAGTTGACCTTCTGCATGATTTCCTCCCTGCGTTGTCGCTCTTCCTGAGACCCTTGGCACCTATCAGGATCGAACTTGAGCGCCCGCTTCCTGTAGGCCCACTCTATATCCTTCAAATTAGCCGTTTCGGCAATTCCCAGGATGTAGTAGGGGCAGCCATGACGTTGCATTCTTTGCAGGGCTTTGGCGGCTGCAACCAAATCTTTTCGACCATCTAATCCTTCAAGCTGGACCATAGCTTCGCTGTGTCTGCCAAGCAACAAGAGACACAATCCCAGTCTCAGCCTGTAGTCCGCTTGGTCGTCGGCGTCGGCCATATCCAGTACTCTGAGGAAACATTCATAAGCTTCTTCCAGGCGTCCAAGCTTGTAGAACGTGTTTCCTTTTGCCTTGTCTTCTTCAGCCAAGGCATTATTCTTAGGCTTTTCTGTTTCGTTCTTCTTCGGAAGCGACTGAACTCTGGCTTCCATGATATGGGCCTCCTTCTGCAGACCTAGAGTCTCCTGTGTCTCACGACAGTGATTTCTCACTTGATCGCGATTTCTAGCGAGAACAGAGACTGGTTCTCGCTGTGAGGTTCGCAGTCTCTCCTCCAGTTCTGTGACCATCTGGTTCAGTCTCTTTCTTTCGGCTTCATGGGACTTCACCTTCCCCTCGACGTACTCACAGTAGAAATCGTTGTCTTCAGCTTGTCTCTTCAGTTCTTCCACTTTTTGTCGGTTCTCCTGACATTCTTTCTCTTTCCCTGCGAGTTGCTCATTTAGATATTCTATATCTTTTTCCTTCTGGATTAATGATTCCTGCAACTCTGCGAGCTTTTTCTTCAGGTGTTCATTTTCCTTTTCAGTAGAGTCGCAGTCTTTACCTCGCTTTTCAACGTTGTGTTTTTCTTCCTGTAACTGGTCGAGTAAGTCCTCATTCATCTGTATTAGAGCTGCTTCGTTGAAATTCACGTCGCCGATCTCATCCAGGAGGAAAAGGTTCTCCTCCTGAACGTCTATCCAGTCCTCCTTCAAGAGAGAGATCATTTCGGTGGCGTAGAACAGGTCGTCTTCGGCGTCCATCCTGGCAGTTGCAGCAGCATCTTTAGCAATCTCGAGAGCCTTCTGGCCTCCAATGCACTGATGTGCACGGCCAAGAAGTCCTCCCAGAACAAGAGCTGGTGCGTTATTACCAATAAATAATCCGAAGTTTCGGATTCCATTTATAACAGGTAGTATCACTGATCCGGTAGGGATCAGAGCCAAATAAGTTTTTGCTTCATAACAATGTTAACTGTACCAAAAGAGCAAACCATGGTTGCCCGTTTTCTTCCACCCGATCACAAAACGTCAGAACTAGAAAATGCCGCTAGAGCTCCAAGAATTCCCCAGATCCTCATTTTCGGCTTCCGTCTTTTTTTTCAGCTTCCTGGCGGAGCCTTCTTTTGGGAGGAATTGGAGGGACTGAAGGCTCCTGAAGACCTCGACGGCTTCAGCAGAAATCATGCAAATGGAGACGACTTGAAAAGGGAGTCAATAAATGATGTCTCCGTCGGGAAAGGAACTGAAAAATCAGCTGGAAATTTTTATATTTCAGTCACAGATGATTATAGCACAAAACATTGATTTTAAAGGCTTAAGAATGAAAGAAAAAGGGGATTTTAAGCTTATTTGATGAGGGAAGCGTGAAATTCTTTAGTTCACACAAATATAATGTATATATATATATATATATATATATATATATATATATATATATATATATATATATATATATATATTTGCAACCATACATTTTGGATACTTTCGTCAGTGTCTCTGATCACTGTTAATACATTACCTTGAGAGAGAGAGAGAGAGAGAGAGTGGGGGGAGAGAGAAAGAAAGAAAGAGAGAGAGAGAGAAGAGAGAGAGAGAGAGAGAGAGAGAGATTAGGATTGCAGTTTCATCGAATTATAGTAATTTATTTATTCATTTTATAAAATTGTGGTCAGCAACACCTTCAAATAGGGTTGAATGTTGAACTCGTAACCGCCCCCCCCCCCCCACCCCCCCCCCCCACCTACACCCTAACCCAACCCCAATTTTATAACAGCGATTTAATAGCATCTTTTAACAGCACCTTCAAACAGCGTTTTAACAGCATCTTTTAACAGCACCTTCAAACAGCGTTTTAACAGCACTTCCAAGAGCATTTTTAACAGCATCTTTTAACAGCACCTTTAAACAGCTTTTTAACAGTATCTTTTAACAGCACTTCCAAGAGCATTTTTAACAGGATCCTTTAACAGCGCTTCCAAGAGCGTTTCAAACAATCTTTTAACAGTACTTCCAAGAGCATTTTCAAATGTTACGTGACAAATCTCACGGTAAAAAGTAGAACAGATATTACATGACAAACCTCAAAGTAAAAAGAAGAACAGGTACTACATGACAATGTTACGTGACAAATCTCACGGTAAAAAGTAGAACAGATATTACATGACAAACCTCAAAGTAAAAAGAAGAACAGGTACTACATGACAAACCTTACGATAAAAAGTGAAACAGATAATACACCGTGAAACAGATGTTACGTGAAAAACATCACGGTTAAAGTGTAACAGATATTACATGACAGACATCATGGTAGAAATTCAAGCAGACAATAGGTAAACAGTGAAACGGATATTACATGCCAAACCTCACGGTAAAAAGTAACTGATTAGTAAGTAAGGAAATGCATGTCATATAGGGTAGACACGTCGATGCTCTAGCTAAAAAAAAAAAAAACAAAAATAAATAAATAAAAACATTGGCGTTCAATCTGAAATATCAATCAAATGAAATGATAATAATAGTCGATCTACCTGTTATTAAGATGATATATATATATAGATATATATATATATATATATATATATATATAATATATGTATGTGTGTGTGTGTGTATGTGTGTGTGTGTAGAATTTACTGATCACTTTTTTTACCGGATACATATGCAATTGTAATAGCTACAATGCCCTCTTAACTTTTGAATTCTTTGCTCTTTTTTATTTTTTGGATACGCTTGTCACTACAAAGCCTGAAGATCCGAGTTCAAAGAGATTGAAGAAATTATAATGTCCGGTACAGGGAAACGAACCCAAGTCCCATAATCACAAAGAGATCACGTTGTCGACCTGACTACGTATATATATATATATATATATATATATATATATATATATATATATATATATATAGATATATATATATAGTATATATATCGCTATTGGGACAGAAATAAACTAAAACATTTTTTTAAGTTCACCAGAAAACGTGATGTTACTTTCCTTCATTGTGTAATGAAGAATGCTGATGATCAAATTACAGAACAGTCATTAGGCAATGCAAAAATAATGATTTCCAACATCAGAACGGAAACGACAATGTTGGCCTGATGCATAATGATATTCGAAGGAGAGAATAATAATGAGTTTGTTTAACAACGCGGACCGAATCATGGCTACATGTCAACGGACTGCATAAATTAGCCCGGGGGCATTCACTTACATCAAATGTTAATAAATGTCCCGAACCCATCGTACCTTTACGGGCTGGCAAAGTTGCCGAGTGATAATTGTCAAATGATGACCACAGATGAGTTGTCCGGGTGGGTGGATTGGCAGGTGGGGTGGTGGGTGAGTGTCGGGGCTGGTGGGTTGGGGGAAGGAAGGGGGGTTGCCAGATACGACTGGCGGAACACTATTAAAACCAGACTCGAATTTTCCGGTTCACTGATTAAAAAGCTGTTTGCGCTAATCATGAGATCTGACCATTAATCAATCACTTTACAATCATTGACCTTTCATGAATAATGGTAGAATAATTCTCCGCTGGATTTTTTTTTCGATATCCCACGGTAATCCCATTAATTAGAATAGATGAAACACGAGATCAAAGTCAAAATTAATATTGTTTCAGATTAATTCTAAAGCTCTCGGATAAGTTACCCGAAATCCTCATAATTAAAATAACTCTAATTAACGCCAAAGTAACGCTGCTAATCAATGTTTTAGAAATTCTTATTCGTTCTGAAAGCTGCATTAAACACAAAGCAGGTTTTTCCGTGTCACGTTGTGTGTGTTACTTAATAAGTAGATACAATGGTAAATTAAAGGTTCCTTCGTAGAGATTAAAAATTTGCTCGGCACACAACATACACTAATTATCACATTTAATTATAATAAATGAATATAATATTTAAACCTAAGGCGTTGCCCTGAGAGCTATGACGGTAAAATGTTTTGAATGTCTAACAGGAGGAAAACCTCTCAGTTACACTATGAAACAACTGTTCGGGGAGGGTGGCAATTAAGAAGGAAGAAAGGGAACATGAACGGAGGAATAATAAAAGGAATGAAAGAGGTAGTAGCTGGGGGTCGAAGGGACACTGCAAAGAACCTTAAGTAGTGGCTACAGTGCACCGGATGAGGTGCACTGATGGCACTACCTCGTTATGGGGCAAGCTTGTTGGGATTTTAAAGAAAATACCTCATACTGTCTTTCACCTCGACCTGGGATCAAATTGGGGGTTCTTTGATTTGCAGCAACGAGTGAAAAAAAGAAAAGAAAAAAAAGTTGTGGATAAATAAAGAAGATGGGGTACTGAATTCCATCCCAATCTTTACCAACTCATTGTCTAATCGTTAATACTTTATGAAAACCAATTCGGGTTTGAATGCGTCCTCACCAATCAAGGGCAGTTATATATTTAGTACTATTATAAATACATATATAGGTTACCTGACGAAAGATTTCTTTTCATCTATAGAATGCATGAGGTAGTCTTAGTAATCTTCATTACAGTTTACGCCGAGATATTGTTCTTAACCTCGCTAGAGATATTGTTCTTAACTCGCTAGAAAAAGTAACTTACACTTGTGACTTATGGGGCTGTATTTAGAAAAAAATAACAGACACTGATGAATAATCAGGCTACTGGCAGACTAAAACTAAAGGAAAATTGACACAAAACTGAAGCATTTAATGCAAAGACGAGGGATGGGCAAATGATTTGTTGTACTGACGAGCCAGTTACTCTGCCTGCGATGAGCCAATGTTAAACTGTCTAGCCCAAGGTCTGTAGAGACCTCTATAGACCCTGGTCTGGCCGACCTGTCTCAGTGGGTCCTGGTCCACACTAGAGCAAAATATATCATAAACACACGTCGCATATCCCAAATGGTCGAAAACAAGTCAACAGCCGTAAGTGGAGAACGAAGCTTTGGCAAATGCTGTATAATGGCAATGGAAAGGCATAATAAATCAAATCTTCCTAAATGTGCTCCAGTTGTAACTTTTTCTTGCTGTATAAAGCAATTTTTATGTCAGCTGCGTGGTGTCACTTTCATTTAATTCCTAATATACTTCACTGACCAGGCACTAACTTCCTAGTCAGTCCTGATGATGTCCTCTCTCTCTCTCTCTCTCTCTGTATATATACAGAGAGAGAGAGAGAGAGAGAGAGAGAGAGAGAGAGAGAGAGAGAGAGAGAGGACATCATCAGGACTGACTAGGAAGTTAGTGCCTGGTCAGTGAAGTATATTAGGAATTAAATAAAAGTGAAACACCACGCCAGCTGACATAAAAATTGCGTTTATACAGCAAGAAAAAGTTACAACTGGAGCACATTTTAGGAAGATTTGATTTATTATGCCTTTCCATTGCCATTATCCAGCATTTGCCAGAGTGATGATTGATGAGCCCTTTTCCCCAAGAACCATTCTAGGTCTGTTAAAACGGAATTAGGTGTCAAAAGGAAAATGTGTTGGGAGGAAAAATCACTTTTAAGTATGGTATAATGCTTACCTTATGGTATGGATTTTGTAAAAATAAAGAGAACTCTCCACCATATTTTGAGGATGTTGAAAGTAAAACTGGCATTAAGCTTTGAATTAAAGATAAAACTATATCTTAATATATATTATATATATAGATATATATATATACACATATATAATATATATATATATATATATATATATACATTATATATATATATATGTATATATATATATATATATATATATTAAGATATAGTTTTATCTTTAATTCAAAGCTTAATGCCAGTTTTACTTTCAACATCCTCGAATATGGTGGAGAGTTCTCTTTATTTTTACAAAATCCATACCATAAGGTAAGCATTATACCATACTTAAAAGTGATTTTTCCTCTCAACACATTTTCCTTTTGACACCTAATTCCGTTTTAACAGACCTAGAATGGTTCTTGGGGAAAAGGGCTCATCAATCATCACTTTGGTTCATCCTCTGAGCTTTTCTCATACAGGAACACACTAGATTAATTTTCACTTCCCGTTTTTTCCAATCCTTCTTTCAGTAGAAACGAAAAACTTATCCTTCAATGATACTACTTTAAATTCTTATGTGCTTGTACCATAATCCCACACAAGATCATAGACGTTTTTGTTGAGAGTTCACAGCAGCGTATTGGCATTTTAACATTTGAACAAATTTGAATTAAGTATTTAGTGATTTTAAATTCTTACTTTCAATACGACGCTTATAAGAGTTATTGAATGTGATATGACTTCCATCACAAAAACATTCTAACTCTACTCTGCAATCATCTTCACAAACCTCTGGAATCCACTCGTCTCTCAGGTCACATGTTTTTCCTCAGAGGAAAATCCACCGGGAAAAACCTTTCATGTAATTAATATCTGGCTGTCTTTTTTGAAGAATTTCGTTGAATTTTATGGTGCATCTTGAATCTGGCTTATACAAGGCTCTGTTTCTAACCTCTAACGTAATGATTATGACACATTGCGTCTGTCTGTATATCATGAGGCGACAATAACCTCGTCGTTGCAACGCCAGTAAGAACTAACAAATTAGTCAATCTGTATACTACGTCTAGCTTTTCATTATGTCATCAATATCTAGTGCTGTTGACAAGACACCTTTTATTCCTTTCTTTATTTCAAAAAGCGTTCAAAAGGGACCAATTCAGTGACTTTTTTTTTTTTTTTTACCAGTGAGCTCTCATATTCGACTAGAAATTCAACCATTCGTGGTGCATGTTTCAATTCTTAGAGTTTATTTTAACCGACCTTCAAATTCAAATGGTTCCTTTCTTTTCTGTTGATGCGGGTTTTTCGAGTGCATTTATGTGGGGTTGAGATGAATTTGTCAAGCTCAGTGCCTTCAGGACACAAGTGAACATATTTCGATTTCCTCTTCCAATAAATTCTCCGATTATGCATGATAAAGTCACTCATTCTCTCACTTTCATCAACGATTTGGGTGTTCATGCTTCCTCATACTTGTCGTTGAGAAATATTCATCTCAGTTATTGAAAGTTGATATCACCTTTGTCCATCCCTGTTTGAAATGTTGCGCATAACAGACATGCTTCTTTTTGTTATTCTTCTAGACCGAGCTAAATTAAAGGTAATTCTTCTGATTAATAGCCAGCCATATTTAAAGTATTCTGATTAATAGCCAGCCATTTTTAAAGTATTCTGAATAATAGCCAGCCATTTTTAAATTATTCTGATTAATAGCCAGCCAATTCTTTAAAACGTAATTTCTGTAATAAATATTCCAGCCATACTTTAAAACTAATTTTGAATTAAAATAGCCAGCCATCTTTAAAGTATTTTGATTAATAGCCAGTCATTTTTAAAGTATTCTGATCAATATCCAGCCATTTTTAAAATATTCTGATTAATAGCCAGCCATTTTTAAAATATTCTGAATAGTACCCAGACATTTTTAAAGTATTCTGAATAATAGCCAGCCATTTTTAAAGTATTCTTTCTTCCGTTCAATCAAAGTTTAGTTAAAATCGGGAAGATTCCCGTAGGCGTTAGGTTGGGGTTATCGATGGTATTTAAACTGACAGGGGACAATGATCTAGTTTTTTTTCCATTACGATACGGAGATTTATGAACGTCTCAGGAACAACATTGCTCTTGCGCTGAGCTTAAAGGTCTTACATAAGAAGAGGCAGAAAGGTACAGTGTTGGAATTAACTTTATGAAAAGCTTTACTTGTTTATTTAGTTGAGTATGCCATTTAATTTTCTGTTTCAACGTTTTCTTTAATGTCATTTGAATAATATGAATTTGATTAGATAATCTAGGTTTATTGAAATACTGCATTATTATTGTTTGTATTGTATTGCTTTAATTTGAGTGACTTGCCTTTGTAATTGTTGAGTAAGAAATTTAAGAATAAGTGATTATTACTGTTTTGCGATCCTGTAAAATTTCCGATGACTTGTTTTCATCCTTTGTTGTAAGATTTTAAACAGAATACAGTTAGAAACAATGACGTCAACAGCCGGCTTTCCTTTCTCCAACCCTTCTTGGATGTTTGTAAGAAGTTAGTCTTATATTAAGAACATTATGGTGCCCAGACCCGGGAAAGAATATCAAGAACACGTTTGTGAGTAATTATATGCTAATAAATAGTTCAAGATGGAGAATTTGTTAAAGAAGAGAAAGGCAGCCAGAGGATGGGTTTCTAGGCTAGGAAAGGAGCTGATAAGTTTATTAGGTAGGCCTGTCCTTAGTGTAGTTGAATTGAATTCATATTCGTTTGTCTAAGTTAGATGAAGTACAGTCAGAAACAGAAGTTGAGTTAGAAAGTAACTTGCTTGATGATGATTTGGCCAAGGCCTTTGAGTTTAGAACGACGTCTCTTATACCTAGGATTAAGGCTGCTGAGAAACTCCTAGAAGGTGACAAAAAAGGTGACGATGATAGTAGTACTAATGGATCTTCAGGTGCACAAGTGAAGCTTCCGAAGCTAGAACTGCCGAAATTTAAAGGAGAAGTGACAGAATGGCAGTCCTTTTGGGACCAGTTCAGTTGTCATGTAGACAATTCAGATATACCAGTAATAAGTAAGTTTAGTTATTTAGCGTCATTGTTGGAAGGAGAAGCCAAATCAGTTATCTCAGGTCTATCTCACACAAGTGCAAATTATAAGATTGCATGTGATCTACTTAAGGAGAGATTTGGAAGGCCAAAGAGGATGATATTTGCCCATGTCCAAGCACTTTTAAATGGCAAGGTTCCTGTTAAGGAAGGAGGCCCTAAGTATGTTTACCTGCTGTGGAATCTACAGGATGAGTTGTTGACGCATATCAGAAGTTTAGAGGCTGGTAAACAGTGTGAAGTTTTCCTGATGCCAATTATTCTTCCTCGTCTTCCGAGTGAGATACGACTGGAGTGGGCTAGGGAAGGTGCTAGTCATGAATGTGATTTGGAATGGCTTCTGAAATTCTTACAAGAAGAAATTGAAACTATTGAAAGGTCTGAGACGTTTAAAGATGTTACCTCTAGGAAACCAGGAAATCCTAGTGTATCTGAAGAAAAAAGAAACTGGCACTCCAAGGGCTCAAAGGAGAAGGTATCCTCTGTATCTGCTCTTTGCATACCGCATCAGAGGTTGAATATCCTATCTGTGGATTTTGTGCTAAAAAACATAAAACAGAAAATTGTTCTGAAACCTTGAAATTGAATGGGCTACAGCGTGCTGAGAAAATAAAATCTGCTGGATTGTGCTTTAAGTGTTTAAAATAGGGTCATTTAGCTAAAGGGTGTTTTCCAAGCGTAAAAAATGTAATGGAAAACATAACATCATAATGCGTGGTATTAAGCTGGATTCAAATAAGGATAATGACTCCATAAAGGTTGCTGTAGAGAAAAGGTCTGAAATTGTAAATAAAGGTAATGAGCAAGGTTCCTCTGTTAATTTTGCTGGAGCTGCTCTTCATAACGTTGTTTTCAACAAATGTAACTTGTACTATTTTACAAACTGCAAATGTTAGTGTTGTGGGATATAATGGTATACTATTGAAGCAAGAGCTTTGTTTGACAGTGGATCTGACCATACTTATGTTAGTAGTACTATTGTAAAGAAATGTAAACCTGAGTGGATTACTAGTCAGCCCCTTGCATATTTAGTATTTGGGGGGGACAATTCAAGTTAAAGTAGCCTAAGTAACATTTATAAATTGAAGGTACTTGATCGAAATAATTTATCCTATTTGTTGACAGCTGTTGAGATTCCTAAGATATGTCAGCCCTTGATTAGACCAGTTATTCCAAATAATATGTTAAATGCCTTTTCTCATGTACAACTTGCTGATGATTATCAGAATAATTCACATGTGAATATTAATATATTGATAGGTTTGGATGCATACTGGCAGTTCATAAAGTCTGATGATGTAATTCAATTTGATGGAATTGTAGCTCAGAACTCTGTATTTGGTTGGGTTCTGTCTGGTGCTTGGCATGCTAATCCTTTTTATCCCTGCACGTCATCTCAAATGTTGTGTATTTCTAAGATGTCTGATTATGATGTAAGTAAATTTTGGGATCTAGAATCTGTAGGGATTAGTGTAGGGAGAAGTGTAAATGTAAAAACTTCCAAGGGGTAATTACCAGGCCTATACAAAGATTACATTATCTGGAAATTTCAAGTTTTGGCTCTGAAGCTATAACAGAAACCATAAATGAATCCCCTCTTGAGGAATCTGAGTCTGTATCCTCTCTCGAAAAATCTAAGTCTGTATTCCCTCTTGAGTACTCTGTTGAGAATCGCACCCGATCAGGACGGATAACTAAAGTCACCAAGAAACTCGATATGTGATCATATAGGTTTGTATCTAGATTCACATGTTTATTCAAGATTTGTAAGTCCACTCGCTTTGAATAACATTTGCCATAATTTATTGTTTATTTTTGTCTCTTAGCAAACATCAGTTTGAGTTGTTGCTACAGAATCTATTGAAATTACTGTGAAATTTTAACTCTTCCAATTTGAGACAAATTCCAGTGTAACTCACGGTATGTTGTTAGACTGTACTTTGTTCATTATTATGTTTTTTTTTGCTTTGTTTGACAGGAGTTATGACTCCTTAGGTGAGGAGAATGTTGGAATTAACTTTATGAAAAGCTTTACTTGTTTATTTAGTTGAGTATGCCATTTAATTTGCTGTTTCAACGTTTTCTTTAATGTCATTTGAATTATGAATTTGATTAGCTAATCTAGGTTTATTGAAATACTGCATTATTATTGTTTGTATTGTATTGCTTTAATTTGAGTGACTTGCCTTTGTAATTGTTGAGTAAGAAATTTAAGAATAAGTGATTATTACTGTTTTGTGATCCTGTAAAATTTCCGATGACTTGTTTTCATCGTTTGTTGTAAGATTTTAAACAGAATACAGTTATTAACAACGACGTCAACAGCCGATTTTCCTTTATCCAACCCTTCCTAGATGTTTGTAAGAAGTGTTAGTCTTATATTAAGAACATACAGTACGAGCATTTTGTTAACCAGTGCTCTGGAGGAATGTATTTCTGGTGCTTAGAAATTCATTTCTGGATATAATGTGGTTCGGATCCTACAACAAGCTGTAGGTCCCGTTGCTAAGCAACCAATTGGTTCCTAGCCACGTAAATAAAAATCTAACCCTTCGGACCAGCGCTAGGAGAGCTGTTAATGAGCTCAGTAGTCTGGTTAAACTAAGGTATACTTAACTTATACTTAATTTATTTTTTTCCTACGGAGCCGAAGGAGGGGTCCTCCTCCTTTCAGGCAGCTCGTAACACCTGTCAACTCTCACTATCCACGCTTCGTTGAGGAAACTAAGGCTTAAAATGCCATTTCGGTAACCAACTCCGGAATTCACTTATTGCGCTTCTTCTCTCTGAATCTTATAATCTTCCAGCAATCTTTTGATGTAAAGCCCTAGAATCCATTCTTCCCCTGATTACCTCTGACTAAGAAGGTTTGGTTTAGTTTTTATTTTTGGGTTGTTTGTCTGTTTGTTCGACGGAATGTGCAAAACTTATGCGAGAATTTTGTTGTTGTTGAAAATTTGAATAGTACCAAATTATTAAATCTTTGAAGATATGAAAGCAATTTGTGAGAGGAGGGACCTTTTGATGTTTCTCTCTCTCTCTCTCTCTCTCTCTCTCTCTCTCTCTCTCTCTCTCTCTCTCTCAAGCACCCGATGACGAATACGACCTATTACAACCTACAACTGAAAACGGCCTAGACCTGCAATATCTTCGCACACGTCCCAGGAAGCCTTGGCGGAGGTTTACAGTCTCCCAACGTAAATTTTAGGCATGGTCCAGATCAAAATGAGGTTTTTGATCTTGCCTAATTCTGACTTTCGATCCCATCTACTTCTGACTTTCAGTATCATTTTATTGTATCGGTGTGCATGGACCGCTTAGTATTATTATTTTTTAAAATATTACATTATACCAAGAAAACAATGTAACGGAACAATTGTTTTTCTGAGGTAAACGCCGAATAAAATTCATTCATTGTTACGTGAAAAAACATAACAATGTATCAAAAATTGCATCGTGAAATATTTTCATTTCCAATCTATATTTTGAAGAAAAACAAGGAAATATTCTTTTCGTATTTTCAAACGGACTTTGACATTTCAAATTTTTGCTGAAAATGTACCAATTCTATTTCAATAAAAAAAATTAACATAGTTCCCCACCTCACAAAAAAAAAAAAAAAAAAAACTACTGTCCAGGTCTGAAAAACTAAAGTGTGATGATAAAATAGGATACTATGTATACCACAGAAGAAAAATACCAGTATATATGTTTAAAGTTTTTGATAGGGAAAATCGACACTGATAAGAAAAGGGTGGAGTTGGAGACCTCTTATCTGTCCTTATCGCACATATTTCATTGCAATGAGTCTCTGAGTCTTGATCTACGTAACACGATGGAAAGGTTCGGATTGAAGATTTAAGTAGCCATTTCCTTGAATATTGTTTATTTTCATCTTTTCTAGCAAAGTTCTTGTAATAAATACTGACGAACTTGTGAATGAGGAATAGTTATTCACTGGAGAACAACGAAGGAAAAGCTTCGATTCTAGAGGCAAAAGAATTTTTGCTGAGCCGGGCTGAAGGAAGACTTATACATCCGACTTTCTTCAAGTACCTGAGGAAAAAAAACCTTTTCTTGTGACCTAAGTCATGCTATCACTATAATATTTTTACGTTTTTAGGACCAATTGGTTACTTATTGTGGGATCCGAACCACATTGTATTGAGAAATGAATTTCTTATTACCAGAAATACATTTCTCTGGTCCCGCATGGGCAGCAGCGGGGAGCGAACTCGGGGTTTATATAGTACGTCATCGAAAAACTAAAGTTTTATAGTAAACCGTATTAACCCAAAATGAGGACAATGAGGGCATTTTATTATATGCCTAGTTTATCTATAACTTCAAAATAACGCCATCATTAAAGTTACCGGTTCTTTACCTTTGTCAGTGTATGCACCCATTTCAAATCATCCGTCAGTTCTCGCACCCCCTAATTACATACTAAAAAAACTAAAATACAAGTTGATAAATAACACTGTTGTAGCAATAATAATAATAATAATAACTAAAGAAAATGCCCAACTGGAAAGCCCCAGGTCCCGATGAAGTCCATGGATACTGGCTTAAAAACTTCAAGGCCCTACACCCACGAATAGCAGAACAACTCCAGTATTGTATCACAAATCACTATGCGCCCAAATGGATGACCACAGGAAGAACATCCTTACTACAAAAAGACATGAATAAGGGAAATATAGCCAGTAACAACAGGCCTATCACCTGCCTACCAATAATGTGGAAGTTACTAACAGGTATCATCAGTGAAAGGCTATACAACTACCTAGAGGAGACAAACACCATCCCCCACCAATAGAAAGGCTGCAGAAGGAAGTGTAGGGGCACAAAAGACCAGCTCCTGATAGACAAAATGGTAAGGAAGAACAGTAGGAGAAGGAAAACCAACCTAAGCATGGCAAGGATTGACTATAAGAAAGCCTTCGACATAATACCACACACATGGCTAATAGAATGCCTGATAATATATGGGGCAGAGGAAAACACCATCAGCTTCCTAAAAATACTATGCGCAACTGGAATACAATACTCACAAGCTCTGGAATAAACTAGCAGAGGTTAATATCAGGAGAGGGATATTCCAGGGCGACTCACTGTCCCCACTACTCTTCGTAGTAGCCATGATTCCCATGACAAAAGTACTGCAGAAGATGGATGCTGGGTACCAACTCAAGAAAAGAGGCAACAGAATAAACCATCTGATGTTCATGGACGACATCAAGGTGTATGGTAAGAGTATCAAAGGAATAGATACCCTAATCCAGACTGTAAGGATTGTATCTGGGGACATCAGGGTGGAGTTTTGAATAGAAAAATGTGCCTTAGTCAACATACAAAAGGGCACAGTAACAAGGACTGAAGGGATATAGCTACCAAGAGATGAAGGACACGATCAGGAAAGAATATATGCAGAGACTTAAGGCTATACTCCACTCAAAACTCAACGCCGGAAATATGATAAAAGCCATAAACACATGGCAGTGCCAGTAATCAGATACAGCGCAGGCATAGTGGAATGGACGAAGGCAGAACTCCGCAGCATAGACCAGAAAACTAGGAAACATATGACAATACACAAAGCACTACACCCAAGAGCAAATACGGACAGACTATACAAAACACGAAAGGAAGGAGGGAGAGGACTAACAGTGGCACAAGATCAGACCCTAAGAATCAGATATGTTCAAAGAACGATAGATGGAAATAACTGTCCAGCACTTGCACAGAACCAGTGCAAAAAGAGGCATGATTCAGTGGCATTAGCCCTCCACTGGAGCCTGTGCAAGAAGCATCAGCTACCTTGCAGTAATAAGTGTTACGATCACCAACCTGAAGGAATGATGGAAAAAGATCAGGCAAAGATCCTCTGGGACTATGGTATCAGAACAGATAGGGTGATATGTGCAAATAGACCAGACGTGAGGTTGATTGACAAAATCAAGAAGAAAGTATCACTCATTGATGTCGCAATACCAGGGGACACAAGAGTTTGAAGAAAAGAGAGGGAAAAATAGAAATAAGAAGGATATGGGATATGCCAGTGGAAATTGTATCCATAATCATAGGGGCATTAAGCACGATCCCAAGATCCCTGAAAAGGAATCTAGAAAAACTAGAGGCTGAAGTAGCACCAGGACTCATGCATAAGAGTGTGATCCTAGAAACGGCGCACATAGTAAGAAAAGTGATGGACTCCTAAGAGCAGGATGCAACCCGGAACCCACAAAAAAAAAAAAAAAAAAAAAAAAAAAAAAAAAAATAATAATAATAATTAATAATTAATTAATAATTATTAATAATAATAAGAATTAATTAATATTGATTATTATTAATAATTATTATTATTATTTATTAGTTAATTTAATAATTATTAATTATTTAATTATTCAATTTATTATTGATTTTTTTTTGCTCTATCACAGTCCTCCAATTCGACTGGGTGGTATTTATAGTGTGGGGTTCCGGGTTGCATCTGCCTCCTTAGGAGTCCATCACTTTTCTTACTATGTGTGACGTTTCTAGGATCACACTCTTCTGCATGAGTCCTGGAGCTACTTCAGCCTCTAGTTTTTCCAGATTCCTTTTCAGGGATCTTTGGGATCGTGCCTAGTGCTCCTATGATTATGGGTACGATTTTCACTGGCATGTCCCATATCCTTCTAATTTCTAATTTTCAGATATTGATACTTATCCATTTTTTCCCTTTCTTTCTCTTCAACTCTGGTGTCCCATGGTATTGCGACATCAATGAGTGATACTTTCTTCTGACTTTGTCAATCAACGTCACGTCTGGTCTGTTTGCACGTATCACCCTATCCGTTCTGATACCATAGTCCCAGAGGATCTTTGCGTGATCGTTTTCTATCACTCCCTCAGGTTGGTGCTCCGTTACCACTAGACGCAAGGTAGCTGATGTTTCTTGCACAAGCTCCAGTGGAGGGCTTTTGCCACTGAATCATGCCGCTTTTTGTACTGGTTCTGTGCAAGTGCCGGGCATTCGCTTTGCTATGTGATTATTATTATTATTATTATTATTATTATTATAATTATTATTATTATTTTATTATTATTATTATTATTCTATTATTATTATTATCTATTATTATTATTTTGTTATTATTAATTATTATTTATTATTATTATTATTAACTTATTTTATTGTTTATTTTATCTTTATTTTTTCTGAAAAAATAACCTGCACATATAACAAAAATCTATAGCTTTAATTATCTATAGGGTTTGCACCCCTGGTTAAGAACCACTGATTTAAGTCATTTTGCAAGTGCATCGTATTTATATCAAATACATTATGTTGATCTGAATTTAATTTGAACAAATTTTGTGATAGCTAAACGTAGATTCCCCGTAGATTATCCGCACTGTACATAGACAGAAATCCTTGGCTACACTGATGGACAATTCAATAGCTCCACAGAGTATTCATAAACTTTGGGTCAAAAATTTGTTTCCACAACCGTTTGGAACAGAAAGTTTCCTTAGAATTGAATAGACAAATGTGAGAAAAATAGGGGTTGAATCGACAGTAAAAACACATAGAATACATGACGTGCATTGTCTGAGTAGAAGAAAAAATAATTAACAATCACTGACCTGGATATGAGTCATAAATTTGGGCAGAGGTAAATGATGTTTTAAAGGAAAAGACAGCACTTTATAGGCATCAACGACTTCAAGACAGTCACGAAGATTTCCAAAGGTCTTTTGCAAAATCATTTTGAGACAAGTTAATTTACACGCACTCAATTAAACGAAATTCAAAACAAGAGGGCATCAACATCTTAAAAAGAAAAGAAAAGAAGAAGAAGAAAAAAAGAAGCTCACCAAACAGGAATTTTGTCCCTGCGCCGCCAAAAATATTCCTTGTACTCTTTAGTCGTCTTAAATCCCATTCCTTCATCCTCCTCTTCCTCCTCCTCCTCTTCCTCCTCCTCCTCCCCCGCTGACAAGCGATATTGTGATCCTCATTGTGACGAAAGTAATCCCAGGGACTCGTCGAGCTGGAATGTTGCTGGCAGAGTAAAAACTACGGATCCAGTCGCCTAATCTTTTTTAGATGAGCTCTTTTTTGCGGATAGGTTCACGGCGACGGCTGGTATCCAACTCTAAGCCTTAATCAAAGGGCGGGATGGTCCCAAGGCCCGTAAGTGTTAATTCCGTAGTGGAATGTGCTAATCAAACTGAAAATACTGGGGAGGAAAAGTTCGCATGTTTTGCGCTCCCACGTGTGTCTACTTCAACATTTTAAAATGGCTGGAAACGAAAACGTCCATCAATAACTTGCCTTTGATTGGCTTTGCAGAGAGAGAGAGAGAGAGAGAGAGAGAGAGAGAGAGAGAGAGAGAGAGAGAGAGAGAGAGAATGTTCGAGACCTGTATATCACTTGAAATAGATTCACCATTTCGTCAGAAATCACTTTCGATTTCGTCGAGATTTTGGCTGGAGAGAGAGAGAGAGAGAGAGAGAGAGAGAGAGAGAGAGAGAGAGAGAGAGAGAACTTTTTCGGTTTGCTTCGTGAAGTGGTTATCCTTATTGTGTAATGTCATGATCATGAGATTAAAATGAAGAAAAATCAGTTGCTCTCCCGTTGATTCTGAAATAATACAACGTCAAATGAAATGGCACCATTCATTGCCCTCTTACATTCATGATATGACAGGATAATAAGTTTCATTTTTATCATCATCAAACGACCTCTTTATCAATACCATCGACTTCCTCTGATGTGCTTCTCATTCTTCCCATGCTTTTCCTGATGATTCAACCTTCAATATTCTTTCTTAGTCACATTCAAGTATGTGTCTGCTAATCACATTCGACCTTTCACAGTCGTAACCTTAACTGTTAAGGTGATTAGAGTTGGAGAATCCTGGTGCCCCATGTGTTGATATATAATTACTATAAATTTACGTGGAGGAAGCCTAAAAGGACACTAATTCAGTTTAAACACTATCGAACTGGCCCCCTTAAAAAATACTCTCGAATTGCCACCCCCTTCCTAAAAATCAAATTACCCCCATGGTGGGGCGTGCACCCCAGTTTGGGAACCATACGTAGGCTCCACGGTCCAGATACAACAGGTCAGCCAGACAGCTCCCCAATTTTAAGCCTCTTCTGCGCACCTAAGTCATCTGAGGTGAGCGTGGTGGTGAGAACCATCAAGAACGTATAGGTCTAACATAATGTCAAGATTTTTATTTTTTTTTTTTAATTTTTTTTATTTATTATTTTTTTTTTTTAGAAAAGAATGTTTTTGAAATGTTAAAGAATGCAAATAAAATAAGACTTGCCTTTTGAAAATATTTTATTACGTTACAACTTTCAATTTTTTTTCTTAGTGCCTCCCTGCATGGTTGCCCTTCACATTTCCTCTAATTTATCAAATTATTAATTTATTCGAAAATATACTGATATCTTTAAAAAATAAAGCATTAACATCGTCAGGAACTTTAATATGACTTTTTCAATTTAAAGCAAAGCTTTTTAAAACAATGTTTGCCCTCCATGAGTGCTATCCCGTGTACAGCATAACACAGTCTATCCTAGTATCATTCACTGGTATTTATTTATTCTTGTTTCCTAACTCAGGGTATTTCACACAAACTTTTTTGACAATATATCCCCCAATGAATTAAAGTGCCTTCTCCTCAATTAGTCCCTCGATATCTTTTTTGATTTCTCTGTCTGCTCTCAAAAGGTCTTCTTCCTCATCTAAAACATCTTTTCCTAAATCAAAATCGAAATTTTAAAACATCTGTGTTGTTACTCATATTTCTAGTGTTGTTAACTACTCATATTTCTAATGCTAACTCCCTTTCTTTTGTTACATATTCTTCTTCATTGGCAGATTCAAGGGATTTTTCAACTGAGGTGATACATTCATTTCCTTCCCTAACAACAATGGTTTAAGCCTGAATTTAAGGCAATATTGATTTAATCTTTGTGTCAGCAGGTAGCCAATAGTATGAGAGGCTTTTAATATATTAAATAAAGCAATGGTGGATTTACATGAAAAAATTATTCCTTTCTCCAGAAATGAATATTTTTTTTTTTTAGCATTAGGACTTTCAACTTTCATAATACTCATTACCTCGATGACCTAGAGCAATTTACCTGTTTGTTTTTCTACATCAATACCAAATGCATTGAATAATTCATTATGTCAAGCCAATCATTCATTATTAAAAGAATAAGATCGGACGTTTCACTCCAGTTTTGACACTTCAACAGTCCCCTTTTGCCCAAATATTTTACTGAATTGGCACATGATGTAGACACCATTTTCACTGCTAATTTAACGCAATGTCTTTTTTGACCAGTTACATTTAAATGCATTTCATTAATTTTGTATGCAAGTCCATAGTCTTTTTGGTTTTACTAAGCATTTCTCGTATGCTAGAATCTGAAATACACTCTCCATTATTAAGGAAAAAACCCAGTCAATAAAACTATTTCTTGCTAATTTGATTAAATGGGGAACATCAGAGAACACAACGTTCATTCTGTCTGCCCGACAACAGGCATGTTTCGGAGATTTCTCGGCGATGTTCGGCGCTTATGTACCCAATGGTCTTTGTATGGCTTTTCTATTGGAAAACGATGGTATTATATATTGGAGTTTTCGTTTTTTCACGTGAATTAGAACAGCCAAATACCGCATAGTTACTTGGCATTATAACTGATAGAATAAATGAATGAATAAAAAGATATATGGGCACACAGCAAGTCCTATTGTTAACTTTTTGGTTAACCACGTGTGAGAGACCAGGGCGCATGACGTCACGGTATGGTGATTCATACCCAAAGCTGCGCGCTGGCTGACCTGTTGTATCCAAGGTATATAGACCGTGGTAGACTCTAAGGCGATTTCGTCAAGGGGATTCAGGAATAAGAGACATTCCTTTGAATTTACACATTCCACTGAATGGATGCTTCGTTGGACTGACAAAACGCTGAAAAGTCGTTATGTAGAGCCCACGCGTCGTAAAATGACATTATGTTCAATGACATTAAACTGACATTTTGTCGTACTTAAACATTCTGGAAAACATCATGTTTTCAAATAACTGATATTTCGTTAAGCTTATTTGAAAGACTTAGGAGAGGCATTGCTGAAACGTCATTTTCCCGAGGGTGAGTATCGAAAATATCACTGAGGTCAGATCTGGTTTCTTTATTTACCTGCACACCAACGCAAACACATTGACAGCTTATATATCTCACGACTATTTCTACAGGACGCGAGTTTTATTTTTAAGGAGATTTTGAGGCAATGTGTATTGAAGTTTTAAGCTGGACCAAAAAATTTTGTAATTATCTTATCGTGCTGTATCCACTCACAAACTTAAATTTAAATTTAATTGATTTTTTATGACAGTTTTGTTAAATTCATGGACATTTGTAAGCGTATTTTTAAAAAATTATTTAGCTTATCATCTTCATTTAAGGAATAACTGGTATTTTGGCTAGGGTCTAATTAGCCTGCCATAGTAAGTCTCTTGCTACTTAAATTAAATATTTGAATTTAAATCCCTCAATTAAAAATAAAACGATATATCGTCAAAGTATTTTTCTAGTTAACTGCAAGCTGCCAATGAAGGAAAGTCCAAAGCGTTATACAGAGCTCTATTTTCCCATTTATATTCAAGAACTGCTTCTCTGGAGTTCCGGCACAGTGACATGAAATAATAATCCTTCGTTTAGTACAATCCTCTTAGGCGGCAGTGAAAAGGAAATTAGACGAGCCTAATTCCCCCACGTAGAATATTGTATACCGCAGTCGCCGTGGAAGCAATTTAGAACGATGATAAATACCAAGAAGCGAAAACTAAGTGTTGACTGCCAAAGAGAACTTCCCTCAAGAGAGACCTGTGACATTATGCAATATTCTTTTTAGTTTTGTTTTTTTGCGCCTGTTTGCATTTAGAAATATATAGGGGAATATATGCATAAACGAACGGTGACTGAACTGTATGAAAGCAAACAAATTTATATATACATATATGTATGTATATATTAGCTGACCAACCCAGCGCTGCCTGGGATAATTCTGAATGACAACTGATAAAATCTCTCTCTCTCTCTCTCTCTCTCTCTCTCTCTCTCTCACTTCCTCTTCCCCACCTCTCTCTCTCTTTCCCTAACCACTTCTCTACTCACTCTCACTTCCTCTCCCTCTCATTCTCTCACTGTCACCCCCTTCCCAACCCCCACCGCCTTTTGTGCCATTGCTCCCTTACCCCCACAGTATTCTTTTCCATATAGTAAGTCATATATATACCCAAATTGGTTACCAAGTCTACAGGCAGAACTAGCCTCATTTCAGGGAAAAGCCCTTCCTTCTCCACCCCTATCCCCTTTGGTGTCCTTTGGTGGCAGTGATGTCTAACCCCCACAGTGCTGATATCTAGATAGTAAATCATATGTATATCATGTTTGGTTGAACTTGCTCAATGTATTTCAGAGTTATGTTGGAACATACACACACACGCACACACACTCACACAATCTCTCCACATGACCAAATCACCTCAGTTCTCACTAATCTATCTTTTCCCATATGCTTTCATTAAACTTTTAGCCACCTATCAATATCACTACATTGTTCATTTATTCAACTTTTCCTGCTTCACATATTCTATTCCAAACATTTCACCTGTACAACTTTAAATCTTACTCTCTCATTACAATCAACTTTCACACTTCACTTCCATAAAGGCGAGTCTGTTCATCAATTCCAATATTCATTCGAGGTTAACAAATCTTTTTCATAGATCTTGCTATCTTCCTTCCTTCAACTCCTCTGAGACTATACACTTACTTCTGCCAATTAAAATCAATTACATTTACTTCCAAGTACCTATGCATATCATTTGCTTCCATACTCTATTTAGCATTCATTGCTGCACATTCCTGGTTTTTGTTTACACTTATGACTTGACCCTTGCTCATGTTCGTTTTCATCTCCTCTCACACCAATATTCTCAGAATCGTTTTCGAGTCTGCAGTTTCAGTTTTCATTTCACATACGACACTTTTCTCCTCCAATAACGGTTCAAATACGTCTTTTTCTGTTTCCCAGCATCACTCCGTATAGTTATTAAATTGCCATAGAAACATAACTCATCCTTGTCTTCGGATCACTCTTACTATTAAACAATGACTATCCCATATACGAAACGGATATGACCTTATCCGCCACCGGATATTACGTAGATTATGAAAAAAAAACATCTATATATAAACCCTTCCTCTAAGAGTCTAATGCGTTCTACTACAAGCCTAGCGCCTAGGGCCAGCTAGAGAGGTCAAATGAGCATTAATAGACTGCATTAAAGTAAATGTTATCTATTAATGAAATAGATATTGTTTGGCAAGTCTCAACTTCAGTACTTGGTTTTTTTAGTTGTCCATGATGCTGATTCCGCTACTTATAATCTGAACATTTATAATCTTTATAATGCAACTCAGATATATAACATAAAAGCAATTACACATATGACCTAATATACTTACCTGGCCGTAGTAATAGTTAGAATTCTGTATTGTATGAACACTACCGGGACCTCGAGATATTCTGAATCTTTCTTAATAGTGTCCCCGAGATGAGTCAAATTACCAGTTTCTGAACCTGTGAAATATGATCTAGAAATACTTCATCAAAACGTAACTATAAAATGTCCCCTTTATTACGTAATAAAGCCAAAACTCTCTGAGTGATGATTAGGAAGACGTTGGAAGAAACTGAAAATGTATTTAGAGTTACACCTTTTTATAACAGATAATTAATCTAAATGTAACCTGTCTGACGTCCATGTCACCCTCGGTAAATATCCGTAATGCCCAAAGAGACATCCTTAGCTTCTACAAGATTTCATGGCGAAGGGGAATGTATATTCGAATGACCATCTAAATATTCAGTTCCACAGCAAACTGACGATATATTAAAACAAACTTTTTAGCAGTGATCAGAAATTCCATAAGTAAATGCGCTCTTTCAACATCGTCGAAATGAATAGCACACAATAATGTTTTTATTTATTTTTTCAATTCGTATAGCGTAAGTTTATCTGAATCAGGACCCACTAAATGGTTGTGGAAATGGAAGACAATCCGTGTAATTTACGGACGGTAATCTTATTAATTCTTTTGTTTCTACCTAGAAGACCTTGCCTTATGGCGTGCTTTACTAGGTCAAATTTAATTTTGCTGTCGGTTTTCATTATAATCAGTAGTCTGGATGTTGAATGTGCTCATTTTGTTTTGAAAATATGAACTTTTTTGAAAAATAGCTCTAGTGCCCCTTTGTAAGTAGAATATTAGTCTCATGCGATCTAGTTATTTATTGCGAATGTCCTGTTCAGGAAGGCTCTACAAGGCACGTTTATTGGGACTCCCTGAAATCTCCTTTGCACAGAATAGAATAGAATATATAATTTAGGCTGTAGGTCAAGCGCTGAGACTTATGAGGTCATTCAACGCTGAAAAGGAAATCAACAGTAAGGACGTCAGAAAGGTTTAACAGGAGGGAAACCTCGCAGTTGCACTATGTACCTTTGTTCGAGAGGGTGGAAAGGCAGATGGAAGGGAGATTATGTGAACGGAAGTACAGTAAAGGGAATGAACGAGGTTGCAGCTAGGGGCTGAAGGAACGCTGCAAAGCCCCTTAAGTAATGACAACAGTGCACCACATGAGGTGCACTGACGGCACTATTCCCCACGGAGTGAACTCTCCTTTGGTATCATATTATTCGATGTTTTTATGATAACTGAGCTTACATCAGACTAAATATCAGATCGGGGTTTCTTCTCCCTTTGCCTACCTTTCTTATCACATTCCCCTCTATACAAATTGGGAAGGCAATCTTCAGTTATCCTGCCACCACAATACAACTACATCTCTCATTTAATAATAATAATAATAATTTCCGATTTTCGCTTTTCAGTTACCCCACTTATGTCAAAAGTCCCTTTCACACTCATTCGCAGGATTACATTAACCTTTTCAACTCTTTTTCATCAATCACTTTTGCCTGTCATATATCATCGGCAATCTACATTCATCACCCAACAAAATTACTCACTCTTTCGAGGCAAGATTGGACTCGTCACACAATATCCCTCCATTTCCATAATTAACCTTCCTCTCTCCTCCTTTTATTATTTTTTTTTATTTTATTTTTTTTTTTTTTGTGCAGCGCTAAACTTTCTTTTTGTACTTCCTACCCCTAATTCTTTTTTTTTTTTTTTTTTTTTTTTTTTTTCAAA
This sequence comes from Macrobrachium nipponense, assembly GCF_015104395.2. Taxonomy (NCBI): domain Eukaryota; kingdom Metazoa; phylum Arthropoda; class Malacostraca; order Decapoda; family Palaemonidae; genus Macrobrachium; species Macrobrachium nipponense. The sequence goes on from NC_087200.1 coordinate 78,477,987, forward strand.
ACTTTTTTTTTTTTTTATTTATCGTCATCATTCAAACTTTTCCTTCTCAGTTTTTTCTCCACACAACTTTCGCAATCCTCCTCTTCCACATTCCGACATTTCTTTCTTGTTTCCATTCCGTATGTCCACACACACACACACACACACACACACACACACACACACATATATATATTATATATCTATATATATATATATATATTATATTATATATATGTATATATATATGTGTGTGTGTGTGTGTGTGTGTGCGTGCGCGCGCGCGTGCGTGTATTTAACAATACGTAGGTTTTTTCGTTTTTGTTACATTATCTACGCAAACTTTCTCGTGTGTGGGTGTCTGTGCATACAGAGGGTCTTCACAAAGATAGGGTATTCGAATTGTCTATCAGACATATTTTCCAGTCTAAAATAGTTTCATCATGAGTTTAGCGCCGATGTAGGTACCCATAGACTGGGTATATCTTTCAAAGAGAGTACCCAGGATTTAACAACTCTCCAAGGATTTAACTCACGCAGAAATCACGGCTTTTGCATTTCTGACCAGAATATAATGTATTTCATAACAAATGCAAAATGTATGAAAACGACCCCCATTTCGGCTCACAGGCGATAAACCCCTTAAGCTTGCCTTTATCTTAACCTCATGCACGTTGACCGTTTAACAAACAACTCCACGGGAAAACCACCAAATATTTCGCTCTAGTTCAGAAAAGAACCCCAAAATGGCTCATGAAGAACTCTTCTGATAGGAGAACCATGGTTTCGCTCGACCCCTTGAAAATACCCAGCACCATAGGCTCAATATATACTCTACGGATGAAAAAAAAACCACCATTTCACATAGATATGAATATAAGTGAAAAAATTCTCAGTACCTTAATCTAACCTAAACCAACCTAACCTAACCTAACCCAACCCACTGAGTGAAAAAATTTTGAGTCCCTTAGCCTATCCTAACCTAACCCAACCCAACCTATTGGCTCAAGATATACTCTATGGATGAAAAAACCCCATTTCACACAAATATGAATATGAGGGAAAAAAATTCTAAGTTCCTTAACCTAACCTAACCTAACCCACTTGAAATACACAGCCCTTTTGGCTCAAGATATACTCTTCAGATGAAAAACCGCCATTTCACATAAATATAAATATGAGGAACAATTTCTAAGTCCCTTAACCTAACCTAACCCACGTGAGTGAGTATATGAAAAGATATGAATATGAGTAAAATAAATTATAACTCCCTTAACCAGACTTTCTTCATGACTCACTGCCAGGTGCGCAGCATGTCATATTACGTGAATGCGAAAAGATTTCTAAACTCCATAACCTAACATAATGAAACTCTATGGAAGGTTGAACAATAAAGAATAAGGGTAATAAAAACCAATTATGACCATTCACATACTTTTATTACATAAACCGGTGCACATTAACAAATGTCAGATTCACCCTTTTCTCCCGAGACGCATTCAAAAACAACACCGCCACGACTCCTTATCACCAACCTCAAACTGCTAAACACTTTTACAATAAAAATCACAATCTTCTAAATTCATTATCTTGTACCGCTTAACGTTAAAAATCAATAGAGAGCTGGTGTCTTTGTCCAAATAATAAACCAAGAAAATAATAAACGAATAAAATATTGGAGAAAAATGTAACAAAAAATATGAGACTACATTCGGCTGCTGAGTCGAAGGGAATTCGTCTCATTTTCATGACAACGAAGCTGCTTCGAAAGCAGTCATTCAGGTTAATGCATATTTTCTCCTGGCTTATCATTGCAGGCGATATATTGATGCCATTCTCTCTCTCTCTCTCTCTCTCTCTCTCTCTCTCTCGCAGACAAATATAATCTGTAAGTATCTGGTAATAATAACGCTGACAAACAAGCATCGTTCACTGAACAGATGTCAAACTTCCTAACATATCATTGCTGGCGATATAATGTTCTCTCTCTCTCTCTCTCTCTCTCTCTCATCTCGCTCAAAATTCTCTCTACGTCTCTCTCTCTCTCTCTCTAAGCAAACATCATTTGCCGAACAGATGTCAAACTCGGCCACCTGATTTTCTTTACAAGAAAAGATTAAAAAGTTCGGTACATCTGCATTGCAATCTTGAGCAAGAACATCTCCAAAATCACAGCACCGACAACAACTGTTCTGTCTTAATTGCAGGGTCAATTTTTCTTCGCAACGGAGCGGCCGCCAATTGGCAATGCGATAGTCACTCTTAATTCACAACTAGCTGTATTTTGCGAGAGAGAGAGAGAGAGAGAGAGAGAGAGAGAGAGAGAGAGAGAGAGAGAGAGAGAGAGAGTACAACAACATTTGGAGTTACATCAAGCGTAGCAAATCATTCAGTGAAAGACCTATAATATCGCACTTACACAGTGAGTATGTATCTAATGAGATATAAGTAAATAAAAAGAAATAAATAAGAAATAAATATGAAAACAAGGTTAACCCCAGAAGAAAATATTCTGTTATTGCACACGTCATCATAACATTACAACGAGAACGCCTGACTTGAAGTTATGTCAAGGAAGTAGATATACTGGAGACAAATGATAAATTTCCTTTTTTTTCTCGAACATATAAGAAACAGGCAGAAATTTCCATGGTATGTTGAAAATCCAAAACTTCGAACGGAAGAATTTCGAGAGGAAAGGTATAAAAACACGTACTTGCATTATCCTCACGGATCACGCCTATTTTACTACGCCTTCCTGGAATCGATGAACGAGACCTCGGGGGATTCATTGAATTATGAAATCTAAGGCTATATATTATAGGCAGGCACTAGGCAGTTCCAGCTATTTGGGCGCTAATATCCACTGAAAGAAGGAGCTGGCATGGCTGGACATCAAGACGAAGAGATCCAGAAAACAGCTGCCACGGAGGAATAGTTGGAGGAGTTGACAACGAGAAAGAAAGGAAGAGCTAATAGATATAAAGAATAGCTGAAAGAAAGTCACAGAGTTAGGGAAGTTGCGGACGCATTTCGAGTGAAATGCGCAGAGAAATTGAGGCCCCGAAGATAATCTCATAAAGAAGACACCATGAAGAACGCGAACATCGGCCTAACCATGACCTGCAAGCCAAAACAAACAAACCAGTCATAGGCAATCTGACAAACCAGCAGCATATGTCTAAGTCTTTTCATGAAATGGCTATTATCCAGAATTAAAAGATGCTAAGTCAAATGTGGCAGAACGTTCCTGCCCATTTCCTTAAGTCCCATTCATTCTCCGAAGTCTAGAGTCCCAGACTCCACACTCCGCCATAGCATCGGTCATCCTGCCACTAACATGCTGCTTCAAATCTATTGGAGTCTCTTCTTTGAAGGGTGGGAATCATTCAGGAAGCAGCAGAACTGACTAGGAGGAATACAAGTAGAATTCAACCCAAGTCTGAGGGGTGGTTTACCCCGAAGTCGTTTTAGAATCCTTGAGACTCCAGGTCTGGCCTGCCACCCAATGAAGTTCGACCAAGAAAGGAATAATGAAATGAAATTCCCACACTGACGCGAAGACTCTAGATACAAAGATGGATTGAAAAATGAACTGTACACCCAACGCTATAAGGTTCACTGGATCCAGGCTCTAGATGCAAGCCTCGAGATCCTTAGATGCCATCTTTGAAGGCTTCGGAGCTCGCATGCGTCTGATTTGAAATCTAAGGTAAAAGAAAGCTCAAAGAAAAGAATATCAGCGGAGGACGACGATGCGACAGCCCTAAAAGCTTCCCATAGAGAATCAAGCTGAAGACTTGAGGACCAGATGTGAACAGATGGAATCCTGGATTGTGGGAGACGAGGGAGGATCTCAAATTGAGACTTGGGAAAAAACAGACAGCTGTAACGAAGGAGGAATAGTTGGAGAAGTAGGCAACAAGGAGAAAGGAAGCGCTAATAGATATAAAGGGAATAGCTGAGGGAAAGCCACACAAGTACGGAGGTTCCAGACGCAATTAGAGAAAAATGCGCAGAGAAATTGAGGTCCCAGAAGATTATCTTATCAACAAGACACCATGAAGAACGCGAACATCGTTAACCATCACCTGCAGGCCAAAAAACAAACCAATCATTAGGCAATAACAGTGAAGGATGAAGATTAAGACGCACTAGAAGCTTTCCAAACAGAAGCGAGCTGGAGACCCGAGGACCAGATGTGAGAGGATGGAATCCATTTCGTGTACCCTGTGCCAGGTAAGCATGTTTCTAATTACAACTAGAAGCAATGCATTTGGTGTCCCTGTGCCAGGTAAGTATTGATTCTTTCCCTATTACAATACTAAAGGCAATCTATTTGGTGTCCCCTGTGCCAGGTTAAGTAATGATTTCTAAATACAACTTAAAAGGCAATCTAATTTGTGTACCCTGGGGTTTCCGAGCTTTTTCCAACTAAAGTATGATTTCCTAATATACAATTACAAGAAGTAATGCATTTGGTGTTTACCCTGTGCCAGGTAAGTATGCTTCTAATTACAACTAGAAAGCAATCCATTTGTGTACCCTGTGCCAGGTAAGTTGATTTAATTACAACTTAAAGCAATCTATTTGGTGTACCCTTGCCAGGGTAAAGTAATGAGTTCCTAATTTAACAACTCGGGAAGGCCAATGCATGGCGTAACAGGCCCTGTGCCCAGTAAGTATGATTCTACTTACAACTACAGGCAATCTTTTGGTATTTGGTGCCCTGTGCCAGGTAAGTAATGATTCTAATTACAACTAAAGGCAATCTATTTGTGCTACTACGTGCCAGAGTAAGTATGATAATATTACAACTAAAGGCAATCTATTTGGGTAGCCCCCTGTGGCAGGTAAGTATGATTCTTTAATTACGAATTAGAAGTATGCATTTGGTGCCCCAAGTGCCAGGTAAAAAAAGCCTATGATTCTAATTACATTAAAGAGCATTGCATTGGAAGTACCCCTTGTTGCAGGGTAAGTATGATTCTAATTACAATTAGAAGCAATGCATTGAAGTACCCTGTACCAGGTAAGTATGATTCTAATTACAACTAAAGGCAATCTATTTGGTGTTACCCTGTGCAAGGTAAGTATGAGGTTCTAATTACAATTAGAAGTAATTGCATTTGGTGCCACCCTGTGCCAGGTAAGTATGATTCTAATTACAATTAGAAGCAATGCATTTTGGGTGTACCCTGTGCAGGTAAGATATGATTCAATTACCAGTAGAAGCAATGCATTTGAAGTCTGTACCAGGTAAGTAATGATTCTAATTACAACTAAAGGCAATCTAATTTGGTGTACCCTTTTCCAGGTAAGTATGATTCTAATTACAACTAGAAAGCAATGCATTTGGTGTACCCTGTGGCCCCCAGGGGGTAAGTTATGATTCTAATTACAACTAGAAGCAATGCATTTGGTGTACCCTTTGCCAGGTAAGTATGCTTCTAATTACAACTAGAAAAGCAATTCTATTTGGTGTACCCTTTGCCCAGGTAAGTATTGATTCTAATTACAAACTAAAGGCAATCTATTTGGTGTACCTTTGCCAGGTTAAGTATGCTTCTAATTGCAACTAGAAGCAAATCTATTTTGGTGTACCCTTTGCCAGGTAAGTATGCTTCTAATTCAACTGAAGCAATCTATTTGGTGTACCCTGTTCCAGGTAAGTATGATTCTAATTACAACTAGAAGCAATCTATTGGTGTGTACCCCTTTGCCAGGTAAGTATGATTCTAATTACAACTAGAAGCAATCTATTTGGTGTAACCCTTTGCCAGGTAAGTATGATTTCGAATTTACAAAACTAGAAGCAATCTATTTGGTGTGACCCTTTGCCAGGTAGAGTATGCTTCTAATTAAAAACTAGAAGCAATCGATTGGTGTACCCTGTGCAGGTAAGTATGATTCTAATTACAACTAGAAGCAATCTATTTGGTGTACCTTTGCCAAGGTAGTATGATTCTAATTACAACTAGAAGCAAGCATTTGGTGTACCCTGTGCCTGTAAGTATGCTTCTAATTACAACTAATATTTAAGCATTTGCATTTGGTGTACCCTTTAAGCAGGTACCAAGTATGATTCTAATTACAACTAGAAGCAATCTATTTGGTGTACCTTTGCCAGGTAAGTATGATTCTAATTACAACTAGAAGCAATCTATTTGGTGTACCCTTTGCCAGGTAAGTATGCTTCTAATTACAACTAGAAGCAATGCATTTGGTGTACCCTTTGCCAGGTAAGTATGCTTCTAATTACAACTAGAAGCATCTATTTTGGGTGTACCCTTTGGCCAGAAGCATGCTTCTAATTACAACTAGAAGCAATCTATTTGGCCTGTACCCTTTGCCAGGTAAGTATGCATCTAATTACACTAGAAGCAATCTATTTGGTTTGTACCCTTTGCCAGGTAAGTATGCTTCTAATTACAAACTAGAAGCAGTGCATTTGGGTGTACCCTTTGCCAGGTAAGTATGCTTCTAATTACAACTAGAAGCAATCTATTTGGTGTACCCTGTGCCAGCGTAAGTATGCTTCTAATATTCAACTAGAAGCAATCTATTTGGTGTACCCTGTGCCAGGTAAGTATGATTCTAATTACAACTAGAAGCAATCTATTTGGTGTACCCTGTGCCAGGTAAGTATGATTCTAATTACAACTAGAAGCAATCTATTTGGTGTACCCTTTGCCAGGTAAGTATGCTTCTAATTACAACTAGAAGCAATCTATTTGGTGTACCCTGTGCCAGGTAAGTATGATTCTAATTACAACTAGAAGCAATCTATTTGGTGTACCCTGTGCCAGGTAAGTATGATTCTAATTACAACTAGAAGCAATCTATTTGGTGTACCCTGTGCCAGGTAAGTATGCTTCTAATTACAACTAGAAGCAATCTATCTATGTGTACCCTTTGCCAGGTAAGTATGCTTCTAATTACAACTAGAAGCAATCTATTTGGTGTACCCTGTGCCAGGTAAGGTTATGCTTCTAAATTACAACTAGAAGCAATCTATTTGTTTGGTGTACCCTGTGTCAGGTAAGTATGATTCCTAATACAATACAACTAGAAAAGCAAATCTATTTGGTGTACCCTGGTGCCAGGTAAGTATAATTCTATTACAACTCGAAGAATCTATTTGGTGTACCTTGTGCCAGGTAAGTAGCTTTAATTACAACTAGAAGCAATCTATTGGTGTACCGTGCCGGGAAGCAGGCATCACTAATTACCAATTAGAAGCCAATCTATTTGGTGAACCTTTGTGCCAGGTAAGTATGAGCTAATTACAACTAGAAGCAATCTATTTGGTGTACCCTGGCGTCAGGTAGAAGAGTCTAATTACAAATAGGAGCAATCTCTTCGGTGTACTCTGTGCCAGGTAAGTATTGATCTAATTACCAATAGAAGCACTTAGTTGGTGACCCTGCGTAAGGTAAGTATGATTCTAAATTACAACTAGAAGCAATCTATTGGTATACCCTGCGGTCAGGTTTAAGGTATGATCTAATTACAACTAGAAGCATCCCTATTTGGTGGTACCCGCGTCCAGAGTAAGTATGATTCTAATTACAACTTAGAGCAAGTCTATTTGTGTACCTGTGAATAAGGAAGGTCATGATTCTAATTACAAATTTAGAGGCAATCTATTGGTGGAATGCCCTGCGTCAGGTAAAGTAATGAATTCTAATTACAACTTAGAAAGCAAATCTATTTGGTGTAACCTGTGCCAGGTAAGTAATGATTCTAATTACAAATAAAGGCAATCTTATTTGGTGTACCCTGCGTCCCAGATAAGTATGATTCTAATTACAAACTTAGAAGGCCAATCGAATTTTTGGTGTTACCTGCGTCAGATAAGTATGATTCTAATTACAACTAGAAGCCAATCTATTTGGTAGTACCCTGCGTCAGGTAAATATGATTCTAATTACAACTAAAGGCAATCTATTTGGTGTACCCTGTGCCAGGTAAGTATGATTCTAATTACAATTAAAGGCAATCTATTTGGTGTACCCTGTGTCAGGTAAGTATGATTCTAATTACAACTAAAGGCAATCTATTTGGTGTACCCTGTGTCAGATAAGTATGATTCTAATTACAACTAGAAGCATTCTATTTGGTGTACCCTGCGTCAGGTAAGTATGATTCTAATTACAACTAAAGGCAATCTATTTGGTGTACCCTGAGCCAGGTAAGTATGCTTCTAATTGCAGCTAGAAGCAATGCATTTGGTGTACCCTGTGCCAGGTAAGTATGCTTCTAATTGCAACTGGATGCAATCCATTTGGTGTACTCCGTACCAGGTAAGTATGCTTCTAATTATAACTAGAAGCAATTTATTTGGAATACCCTGTACAGGTAAGTATGCTTCTAATTACAACTAGAAGCAATCTATTTGGTGTACCCTGTGCCAGGTAAGTATGTTTCTACTTAGAACTGGAGGTAATCTATTTGGCGTATCCTGTGCCAGGTAAGTATGCTTCTAATAATAACTAGAAGCAAGTTATTTGGGATACCCTGTACCAGGCAAGTATTCTAATTACAACTAAAGGCAATCTACTTGGAATACCCTGTGACAAGTAAGTAATATTCTAATTACAACTAGAGGGAATCTATTTGGAGTACCCTGAGCCAGGTAAGTATTATTCTAATTACAAACTAGAAGCAATCTATTTGGTGTACCCTGTGCCGGTAAGTATGCATCTAATTACAATTAGAAGCAATCTATTTGGTGTACCTTGTGCCAGGTAAGTATGCTTCTAATTACAACTAGAAGCAATCTATTTGGTGTACCCTGTGCCAGGTAAGTATGCATCTAATTACAATTAGAAGCAATCTATTGGTGTACCTTGTGCCAGGTAAGTACGCTTCTAATTACAACTAAGCAATCCTATTTGGTGGTACCCGTGCCGGGTAAGTAGGCATCTAATTACAATTGAAGCAAATCTAGTTGGTTGTTAACCTTTGCCAACTAAGTAATTGCCTTCGAATTCAACTTAGAAGCAATCTATTTGGTGAACCCTTTGTGCCGGTTAAGTATGCATCTAATTTACAATTAGAAGCAAATCTATTTGGGGGAACCCTTGCGCCAGGTAAGTATGCAATTCCTAATTAACAACTAGAAGCAATCTATGTGGTGTAACCCTTGGTGCGGGTAAGTCTGCCCATCTAAATTTTTACAAATTTAAGAAAAAAAAGCCCAAAAAAAAAAAAAAAAAAATCTATTTGGTGTTACCTTGTGCAATGTAAGTATGCTTCTTAATAACAACTAGAGCAAATTCTAAACTTTGGTGTACCCTTGGTGCGGTATAGCATTCTTAATTCAATAGAAGCCATTCTTAATGAACTGTGCCAGGTAGTATCATCTAATTACAATAAGAAGCAATCTATTTGTGTACCTGCGTCAGGTAAGTAGAATCTATTGGACTTACTAGGAAGCAATCTATTGGTGTACTCCCTGGCGGTAAGTTAATGATTCTAGGTTAACTAGAAAAGCAATCTTATTTGGTTGTATCCCGTGTCGGTAAGTATGATTTCCTAATGACAACTTAAATAAAGCAATCATTTGTTATACCTGCGTCAAGGTAGTATGATGCTAATTACAACTAGAAGGCATCTATTTGGTGTACCCTGCGTCAGATAAGTATGATTCTAAGGAGTACAACTAGAAGCAATCTATTTGGTGTACCCTGCGTCAGGTAAGTATGATTCTAATTACACTAGTAAAGCATCTATTTGGTGTCCCTGCGTCAGGTAAGTATGATTCTAATTACAACTAGAACAATCTATTTGGTGTACCCTGTGTCCAGGTAAGTATGATTCTAATTTACAACTAAAGGCAATCTATTTGGTGTACCCTGCGTCATTAGGTATGATTCTATTACAACTAGAAGCAATCTATTTGGTGTACCCTGCGTCAGATAGTATGATTTCTAATTACAACTAGAAGCAATCTATTTGGTGTACCCTGCGTCAGTAAGTATGATTCTAATTACAACTAGAACAATCTATTGGGTGTACCCTGCGTCAGGTAAGTATGGAATTCTAATTACAACTAGAAGCAATCTATTTGGGTGTACCCTGCGTCAGTAAAGTATGATTCTAATTACAAACTAGAAGCAATCTATTTGGTGTACCCTGCGTCATTTAGGTATGATTCTAATTACAACTAGAAGCAATCTATTTTGGTGTACCCTGTGTCAGGATAAGTATGATTCTAATTACAACTAGAAGCAATCTATTTGGTGTACCCTTGCGTCGGTTTTAAGTATTGATTCTAATTTACAACCTAAAGCAATCTATTTTGGTGTAAACCCTGCGTCAATTAGGTAATGATTCTAATTACAACAGAAAGCAATTCTAATTTGTGTACCCTGCTTCACTATTTGATTCTAATTACAATAGCAATAATCTATTTGGTGTACCCTGCGTCCCAAGGTAAGTATGTTCTAATGACAACCTAGAGCAATCTATTTGGTGTCCCTGCGTCAGGTAATTATGTTCTAAGTTACAACTAGAAGCAATTCTATTTGGTGAACCCGTCCAGGTAAGTAAATGGAATTCAATTAACACCTAAAGGCAATCATTTGGTGTACCCTGCGTCAGATAACTATGATTCTAATTACAACTAGAAGCAATCTAATTGGTGTACCCTGCGTCAGGTAAATATGATTCTAATTACAACTAGAAGCAATATATTTTGGTGTACCCTGTGCCAGGTAAGTATGATTCTATTACAACTAAAGGCAATCTATTTGGTGTACCCTGCGTCAATTAGGTATGATTCTAATTACAAACTAGAAGAATCTATTTGGTGTACCCTGTGTCAGATAAGTATGATTCCTAATTACAACTAGAAGCAATCTATTTTGGTGTCCCTGTGTCAGGTAAGTATGATTCTAATTACAACTAGAAGTAAATAATATTTGGTGTACCCTGTCCGTCAGGTAAGTATGATTCTAATTAGCAACTAGAAGCAATCTATTTGGTGTACCCTGTGCCAGGTAAGTATGATTCTAATTACAACTAGAAGCAATCTATTTGGTGTACCCTGCGTCAGGTAGTATGATTCTAATTACAACTAGAAGCAAATGTAAATTTTGGTGTACCCTGCGTCAGGTAAAGTATGATTCTAATTACAACTAGAAGCAATCTATTTGGTGTACCCTGCGTCAATTAGGGATGATTCTAATTACAACTAGAAGCAATCTATTTGGTGTACCCTGTGTCAGATAATTATGATTCTAATTACAACTAGAAGCAATCTATTTGGTGTACCCTGCGTCAGGTAAGTAATGATTCTAAATTACAAACTTGAAGCAATCTATTTGGTGTACCCTGCGTCAGATAAGTATGATTCTAATTACAACTGAAGCAATGTATTTGGTGTACCTGCGTCAGGTAAGTAATATTTCTAATTACAACTAGAAGCAATGTATTTGGTGTAGCCCTGCGTCAGGTAAGTATGTTCTAATTAACTAGAATTCAATCTATTTGGTGTACCCTTGCGTCGGTAATATGATTCTAATTACAACTAAAGGCAATTATTTTGGTGTACCCATGTGCCAGGTAAAGTATGATTTCTAATTACAACTAGAAGCAATCTATTTGATGTACCCTGCGTCTTAGGTATGATTCTAATTACAACTAAAGCAATCTATTTGGTGTAACCCGCGTCAGATAAGTATGATTCTAATTACAACTAGAAGCAATGTTTTGGTGTACCCTGCTTCAGGTAAGTATAAATTCTAATTACAACTATTTAAGCAATCTATTTGGTGTACCCGTGCGTCAGGTTAAGTATGATTCTAATTACAACTAAAGAAGAATATTTGGTGTACCCCGTGCCAGGTAAGTATGATTCTAATTACAACTAAAGGCAATCTATTGGTGTACCCTGCGTTAGATAACTATGATTTAATTAATTCAACTAGAAGCCAATTCTATTTGGTGTAACCCTGAGTCAGGGTAAATATGATTCTTTAATTTACAAACTAGAAAGCAATCTATTTGGTTTGGGGTACCCTGTGGCCAGGTAAGTATGATTCTAATTACAATTAAATGGCAATCTATTTGCGGTGTACCCTGTGGTCATGGTAAGTATGATTCTAATTACAACTAAAGGCAAATCTAGTTTGGTGTAGCCCTGCGTCAGATAAGTAATTGAATTCTAATTACAACTAGAACGCAATTCTATTTGGCGTACCCTGCGAAATCATGGTAAGTAATGTATTCTAATTACAAACTAAAGGCCAATCTATTTGGTTGTAACTCCTGATCACCAGTGGTAGTATGCTTCTAATTGCAACAAGAAGCAATGCATTTGTGTACCCTGTGCCAGGTAAGTATGCTTGTAATTGCAACTGGATGCAATCCATTTGGTGTACTCCGTACCAGGTAAGTATGCTTCTAATTATAACTAGAAGCAATTTATTTGGAATACCCTGTACCAGTAAGTATTCTAATTACAACTAGAAGCAATCTATTTGGTGTACCTGTGCCAGGTAAGTATGTTTTCTACTTAGAACTGGAGTGATCTATTTGGCGTATCCTGTGCCAGGTAAGTATGCTTCTAATAATAACTAGAAGCAAGTTATTTGGAATACCCTGTACCCAGGCAAGTATTCTAATTACAACTAAAGGCAATCTAATTGGAATACCCTGTGATCAAGTAAGTAATATTCTAATTACAACTAGAGGGAATCTATTTGGAGACAGTACCCTGAGCCAGGTAAGTATTGATTCATACTTACAAAACTAGAAGCAATCTATTGGTTTGGTTTACCCTGTGCCGGGTTAAGTATGCATCTAATTACAATTAGAAAGCAATCTATTTGGTGTACCTTGTGCCAAAGGTAAGTATGCTTCTTTAATTACAACGAGAAGCAATCTATTTGGTGTAACTCCCTGTTGTGTCAGGTTAAGTATTGCCATCTAAACACAATTAGAAGCAATCTATTGGTGTAACCATTGTGCCAGGTAAAGTATGCTTCTAAAGTTACAACTAGAAGCAATCTATTTGGTGTACCCTGGTGCCGGGTAAGTATGCATCTAATTACAATTAGAAGCACAAATCTATTTGGTGTACCTTGTGCCATGGTAAGTATGCTTCTAATTACAACTAGAAAGGCAATCTATTTGGTGTACCCTGTGCGGGTAAGTATGGCATCTTATTAATTACAATTAAGAAGGCAATCGATTTGGGTGAACCTTTGCCACCGGTAAGTATGGCATTAATTACAAACTAGAAGCAAATCTATTGGTGTACCCTGCGTCAGGTAAGATAGGATTTCTAATTACAACTAAAGGCAATTCATTTGGTGTTACCCTTGCGTCAGGTTAAGTATGATTCTAACTTACAACTAGAAGCAATCTTATTTGCGTTTGGGTACCCTGGTTGCCAGTAAGTATGATTCTAATTACAACTAGAAGCCAATCTACTTTGGATGTACCCTGCGTCAGGTAAAAGTATGATTCTAATTACAACTTAGCAGCAATCTATTTGGGGTTGTTACCCTGTGCCAGGTAAGTATGATTCGAATTACAAACAAAAGGCAATCTAGTGTTGGTGTACCTGCGTCAGATAAGTAATGATTCTAATTACAACTAGAAGATCTATTGGTGAAACCCTGCGTCAGGTTAAGGTATGATTCTATTAAAACCCTAGAAGCAAAATTATTGGTGTACCGAGGTCAAGGGTAAATATGATTCTAATTAACAACTAGAAGCATTCTAAATTTCGGTGTACCTGGGTTTGCCAGTAAAGTATGATTCTAATTTACCCAATTAAAAGCAATCTATTTGGTGAAATACCCTGTGTCAGGTAAGTATGATTCTAATTGACAACTAAAGGCAATCTAATTTGGGGCACCCTGCTCGGATTTAAGGTTGATTCTAATTACAACAGACGCGATCCTATTGTGTACCCAGGCGTCAAGGTAAAGATTGATTTCTAATTACCAATAAAGGCAATCTATTTGGTGTACCATTGTCCCAGGTAAAGTAGATTCTAAATTACAACTAAAGGCAATTAATGGTTACCCTGCGTCAGATAAGTATGATTCTAATTACAAACTAGAATCGATACAATTGGTGTCCCTGCGTCAGGTTTAAGGTATGATTCTAATTACAAACAAAGCAATCCTATTCTGTTGTACCCTGAGCCAGGTAAAGTATGCATTTAATTACAACTAGAAGCAATCTATTTGGTGGACCATGTGTCGTCAGGTTTAAGTATTGAATCTAAATTACTTACAGGAGGCAATCTATTTGGGTACTCTGTGCCAGGTAAGTATTTGATTTCCTAATTAAAAACTAGAAAGCAATCTATTGGTGTACCCTGTGGGTCAGGTAAGTTATGATTCTAATTACAAACATAGAAGCAATCTATTTGGGTATACCCTGCTGTCAGGTATGTATGATTCTAATTACAACTAGAAGCAATCTATTTGGGTTGACCCTGCGGTCAGATAAGTATGATTCTAATTACAACTAGAAGCAATCTATTGGTGTACCCTGCGTCAGGTTAAGTATGATTCTAATTACAACTAGAAGCAATCTATTTGGTGTACCCTGCGTCAGGTAAGTATGATTCTAATTACAACTAGAAGCAATCTATTTGTGTACCCTGTGCCAGGTAAGTATGATTCTAATTACAACTAAAGGCAATCTATTTTGTGTACCCTGCGTCAATTAGGTATGATTCTAATTACAACTAGAAGCAATCTAATTTGGTGTACCCTGCGTCAGATAAGTATGATTCTAATTACAACTAGAAGCAATCTATTTGGTAGTAACCCTGCGTCAGGTAAGTATGATTCTAATTACAACTAGAAGCAATCTATTTGGTGTACCCTGCGTCAGGTAAGTATGATTCTAATTACAACTAGAAGCAATCTATTTGGTGTACCTGCGTCAGGTAAGTATGATTCTAATTACAACTAGAAGCAATCTATATTTGGTGTACCCTGCGTCAGGTTAAGTATGATTCTAATTACAACTAGAAGCAATCTATTTGGTGTACCCTGCGTCAATTAGGTTATGATTCTAATTACAACTAGAAGCAATCTACTATTTTGGTGTACCCTGTGGCAGATAAGTATTGATTCTAATTACAACTAGAAGCAATCTATTTGGTGTACCCTGCGTCAGGTAAGTATGATTCTAATTACAACTAGAAGCAATCTATTTTGGGTGTACCCTGCGTCAATTAGGTATGATTCTAATTACACTAGAAGCAATCTATTTGGTGCCCTACCCTGCGTCAGATAAGTATGATTCTAATTACAACTAGAAGCAATCTATTTGGTGTACCCTGCGTCAGGTAAGTATGATTCTAATTACAACTAGAAGCAATCTATTTGGTGTACCCTGCGTCCAGGTAAGTATGATTCTAATTACAACTAGAAGCAATCTATTTGGCTGTACCCTGTGCCAGGTAAGTATGATTCTAATTACAACTAAAGGCAATCTATTTGGTGTACCTGCGTCAGATAACTATGATTCTAATTACAACTAGAACGCAATCTATGTTGGTGTACCCTGCGTCAGGGTAAAGATGATTCTAACTTACCAACTAGAAGGCAAGTACTATTTGGTGTACCCTGTGCCAGGTAAGTATGAATTCTAATTTACAAGCCTAAAGGCAATCTAATTTGGTGTACCGCCTGCGTCAATTAGGTATGATTCTAATTACAACTAGAAGCAATCTATTGTTTAGGTGTACACCCTTGGGGTCAGAATAAGTATTGATTTCTAATTAACAACTAGAAGCAATCTATTTGGTGTACCCTGTGTCAGGTAAGTATGATTTCTAAGTTACAACTAGAAGCAATCTATTTGGTTTGTACCCTGCGTCAGGTACAAGTATGATTCTTTAATTACCAACTAGGAAGCAATATATTTGGTGTTAAACCCTGTCGCCAGGTTAAGTATGATTCTAATTACAACTAGAAAGCAATCTATTTTGGTTGTACCCTGGCGTCAGGTAAGTAATCGATTTCTAATTACAACTAGACGCAATCTATTTGGTGTACCCTGCGTCAGGTAAGTTATTGCATTCTAATTACAACTAGAAGCAAATCTATTTGGTGGTACACCCTGCGGTCCCAATTAGGTTTATGGATTCCTAATTACAACTAGAAGCAATCTATTTAGGCGGGTTACCACCTGTGTCAGATAAGTATGATTCTAATTACTTAAAACTAGGAAAGCAATCTATTTGGTGTACCCTGCGTTCAGGTAAGTATGATTCTAATTACAACTTGAAGCCAAATCTATTTGGTTGTTACACCCTGCGTCCTGAGGATAAGTATTGATTCTAATTACAACTTAGAAGCAATGTATGTTTGGTAGTAGCCCCTGCGTCAGGTAAGTATGATTCTAATTACAACTTTTAGAAGCAAATGTATTTGGTTTGGGGTAACCCCTGACGTCAGGTTAAACGTATGATTCTAATTAAACAAATAGAAGCAATCTATTTGGTTTGGGTTACCCAGGCGTCAGGGTAAGTATGATTCTAATTACAACTAAAGGCAATCTATTTGGGTGGAACGCTCCCTGTGCCCAGGTAAAGTATGATTCTAATTACAACTAGAAGCAATCTATTTGAATGTTAACCCTGCCGTCAACTTAGGTATGATTCTTCAATTACAACTAGAAGCAATCTAGTTGGTGTACCCTGCGTCAGATTAAGTATGATTCTAATTTACAGAACTAGAAAGGCTAAATGTATTTGGTGTACCCTGCGTCAGGTAAGTATGATTCTTAATTACACAACTAGAAAGCAATCTATTTGGTGTAAACCCCTGCGTCAGGTAAGTATGATTCTAATTACAACTAGGAAAGCAAATGCTATTTGGTGTACCCTTGTGCCAGGTAAGTATGATTCTTAATTCCAAACCAACAAAGGCAATCTATTGGTTTGGTGTACCCTGAGTAGATAACTATGGATTATAATTACAACACTAGAAGCAATCTATTTGTTTGGGTGTACCTTGGCGTCAGGTAAATATGATTCTTTTAATTACAACTAAGAACAATCTATTGGTGTAAACCCTGTGCCATGGCAAGTATGATTCTATAATTACAATTAAAGGCAATCTATTTGGTGTAACCCTGTGTCAGGTAAGTATGATTCTAATTAACAACTAAAGGCAATCTATTTTGGTGTACCCATGGCGTCCAGATAAGTATGATTCTAATTACAACTAGAAAGCAATCTATTTTGGTTGGTTTACCCATGCGTAGGGTAAAGTATGATTCTAATTAACAACTAAAGGCAATCCTTATTTGGTGTAACCCTGAGCCAGGTAAGTATGGCTTTCTAATTGCAACTAGAAGCAATGCATTTGGTGTAACCCTGTGCCAGGTAAGTATGCTTGTAATTGCAACTGGATGCAATCCATTTGGTGTACTCCGTACCAGGTAAGTATGCTTCTAATTATAACTAGAAGCAATTTATTTGGAATACCCTGTACCAGGTAAGTATTCTCATTACAACTAGAGGCAATCTAATTGGTGTACCTGTGCCAGGTAAGTATGTTTCTACTTAGAACTGGGAGGTGATCTATTTTGGCTATCTGTGCCAGGTAAGTATGCTTCTAATAATAACTAGAAGCAAGTTATTTGGAATACCCTGTACCAGGCAAGTATTCTAATTACAAACTAAAGGCAATCTAATTGGAATACCCTGTGACAAGTAAGTAATATTCTAATTACAACTAGAGGGAATCTATTTGGAGTACCCTGTGCCAGGTAAGTATGATTCTAATTACAACTAGAAGCAATCTATTTGGTGTACCCTGTGCCAGGTAAGTATGCTTCTAATTACAATTAGAAGCAATCTATTTGGTGTACCTTGTGCCAGGTAAGTATGCTTCTAATTACAACTAGAAGCAATCTATTTGGTGTACCCTGTGCCAGGTAAGTATGCATCTAATTACAACTAGAAGCAATCTATTTGGTGTACCTTGTGCCAGGTAAGTATGCTTCTAATTACAACTAGAAGCAATCTATTTGGTGTACCCTGTGCGGGTAAGTATGCATCTAATTTACAATTAGAAGCAATCTATTTGGTGTACCTTGTGCCAGGTAAGTATGCTTCTAATTACAACTAGAAGCAATCTATTTGGTGTACCCTGTGGCCGGGTAAGTATGCATCTAATTACAATTAGAAGCAAATCTATTTGTTGGTGAACCTTGTGCCAGGTAAGCATGATTCTAATTACAACTAGAAGCAATCTATTTGGTGTACCCTGTGTCAGGTAAGTATGATTCTAATTACAACTAAAGGCAATCTATTTGGTGTACCCTGTGCCAGGTAAGTATGATTCTAATTACAACTAGAAGCAATCTATTTGGTGTACCCTGTGCCAGGTAAGTATGATTCTAATTACAACTAGAAGCAATCTATTTGGTGTACCCTGTGTCAGGTAAGTATGATTCTAATTACAACTAGAAGCAATCTATTTGGTGTACCCTGTGCCAGGTAAGTATGATTCTAATTACAAACTAAAGGCAATCTATGGTGTACCTGCGTCAGATAAGTATGATTCTAATTACAACTAGAAGCAATCTATTTGGTGTACTGCGTCAGGTAAGTATGATTCTAATTACAACTAGAAGCAATCTATGGGTGTACCCTGCGTCAGGTAAGTATGATTCTAATTACAACTAGAAGCAATCTATTTGGTGTACCCTGTGCCAGGTAAGTATGATTCTAATTACAATTAAAGCAATCTATTGGTGTACCCTGTGTCAGGTAAGTATGATTTCTAATTACTAACTAAAGGCAATCTATTTGGTGTACCCTGCGTCAGATAAGTATGATTCTAATTACAACTAGAAGCGATCTATTTGGGTGTACCCTGCGTCAGGTAAGTATGATTCTAATTACAACTAAAGGCAATCTATTTGGTTGTACCCTGAGCCAGGTAAAGTATGCTTCTAATTGCAACTAGAAGTAATGCAGGGTTTGGGATGTAACAACTGTAGTAAGTTTATATTCTAGAATTACTAATTAGCTAAAGGCAATCTATTTGGTGTACCCTGTGACAAGTAAGTATGCTTCTAATTGCAACTAGAAGTAATGCATTTGAAGTACCCTGTGCCAGGTAAGTATGATTCTAATTACAACTAGAAGCAATGCATTTGGTGTACCCTGTGCCAGGTAAGTATGCTTCTAATTGCAAGTAGAAGTAATGCATTTGAAGTACCCTGTTCCAGGTAAGTATAATTCTAATTACACAAAGCTAGGCCAATCTTAATAATTTGTTTGTACCTGTGCCAAGGTAAGTTAATGGCTCTATGCCCAACTAAGTAAGTAATACAATTTGAAGTCCAGCTGTAACCAGGTAAGTATGATTCTCAATTAACAACTACCGATCTAATTCACTGAAAGTACCCGGTGTTTACCCATGGTAAGTATGATTCTAATTTACAACTAGAAGCAATCCATTTGGTGTAACTCTGTACAGGTAAGTAGCTTCTATTATACTAGAAGCCAATTTATTTGGAATACCCGTACCAGTAAGTATTCTAATTACAAACTAGAAGCAATCTATTTGGCGTAACCCTGTGGGCCAAGGTAATTATGTTTCTACTTAGAACTGGAGGTAATCTATTTGGCGTATCCTGTGCCAGGTAAGTATGCTTCTAATAATAACTAGAAGCAATTTATTTGGAATACCCTGTACCAGGCAAGTATTCTAATTATAACTAAAGGCAATCTACTTGAAATACCCTGTGACAGGTAAGTATTATTCTAATTACAACTAGAGGGAATATATTTGGAGTACCCTGAGCCAGGTAAGTATTATTCTAATTACAAATAAAAACAATCTATTTGGTGTACCCTATGCCAGGTAGGTATTATTCTAATTGCATTCACAAACGATCTATTTGGCATACCTTTTGCCAGGTAAGTGTTATTCTAATTAAAACTACAAACAATCTATTTGGCGTACCCTGTGCCATGTAAGTATTATTCTAATTACAACTACAAACTATCTATTTGGCGTGCCTGTGTCAAGTATTATTCTAATTATACAATCAAAAGCAATCTTTTACGTGTACCCTTTGTCAAGTAAGTCTTCTCCTTCGAAAATAAGCCAGAAACTCGTCTGTCTTACCTAGTCTGATAGACATTTCTTCTTCGAAACTAAGATCTGACTTGAGAGTAAAATTCTAAGATGGCAATAATACTAACATAGATGGTAATATATAAATAAATAAACAAATAAACGATATCTGAGCAACCAGTTGCTGCCTAACGACAATTTTTGTTGGCCTACTTAAGAAGCCAAATATTTTTGCGTGGCCCTGATTACTTATTTAACTAGTGCTATTTATCTATTTATCATTATAATAGTTTTTGCACACCTCTACACAATAAATCAGACTTCGTGAGCCAGACCATTCTAGAAGTATATATTTGCCCTAGACCGATGCTTGTTTATTTCGACTTGAAGCTTTTCCAACTGGCTAAACATTAAATCTTAAACTCTGTACAAGTTTGTTTCGCCATATTTAGCTCAATTCTGAGCAAATTTTCTTGCTTCTAGTTAACATAAACGAATATCTAGATAGCAGACTTATATGAAACAAGGGAATTTTTCGTTATGCGACGTGTATCTAAGTCGAAATATGACTTGAATACGACTCGTTGTGATTGTGAACTAAATTATTTTTTTCGCTAACAGATTATGTTGGCGACATGTTTATCGAGTTAAAAAATTACGTGATTCCGATCGCTATTTTCACGATATTTATCTTTTATCGACGTGAAAACAACAGTAAAATGTGTTCTTTCAAGCCCAGTTGTTTTGATTAAAAAGATTTTCTCTCAATTTTGCCAACGGTTGTGTTTGATGGCATAAGTTTAGGGGAGTTTTATCCTTGTTGCCGATGCACGATAAAAGTCATTGGCAGCTTGAACAGTTTTCTCAGCTTCAGGTACAACATGGTTAAAATTTAACGTATATTTCTTTGTTGATCTCTGATATATCTACAGCAAATAAAAGTATTACATAAAGATATAGCAGTCCTATTCTACATAAAACGTCATTTATAACAACTACGGTAATTGTTTACTATCGTACGATGTTTGAAATGCAAACCAAACGTATGTTGTTGTTATCCAGTTCGGTTGTAATTAGCAAAAAAAGCAGTTTCTCGTTCGGTTGTTCAAGGCTGTACATATTTACGCAACGAGTATAACATTAAAACAATACTTTCATCGTTCTACTTTTGCTGTTTTTTGCCCTTTATTTTTAACTAGAAGACGGGATAAAGTTAGGCTACTGTAATGGTCTCTCGTAAAGTCAGATTATCGTAAGACGAATTATCGTAACTTGAACACTCCTATACAGTGTATGAAACATTATATCTTTAAATACTCTTTCTATTATGTCTTTATACAATATTTGTTATATAGAAATGTATTTTCCCTATATGATAACACGAAACATAAAAATATGGTGTGGCATTTTGAGGGTTGGAACGGATCAAGGGCATTTTAAGTATTTTCAATGGGGAAAACTGATTTAATGTGCGCGAGCAAATTGAGCTACGAGCTCGGCCACGGAACGAATGAAACTCGTAGGTCAAGGTACCACTGTAGACTAATGGAGAAAAGTAAAGAAAGTGGTAAAATGGAAAGCATTTTTCAGAGAATCCAATTTTTGCAATACGCTCTTATTCTGAAGCACTCTAAAGCTATAACGATCATTTCCTAATATTACTGTTATCAGTAAACCCTACATATCTGATAAGGACTTTATAAGAACTTCAAAGGACAAGAGGAAAGACAAGATACAAAATATCAGAAGATGAGAGCTCCAAGAAGTTTGTCGCGAGAAAGGAAGGGGGTTATTGCAGAATCAAATCTGGACAGAATGGCAGAGATGAGTGAAATTACAAAACAGGTAGCAAAGAAGAGGTATTGAGAATATGAAGGAAAACGAATGTAAAGAGGAAAAAAAAAAGAATACTCCTATGTTAAGAAGACAAACTCAAAAAAAGAAGGAAAATTAATAGAGATTATATATTTATTTGAAATACTAAAGCTATAAGGAGGAATATGAAATAAGAGTGCGTGCACTAATGGAAATAGATAAAAAGCTAAACACGATATATATATATATATATAATATATATATATATATATATATATATATATATATATATATATATATATTACACAGAGGAAATTAAAACAACGGAGTTCTAGATCTTTCGTGTTAATGGAAAGGCTTTTTTGAATATGCTATATTATTGCAAACACTCTAATGATTAAAAAGGTCAGTACAATTGATTTAGCTCTTAAGAACAGGAACAGCTGTCTTAGATTGTACCAGATACAGAATTCACTAAAGAGAAGCAAAGTACAATAACCTGGACAACTGTTTAAAGCGTCTTAGAACATCATATACAGAAGGGTCAAGCTTAACTACTTGAACGTAAATCAAATTAATGTTGTCAGCTGCAATAATGTAGATTCTCATGAAGTGTGTGTTCTTAGTAAAGTGTCATATGTCTGAATCTTGATAAATATTTCAAATTCCAAGAAGTAATGATAATAATAATGATAGTAACATTAACCTGCCTGTAAAATTGCCATTGCTTACTAACGAACTTCACCTTTCCTCAAAACATTCATTTGCTCCCAAAGACGGCTGTTCATAATGGTTAAACAATTAGAAATTCTGATTAAATACCATATTTAAAAAATTATGATTATCTGTCTTTATCGCTGCAAGTCAATCTTCAGTAATCATTAAATGTTCATTATAGAACCAAATGTCCTTGAGATGCACAAACAATAGTACTTCTGGTTTTACCATTTCTCAAAAGAATGTAAGAAATCTCAATTTCAGCTCTGGTATTCGCCAATATGTGTGTTATATATATATCCAGGTTTTTGAGCTGATATCAACTTAGAAATTGACAGCCAACTGATATATTGATAAGTATGACAAATGCATTGAAAAAAAAAACAAAAAACAGAAAAGGTAAAAAATTAAGCCATAAGAAATTTATTTGAAAATGAATTTTGCATAAAACAGAAAGTTATATGTTACTTTTGGTATCATTCTAGACATATTGATCGCGTTCATGTTCAAGATAATCATAAACAACAATTAGATTAGATGTGCTACATATGTGACAATAAATAAACCGATAAATACAAATATGCAAATGAATAAATGAATGCATAAGCGAACAAATAAATAATATGCAAACACACATAAAAAAATAGATAGGCCAGGGGGCCATAAGACTGTAATCAATCGAGCAAGTAAGGGATGAAATCAGGGAGCAAACAAGTAAAATTTGTAAGCAATGAAATAAGTAAATAAACAAATATGCAGATAAATATATAAAGAAGCAATTCATGTTCAATGATAGCATGCACAGAATATTTCTACCTACTTGAATCTTAGGTATTTCAGTATGAAGAATAAACCTATTTGAAAGAGAGAGAGAGAGAGAGAGAGAGAGAGAGAGAGAGAGAGAGAGAGAGAGAGAGAGACTCACGGTCGATGTTCGCCAAATCGCGGCCCATTTATGAGAGAATGCGAATGTTTACTGGCGCGCTGAAGTGTGAATGTGGTCTTCGGCTATAATAACCAAGACTCCTCATGATAGTGGAAATGGCTGAGCACCACAAATATACTTGAGTTGTTAGGACTTAGATTGATGCTAAGAATGTGGGGAAAAAGTGTAAAAATAAAGAATAATAGAAGAATGAGCTTAGATTAATAAGAAAATTATTTGCCCACAAGAGCAAAGTACTGAGTAAATCCAATCATTATCTGACAATTTCAAGTATTGTGGAAAAGTATTATATCATTAAAACTTGTTTTTTCTTTAGATTTGAGGCAGCACTATCAAGAGAAAGGCGGTAGAGATAAACTAGAGACCAATGTCAAAATCATATCACTCCGTTAAAATAATACACCGCAGGTTTTGAGCAATTTATGATTTTCATGATGACCGAAATAATTAAGCTACGGACATCAGAATTACTGGCTCTAAGACTTTGTAGTGACAATCTCAGCCCTAAAGTATAAGTGAGCAGCATGAGAGAAGTTAGAGGACATCCTGGTTTATATAATATATATATATATATATATATATATATATATATATATATATATATATATATATAGTATATATATATATATATATATAATTTCTCTCGAAATGCGTCCGCAGCTTCCGTAACTCTGTGGCTTTCATTCAGCTATTCTTTATATCTATTAGCTCTTCCTTTCTTTCTTGTTGTCAACTTCTCCAACTATTCCTTCTTCGTGACAGCTGTCTATTTTTTCCTAAGTCTCACTTTGAGATCCTCCTCTTCTTTCGTCTCTTTGTTTTCTGGATCTCTTCGTCTTGATGTCCAGCCATGCCAGTTCCCTCTTTCCGTGGATATTAGCGCCCAAAATAGCTGGAAAGTTGACCCCGGCCCCCCCCTTACCCCCCACCCCGTAGTTGCCTGCCTATAATAATAGCCTTAGATTTCATAATTCAATGAATCCCCCGAGGTCTCGTTCATCGATTGCAGGAAGGCGCAGGAAAATAGGCGTGATCCGTGAGGATAATGCAAGTACGTGTTTTTATACGTTTCCTCTCGAAATTCTTCCGTTCGAAGTTTTGGATTTTCAACATACCATGGAAATTTCTGCCTGTTTCTTATATGTTCGAGAAAAAAAAGGAAATTTATCATTTGTCTCCAGTATATCTACTTCCTTGACATAACTTCAAGTCAGGCGTTCTCGTTGTAATGTTATGATGACGTGTGCAACAACAGAATATTTTCTTCTGGGGTTAACCTTGTTTTTATATTTATTTCTTATTTATTTCTTTTCATTTACTTATATCTCATTAGATACATACTCACTGTGTAAGTGCGATATTATAGGTCTTTCACTGAATGTTTTGCTACGCTTGATGTAACTTCAAATGTTGTTGTACTCTCTCTCTCTCTCTCTCTCTCTCTCTCTCTCTCTCTCTCTCTCTCTCTCTCAAAATACAGCTAGTTGTGAATTAAGAGTGACTATCGCATTGCCAATTGGCGGCCGCACCGTTGCGAAGAAAAATTGACCCTGCAATTTAGACAAAACAGTTGTTGTCAGTGCTGTGATTTTGCAGATGTTCTTGCTCAAGATTGCAATGCAGATGTACTGAGCTTTTTAATCTTTTCTTGTAAAGAAAATCAGGTGGCCGAGTTTGACATCTGTTCGGTAAATGATGTTTGCTTGGAGAGAGAGAGAGAGAGAGAGAGAGAGAGAGAGAGAGAGAGAGAGAGAGCATTATATCGCCAGCAATAATATGCTTGGAATTTTGACATCTCTTTAACATATGTTCAGTAAACAATGCTTGCTTGGCGAGAGAGAGAGAGAGAGAGAGAGAGAGAGAGAGAGAGAGAGAGAGAGAGAGAGAGAGAGAGAGAGAGAGAATGGCATCAATATATCGCCTGCAATGATAAGCCAGGAGAAAATATGCATTAACCTGAATGACTGCTTTCGAAGCAGCTTCGTTGTCATGAAAATGAGACGAGTTTCCTTCGACTCAGCAGCCGAATTTAGTCTCATATTTTTTGTTACATTTTTCTCCAATATTTTATTCGTTTATTATTTTTTTGGTTTATTATTTGGACAAAGACACCAGCTCTCTATTGATTTTTTACGTCAAGCGGTACAAGTTAATGAATTTAGAAGATTGTGGTTTTTTTATTGTAAAATTGTTGAGCAGTTTGAGGTTGGTAATAAGGAGTCGTGGCGGTATTGTTTTTGAATGCGTCTCGGGAGAAAAGGGTAAATCTGACACTTGTTAATGTGCACCGGTTTATGTAATAAAAGTATGTGAATGGTCATAATTGGTTTTTATTACCCTCATTCTTTATTGTTCAACCTTTCATAGAGTTTCATTATGTTAGGTTATCGAGTTTAGAAATCTTTTCGCATTCAATATCACGTGATATGACATGCTATGCACCTGGCAGTGAGTCATGGAGAAAACGGTGACTGTTGTGGGAGCTTATCAGTTGCTTATCTGAATCTGAATGGAGTTTAGAGATCTTTTCACATTCATATTATCACGTAATATGACATGTTGCGCACCTGGTAGTGAGTCATGAAGAAAGTCTGGTTAAGGGAGTTATAATTTGTTTTACTCACATTCATATCTTTTCATATATTCATACTTATGTGAAATGGCGGTTTTTCGTCCAAAGAGTGTATCTTGAGCCAAAATTGGGTTGGGTATTTCATGTGGGTTAGGTTAGGTTAGGTTAAGGAACTTAGAATTTTTTTCCTTCATATTCATATTTGTGTGAAATAGGGTTCATACGTAGAGTATATCATGAGCAAATAGGTTGGGTTAGGTTAGGTCAGGTTAAGGGACTAAGAATTTTTTTCCCTCATATTCATATGTGTGAAAAATTTTTTTTTCATCCATAGAGTATATCTTGACCAAATTGGTTGGGATTCATGTGGGTTAGGTTAGGTTAGGTAAAGGAACTTAGAATTTTTTCCATCCATTCATATTTGTGTGAAATATTTTTTTTTTTCATCCTAGAGTATATCATGAGCAAGTAGGTTGGGTACGTTAGTAGGTTAAGGGACTTAGAATCCCCATATTCATATATGTGTAAATGGTTTTTTTTTTTTTTTTCATCCATAGAGTACATCTTGAGCCAATAGGTTGGGTTAGGTTAGGTTAGGTCAGGGGTGTCAAACTCAAATCCTTTCAAGGGTTAATTATGCACTTGGTTATGGTCTCGAGGGCCATCAAAGTTTTGGTAATTACGTATTCCTTATTCCTTATGACTCATTTATTAAGATTTGAAATAAAAGAGCCGTATTGCCAGCAATTATAATATGAAATAAATTAATAAATTGTTGTCATATGAATGAAAGGTTTAGTTAAAATTTCCCTCAGTTCTAACAGTTGAAAAGTCTCTTGGCACCTCGTGGGCCACTGAAGACCATCCCGCAGGCCATATTTGGCCCGCGGGCCATGAGTTTGACACCCCTGGGTTAGGTTAAGGGACCTAGAATTTTTTCACTCAGTGGGTTGGGTTAGGTTAGATTAAGGGTCTTAGAATTTTTTCACTCAGTAGGTTAGGTTAGGTTAGGTTGGGTTAGGTTAGGTTAAGGGACTTAGAATTTTTTCTCTCAGTGGGTTGGGTTATGTTAGGTTTGGTTAAGTTAGGTTAAGGTACTTAGGATTTTTTCACTCATAGAAATGGTGTTTTTTTCATCAATAGAGTATATCTAGTGCCAAAATGGGGTTGGGTATTTTCAAGGGGTCAAGCGAAACCATGGTTCTCCTATCCAAAGAGTTCTCCATGAACCATTTTGGGGTTCTTTTCTGAAGAGTGAAATATTTGGTGGTTTTCCTGTGGAGTCATTAATGGTCAACGTACATGAGGTTAAGATAAAAGCAAGCTTGTGGGGTTTATCGCCTGTGAGCCGAAATGGGGTCTTTTTCCCTACTGGTATTGCTTTTGCTATCTGCTATATTTCTCGTCTGTTCATGAACTCTATGATTCCTCGTGGATATTGTACTTAAGTACAAAGTTACGTTTACGACTATAAGTGCTGTTACCGTTAAAAGAGAGCTGTCCATTTCTGCCTTTTTTAAGCTCTTGTACGTCCATGAATGATTTCACCTTGAAAAGTTCCATAATAATGCAACACACACACACGCACACAGACAGACTCACCGGCACGTGCGTACACAGACACACACACGCACGCACAGTTTAGCGGCATTCGTCAACATGAGAATTGCACATTAAGGTAACAGACATTTTTCTCATTTAATTTTAGTCTGTCATATCGTCTTGAATCTCAAACTCAATTTACAGCACTTTATAGGTATTGCCATTGCAACGCAGCATCAAAAGCACAACTTTATAAAAGCGCGAAACTATGGACACCAAAAGCACAAATTTGTAAAGGCTTGCACTAAATCTTCCCAAGAGTTAACTCAGACCGCCTACTTGCCGAGGAAATCAGAAAAAGGAAAAAGAAGGAACGACCAAGCACCCCTAGGAAAAAATAGTGAAAATAGTGCAAGCGACGATTTCCAAGCTGGTAAGTGAGAAGATAATCTGGGAACATTCCACGTTGCCCTGTGGAAACCGTGTTCCTGAGCCGCTCTGGTGTTACTGAATACTTCTGAGGCTGTAAGAACATACAATTCAACTGCTCTAGAAAGCAACCTTACATATTCTCAACATGAAGGCACCATATATAGAAAGAAGCGCCCCGTTAAAGAAATTTCGATCGGCTTGATTCTGATGCTAAATGCAAAAAGGTAAATTACTTGGAAGTTTCAGATGCAAACTATGTCAAAACAATGAGTTAGTATTAAAGCGGTAACAGATAATTGTTTAAATTTTACCCAACTTGACTTTGATGCCTAGACTAGTACTGAAACTTGGTAATTAATAAAAAAAAGTTAATTTAATTTATTGTTTTGAAATGTTGATGCATGGTTGCCTCTTGTTTCAACACTGATCCATTTCTTTCCATGTTCGATGAATCTGCGCTCGCGTATGTGTGTAAATGAAGCAAATTTTAATTTATCTACCCTTGCAATCAATCACACTGAAGCTGGCGGGAGTACTGTGTCCATAAAGCCTCTTCCGATAAATGAAGAGAGATCGAGGAAGATATTGACTATCAACTATAAATGTAAATCCACGTAACCTTTGACATTATTCCCATCCGTTCACATCAGCAGAGAAGCATTAATGTTCACCGAAGCAAACGGGATAATGTTCATGAAAAGGAAATGAAGAGAGAGAGAGAGAGAGAGAGAGAGAGAGAGAGAGAGAGAGAGAGAGGCAGCAACTCCGCTGGTCCTACTCATCCGTCAATCAAACGGGGCGAGTTGTCGGCCAATGAAATGAGTTTGCTGATTGGGCGTAATTCCACTAATTGGTGAAGGATTAGT
This sequence comes from Macrobrachium nipponense, assembly GCF_015104395.2. Classification (NCBI taxonomy): domain Eukaryota; kingdom Metazoa; phylum Arthropoda; class Malacostraca; order Decapoda; family Palaemonidae; genus Macrobrachium; species Macrobrachium nipponense. The sequence continues at coordinate 78,506,937 of NC_087200.1, forward strand.
TGCGCATAACGAAACCTTGAGCGTAATGCCTTCGCGCATTTCATCGATTTCAAAGGAGGAGTTTCCATTTAGTTAATCAAATGCGATTAAGGCTACGCAAATGGCCCTCAGATGCGTACAGGAAGTGTTTTTGATTCTTCACGAAGCATCAGAGAGTCTAAAAAAGGTGTGAAATCTTCACAAGATAAATATTAGAATTTTTCTCTTTCTTGGGGAGTAAGCCTACAAACTACTTTGTTGCTGTTGCTGTGGTTGTTCTTGTTGTTCTTGCTGCTATTGTTGTTCTTCTATGCGAGAGCCTAAAAAGGTCTGAAAAGGGGTTTCGCGTTAAGTTAAAGATACAGGAATTTTAGGATACGATATTTATGATTTATTTATTAGAATGAAAACGTAACAAAATAAATAATGGGCATGTTAAACAGTACGGAACAATTGTTTCGAATGAAATATACCACATTTACTTTCTTTTCGTTGGTGACACAAAGAGCTATTTGACCGTAGATTTTAGCAGGTACCTAGAGTAAACTGGAGGTTGGATCATGCCTTGTTTTTGTTTTGTTTTGAGGACAAATTAGAGGGAAAAAATGTACATCCATTTAAAAGGCTATTAAATTCTAAAAGGACAAGTTTTTTTCTTTACTATTTTTTCCGATGAAAAGTAGTATTAATTGAAAGGTTCTGGAATACTCGTACTGGTTAAGTCCTCTTGGTTTGCGGACAAAATAAACGGAATAAAATAACAGATGGACTCCAATAAAAAGCCCTTGCAAAGTAAGTAATACAGTATCTCAATAATCAATCTTTATCGTTTTCTAAGAATAAGCATCACATGATCTGGAGAGTCACAAACAAGGTCAGCTGATGCAGATATTCGATATCAGTCACGTCATTTCTAAAGTGGATCTTATTTGAGCGAGTGAAGCGGGTCACTAAGGCTTTTCCGAAACAGGCAGGAGAAAGAACAAGGCGTAATCCGACCTCCCGCTTACTCGGGGCGCGTGATAAAATCTACGGTCAAATAGCGCGTTGTTTCACAATGAAAAATAAAAACTAATACTCTATATTTTATTAGACATAATTGTGCTGTACTGTTTATCATGTACATTATTTACTTTTTATTTTTTTATTCTAATAAATAAATCATAAATATCGTATCCTAAAATTCCTGTACTTTAGCTCAACGCGAAACACCATTTTCAGACCTTTTAAGGCTCTTCCATAGACATTTCCTACCAAGCAACGAGAACAACAACGACAACAACAAAGTAGTTTGTAGGCTTACTCCCCGAGCAAGCGAAAATAATCAAGAAGCCAGTCCTTGTCACTGTTGTATATTATTCGATTGCTGACACTGCTAAGGTTTCAGCAATTATTTTTCATAAATGATGCAGATATAGAAAGCCCGTCAAGGGTTATTGGTCTCCTGCCCAATAAAATAATATTAATCACACAGCAATTAGGTCTGATGTCAGCCAGATTCTACCATGCCCTTCATTATCACTTCAGCAAGTTCTCTCACTATGACTCTCACTATAACTATCCGTATCTTCACTGTAACCAT
>NC_087200.1:78513497-78515997 GCF_015104395.2 Macrobrachium nipponense
CTTCAACCTTTTTTATGAGAGAGAGAGAGAGAGAGAGAGAGAGAGAGAGAGGTATAGATAATAGTGCCTTTACTCAACCTTTTATGAGAGAGAGAGAGAGAGAGAGAGAGAGAGAGAGAGAGAGAGAGACGAGAGAGAGGTATAGAATAGAGCTTTATCAACCTCTTTATGAGAGAGAGAGAGAGAGAGAGGTATAGATAATAGTGCCTTTACTAACCTTTTAGAGAGAGAGAGGAGAGAAAGAGAGAGAGAGAGAGACTCGAGCCTTTAACTCAACATATGAGAGAGACGAGAGAGATGAGAGATGTGAGTGAGAGAGAGCGAGATAGAGGAGAGAGAGAGGTATAATAATAGAGCCTTTACCAACCTCTTTATTTGAGGAGGTACTGAGAGAGAGAGAGAGAAGAGAGAGAGAGAGAAGGGGGGGGGGGGGGTTAATAGATAATATGCCTTACTTCAAACCTTTTATTTGAGAGAGAGAGGAGAGAGGAGAAGAGAGAGAGAGGTCTAGATAATAAGCCTTTTAACCTCAACCTACCTTTATGCGACGAGAGAGAAGAGAGAGAGAGAGAGGTATAGATAATAGTGCCTTCACTAACCTCTTTATGAGAGAGAGAGAATGAAGGACGAGGAGAATGAGATGAGGAGAGAGAGAGAGAGAGAGAGAGAGAGAGAGTCTCTTACAGGTCTATATAACAGTGACGTAACTTAGCTTTTTATGAATGTGAGAGAGAGAGAGAAAGAGAAAGAGAATGGGATAGTTAATAGTGCCTTTACTCAACCTTCTTATAAGAGAGAGAGAGAGAGAGAGAGAGAGAGAGAGAGAGTCTCCTTCTAAAGGCATGAAGAGAACGAGAAAGGGGAGGGGAAGCCCCCAGCAGTGTGAGAGTGAGTGAGGGGATCCGGGGCTTAGCCGTCATCTTGAGGGGATTACCACTTCTCTTTGTTACGTGGAGTGGGGAGTACGTAGGAGGGAGTCCTTAGGCGAAGGATAGGGGATTTACGAGGCGCATGCAAAGGGAACTGAAACGTTTTTGTAGGATTCTTATTTTCTTTTTTTTATTGCAGGAAAAGGAATGAAAGAAAAATAGTTATTTTGGGCCTTAGATTCCACTAGTTTTTCCTCAATCTCGTATTCAAATGATATTTTTTTAAACTCTGGGTTTTGGTTTATCAAGGCTACGTGCAACGGCCGAGGATGTTGCTTCTGTAAATGGAGTAAAGAAAATGTATATTCATTCTCATTGACGCGATCAATTTTTCTTATATTTTCAGCGCTCATCACAAGAGAAGCCAATATCCCTACATTCAAATTCTTTAGCTCAATGACGCCATGAACCACGCCCCGCCACTCCATTCTAGCTCCTAACGGATAAGACAATGAGATATTCGCATCTGAAAGAAAAAAAAGTGGGAATTAGTACGGAATCCCTCCGTCGATCACCAACTAATATCTCACAAACGAATGTCTCACCATATATGAAAGAATTTCCCCGGACGCCCCTTGAACGAGACACGAGAACGCCCGCCCCTTCGCGAAGGGTGGAAACTACTACTGCACAATGATTAATCCTACTTAATGAACGTGCTGTAAGACCCCTAAATTGTCGAGTCGTTTGCGAGGATTAGGGAATACTGGAGGAGAGAGAGAGAGAGAAATGACAGCTTCATCTGCGCGTAACTGACAGTCTAAAAGATAGTAGATCGCGAGGAATCTCGTGCATGCGAGTGACCGACCTGACTTCTAATTAAAATTTGGTTAAAGTATATATATACTAATATAGATATATTAATTATATATATAGCTATATAATTATATATATACTAATAACATATATATAATAGTATATATAATAAATATAAATAGTATATAATATATATATAATATAGATATATAAATAATATATAGATATATATATATATAAGATTAATTTTCCAAGTTACTCCTATTGCTTGTGAAGATATCAATCAAGTTGAGCTGATTCGTTCGTCAACAACGTTTTTTTTTTTTTTTTGTTTTTTTCCGGGTTGTTAAAAGTTTTCTTTCAGCTTTGTGAAGAGGTCTTTGTGAAGTTATCTGCTAAGTAGATATGTTCGGTAACGAGGAATACGAGAAATACTTCAACAAAATGACCAGTAATAGAGGGGACGTCGTCACTGATGTGGAATTTAAACTACGCCCCAGTTGGAATGGCGCAGGGAAGCATTCGCAAAATATCCAAGCTGCGCTAGTTTTAAATTGCAATGCCGGTCTGTCTGGCTGTCAGAATTTTTATGTAATATTTTTCTTTATTTAAATATTTAATTAGTGTCTATTTGATGTTATATATATATATACTATATATATATATATGTATGTATACCCCTGTATATATATATATATATATATATATATATATACAATACATATATATATATATATATCATATATATATATATATATATCTTAAGATATAATATATATATATATATATATATATAGAATATATCTTAATTGTTT
>NC_087200.1:78520997-78533497 GCF_015104395.2 Macrobrachium nipponense
TATATATACATACTTATATATATATATATATATATATATATATATATATATATATACATATATAATAACTACAATATTCATGCAAAAAATACAGCATCTTTCCTAGGGAAAGAAATTAAGAACTTTACCAAATTGACACGGCGATGCCAACACAACCACCAATAGGCGACATAAAAATTAGACGGAAGTTTATAACTCAAACATCACAAAATGAAACCCCGAAGAAAAGTCTCACTCGCACTACGGTGGCTTTCAGACTCCCACACACACGCACGCACACACACACAATCTCAGTGGGCGAGTGAGTAATGATGCGTCAAGTGGATGGCAAAGTAAAGAGTTGGTAGGGGACACAGAATGCGAGACTTCAAGATGGAAGAATAACGGACTGTATATTTCACTTGAACTACGAGGAGACGAATACATAAATGCTCTAGGGGACGATGTCCACAGTATTCACTCTCGAGCACATACACACGGAGAGAGAGAGAGAGAAGAGAGAGAGAGAGAGAGAGAGAGAGAGAGAGGCAACTGATCTGATGAATGTCTTCATACCGGTGTGGCGTGGATTACGATTCCAGGGAACCAAAGGCTGTGCTGGCATAAGGCCAGCTTAATCTTCTTCATCAACAAGTAACAATACAACAAAGCCTGTGGAGGCTCTCATGTATTTAATGGTAATACGGCGGTATCCAGCTTGAGAGAAAGATTTCTCAAGTCTGTTTTCGCTTATTCGGGGAGTATGCTCACAAACTACTTAGTTGTTGTTGCTGTTGTTGATCTTGCTGTTGTTGTTCTTGTTGGGGGGTTAGGAAAGGCCTGTGGAAAAGCCTAAAAAGGTCTGATGAAGGTGTTTTGCGTTGAGTTAAAGATACAAGAATTTTAGGATAGGATATTTATGATATATTTATGAGAATAAAAATGTAACGAGATAAATAATGTGCATGTTAAACAATACAGTACAATTATTTCTAATAAAATATGGCGTATTTACTTTAATTTTCGTTGGTGAAATAAAGCTCTATTTGGCCATAGATTCTAGCACGCGCCTTAAGCTGGAGGTAGGTTTACGCCTTGTTCTTTTACTCCCTTTTTCAACCCACAGCTACCACCCATGACAAACAAACTCCTCGGCTTGTAGGGGATCGAATGCAAGTTCATCGGATGTGAGCCAAGATTAGTACAGCTTCGTCCACGCGTAGTTAGAAGAATCAACATTGCATACACATGTGACCCTCCATACGACACTCAGGCAATTCAGTTGTATATTTATGAATCACACTATGCATTCTTGAACAGAGTGGTGCGATAAAATCTTAAGCTTCTTTGTAATTCACAGTAATGGAAGGATGCATGTAATTAGAAAGTCATAAAATCATTATTAAGACTCCAAATTCTTCTTCTTCTTCTTCTTCTCTTCGTCTACTTGTTCTTGTTCTTCTTCTCAGCTTTATTCTTAGTCGGGGTGGCTGCTATTTTTGATAAGCCTCCTCCTGCTGTTTATATATTGAACGGCTGACTACAAAATCGCTTTCGGCAAATATTTTACGGACAAGTGCCTATCCTGATTCCAGCCCTACCTGTTTTGCCGGGATTGTGAACAGCTCTGAGTTGTTCTAGACAGCCTCCCACCACACACCCATCTCCACCTCCTCCACCCACACACTTCCCACCTGGGAAGTTACTTTGCCCATGGTTTGTCTCACTGACATTAACTTATGGCATTAACTGATTTCTTATTCACCAGCTAGATCATAGCTCTTTTAGGCTGCTGTGCATACGTCAGATTCTGGATTTCTACAGGCATTGCGAGGAAGTGACAGCCACGAAATAGAATGCGGAATTCTCTTCCTTTTTCTGTGTTTGATACACTCTATAGACGTGAGTTCCTGTTAAAAGGTTGGTTTATCCTTCGATAGCATCATTTTGCCAGCAGTATCCGTCTTGTTCACACTTCACCACAAATACTAGGTGGCTCAATAGAATCTTCCGATATCAGTAAATACCCATTTGGTGAATTTATTCCAATACACAACTGGTTATATTATCTCAGTTTTACATGTATATCGTCAGACGTTTGGACTGAATTGCAACATTCTCGAAATCCATCGAAATGCCTGAAGAAACTTAAACTCTCCATGATTTGTGAATATTTATATCTAAAATTTGCAAACTGGCAATTGATGAGGTTGAATTTCAACAGTTCCAAGTGTTACAGGGAAGGTAGCAATGTTTTCTAATCCGGTTTAAGATAAGAGATAGTAGAAATAGATTGGGAAATGGTAAGAGATGAAAGTAGACAAGAAAGTAGAAATTAGAAGGATTATCAGGTGTGTGTCTGAGTGAAGAAGAAGGCTGGTCATAAAAACAAGGCTTGATCCGACCCCCAGCTCACTCGAGGCACATACTAAAATCTATGGTTAGATAGCGCATTGTTTTACCAACGAAAAATGGAAATACATACGCTATATTTTATTAGAAATAATTGTTCTGTACTGTTTAACATGCGCATTATTTACATTTTACAATTTTATGTTAATCAATAAATTATGAATATCCTATCGTAAAATTCCTGTATCTTTTTTTTAGGCTCTTCCACAGACCTTACTACAAGGCCCCCCCCCCTCCCCCCCCCCCCCCCCCTCAACCAACAAGAACAACAACAACAATGTAATTTGTAGGTTTACTTCCCGAATAATTGAAAACCCGGAATATTGAACGGCAGTCTAAGAAATTATTCAAACAGGAAAGTGCATATATAACCTATAAAGTAACCATATGTATAAGAACATATAGACAAAATTTATACAAATATAAATTACATTTAATTTTGATTACATTTCATCCGAATTTTGCAGTAATGAGGTCACTACTGAATCAAAATCCTTCCCATCTAAGTAAATCATACTTACTAAGTATAAAAACAGGATTAGTTTTTTCTAAATTGGCAGTTTCTATACGCTAATACTCTTTTGGAAAGTATTATATCACCATTTCACATTAATGAATAGCATTCTAGTAATGACATCTCATGATAATTTATGAATACTTTCATATTACGTTGACTTTACATAATTTGATAGGGAAAAAGATTAGGTAGGGGAAGTTGGACAGAATAATAACGCTTAATAATTACACAGACTCATTTAAATATCCCTCACAAAAAAAAGAAGATAAACCTGGAGGGGTTTAGCAGGGATAATGCTTGGACGAATAAGCCTGGATGAATAAGTCCCTCATCCTAAAGAATAATTTTCTATTTCGCAACTCTGATTTTGGTAGGGTAGCGCGTCAGACAAAGCTAAATATTCTAAAACAAGCACAGCAGCTATCGAGGGAAAATCTCATTTGCGCGAGTGCTGCCACTGAACCACCGTCTTTCGCAAAACTGCCAATTGACAGAGAGCAGACAAATGAATATTTATGCCACTGCTCGGCCATTCTCATGCAAAGTTACCTAAGCTGCAACGACAAGGGTGTTGTTACAAAGTAAACACGACTTAAGAAAGGAAATCACGATGCTAAGAAAAACGAGGCGTGATCCGACCTCCAGCTTACTCGGTCAAATAGAGCGTTGTTTCACCTACGAAAATCAAAATACATACGCTATATTTTGTTAGAATTAATTGTTCTGTACTGTTTAAGGTGCACATTATTTATATTTGTACATTTTCCATTTAATAAATAAATCATAAATAACCTAACCTAAATTTCCTGTATCTTTAACTCAACGGAAAACACCTTTTTCAGACCTTTTTAGTTTTTTGCATAGACCTTTCCTGCATCCCAACAAGTACAAGAACAAGAAGAACAACAAAGAATTTTGTAGGCTTACTCCCCGAGTAAGCGAAAAAAAAAAAAAAAAAAAAAACAGTAGCCTGATACCCTGCTTCTTTATAAATGGACCATGGTGGTCTCTCCTTCATCCTCTATACCATCCCGTCTCCAACCCCGCCACCACCTCTCCTCCTCCGATACCATTCATCTCCTAGACCCCGAGGGCCCCAGGCCATCCCAGAGAGAAAGGATAGTGGAGTGAAAAGTGTGTCTGGGTCTCCCTCGACATATCAGCGACCACCAGTCTACGTCGCTCGTATATCATTGTCTCAAAATAAATGACGGACTTTTCAACCGTTCTCTATTTTTCTTTGGTAGGAGTATTTTTTTTTAAATCGAGGGACTCTGATACAATGAATCTTTCGTCCGAGTTTTTGCGTAAATCATTTGAACACCTGAAAGGGGTGATATTTTGTATCCCAGTAGCCTCTATTATATAACCTTGGTTTGCATTTATGAAGGATCTCAGATACACAGAAATGAGTCTACACACACGCGCACATATGCATTTTATATATATGGTATATATATATATATATATATATATATATACATGTATATATATATATATATATATATATATATATATATAGATGTGTATATACACATATAACATATATATATATATATATATATATATATATATATATATATATAGATACATCTATATATATATATATATATATATAATATATACACATATATATATATATATATTATATATATATATATATACACACTATACATACCATATATATATATATATATATATATATATATATATATATATATATATACATATATATATTTGTATATATGCATATATATATATATATATATATATATATATATATATCATATATATATATATATATATATATATATATATATATATATATATATGTATATATACATCTCTCTCTCTCTCTCTCTCTCTCTATATATATATATATATATATATATATATATATATATATATATGTATATATAGATGTATATATATATATATATATATATGATATATATATACATCTATATATATATACATATATATATATATATATACATATATATATATATATATATATATATATATATATATATATATATATATATATATTATATATATATATATATATATATATATATATAATATATATATGTATGCATATTGAGTGTGTGTGTGAATTTACATGTGTATGCATTACATTGCATATTTGTGTTCTGGATCTATGCATAACCAAAATAAAGGGGGAGGTTGCACAAAAGTGGAAAGGTCAAAGAGTAACTGTTAAAAGAAGATTTATGACGAGGGCCAGCACAATTCTTATTATGCAAGAAAGACTACGGAGCTGCGCAAGAGTTATAACTGTTGGCAAAATGTACAATTTACTTTACTTTAAGCATCACGTGGAAAAACACTGTATCTGAAAGATAGGTGAAAAGTCTTTAAAAAAAAGATGGTATTGAAGATGGGGGAAAGGGTGGTAATACTAGGTGATGTGAATGCAAAAGCTAGTGGGAGATAAGAAGATAGTGGTGCTGATCAGCTTCACTTGGAGAGCAATGGTTTAGACCGTGGATATGAATTTAATAAAAAAAAAAAAAAGATCGTTTGAGAAGAAGTGAGGATAACACAAAGTAAAAAATGTGAACATAAAATGGGATACCAAAAGAGCTTGGAGCTGATACGAAGCTTGGAAAGCTTAAGGAAAGTGCTCGAAACTGATAAGAAGTTTGGAAGGTGTAAGGAAAGTGCTCGGAGCTGAAGAGAAGCTTGGAAGGTGTTAGGAAAGTGCTTGGAGCAGATGAGAAGCTTTGAAGATGTAAGGAAAGTGTTTTGAACTCACAAGAAGCTTGTAAGATATAAGAAAAGTGCTTTGAGCCAATGAGAGGCTTGTAAGGAGTAAAAAATTGCTTTGAGCTATTAAGAAGCTTGGAAGATGTAAGAAAAGTGTTTGAGCTAATAAGAAGGTTGGAAAGTGTAAGGAAAGTGTTTGAGCTAATAAGAAGGTTGGAAAGTGTAAGGAAAGTGCTTAGAACTCATAAGAAGTTTGGGAGGTGTAAGGAAAGTTCTCTGAGTTGATGAGAATCTTGGAAGGTGAAAGGGAAGTGCTCTCAGGTGACGAGAACCTTGGAAGCCTTTAGTTCAGGTCCAAAGGGCACTGATTACTTGAAGGCATAAGTGGAGGGGGTAAAAATGAAATTTGACTGAAGTGCAACTACTGGATGTACAGGATCGCGCAGGAATGTTAAAGCTGAAGACTACGAGAGTCAATGGGGCCAAGGAGAGAAAAGAATGTGAGAGGTAAAGGAGAATTATCATTATGAATGCAAGTCTTTTAAAAGAAATAAGAAAGTGTAACGCAGAAAGATAAAATCACAGAGAATTGCTAATGAGCAAAACGATCTGAGAAGAAAAGAAGATAATGAAGATATTGTATTTAGTGAAAAGTGCGTCGACGGATAAACATCCATGGGATTACTGAGTAAATATGAAAAATGAAAGTGCTTATCATATGTACTACATGAACCTGAATGGATTATGGAAATGACCGCAGTTGTCAATCAAATCAACAAAATGAGCTCATCAGAATGACATTAGAAATTCGATTTTATGGATTAGATAAATAATCAACGGAATTATTCATAAACAAATGGAATGATTGGCTCGTCCGCCAAACACCTCCACGCAGATTCCAAGAAAAAGAAAAGAGGGTAAACTCAGCTGGTGGAACAGACAGACAACTGTTATCTTTAATTTCCACTTGTAACTGTCTTATAAACAATATATTCGTCAATTTTAATCCACATTTACCAGAACTCTGAGCTGAAACACCCGGCTGATTTGTACAGTTCTCCTGGTCTATATTTATTATGTATGTGTTACATTTTACTGATGTGACAATTCGCAATAAACACTACACCTCATTGTACAGATCGACTACTTTAAACATTCTAAGATGTTAACTCAATCTTAATCGCTGACACGAAGTGTATAAAACCAAGAAAAGAAATATGAAAAAACAACGTTATTTCCAACGCTGAAAAATATCCACAAGCACCGGCTTTTAAGCTTATAGCTTTGCAGATATGAAATTCTGAGAGCGAGCAGAGAAATAAATGTTAACAATAAAAAAGAATGCCTCCTAAAGGAAATAACTGCAGATGTCACATTCGTTTTTATTTCAGGTAACAAAGTGAGCAAAGATAAAAATTCATTTTCTGAAACATTATGGCAGCGTTCACATCCTACTATAAAGGTTTGGTGCCTTGGTGTAAACTATGTTCTCTTTTTTCGAAAAACACCTGTGTATACTTATGCATTATACATAAGTGCACTTCTGGATATACTCTTGGATATATACACAGTATCACGCAGGTTATATTTAGGAATGAAAAGAGTGGCAGTGATAGAAAAGAGACATACGCTGTATCGTTTATCCGATATATATATATATATATATATATAATATAAATATATATATATATATATATATATTTGTATGTATATATATATCATACATACATGCACGCAACACTATATATATATATATATATATATATATAATATATATATTACAATTATATATATATATATATATATATATATATATATATATATATATATATATATATATATATATATATATATATAGTGTGCGTGCAATGTATGTATGACAATATATATAACATATAAAATATATATAGATAGACATTATTTTAGATACTAATAGATATACACAATATTTTATATTTAATAATATATAATAATATATACTATAAATATATATGTTATAGAAATATATATATATATTAATCTATTAGATAATATATATATATATATATATATAAGTGGTGCCGTGCATGGCATGTATGGAATACATATAAAATCATAAAATAATAAATATATACATATATATATGATATAGATAGAGTATCTAAAATATAGATATTACATATTATATTTAATAGATATATATATACATATATTATATATTATACATTAGATATTACCATATATAATTATAATATAATAATATAGATATTATATATATATATATATATAGATTAAGATACATATTATAGATATATATATCTCGGATAAACGATCCAGCGAATGTCTCTTTTTTTATCACTGCCAGTCTTTTCATTCCTAAATATAACCTGCGTGATACTGTGTATATATCCAAGAGTATATATATATATATATATATATATGTATATTATATATATATATATATATATATTATATTATATATATATATTTATAATATATATATATGTATATATATATATACCCCCCAAAAAAATATATAAAAAGCCTTATATATATAATATATATATATATATAAATATATATATATATATATAATAAATCATTATATATAATAATACTCAATATATATATGATATATATGTATATATATATATATATATATATACTCCATATGCTAATATATATATACTACTATATTATATATATATATAGTATATTTGCGTGTGCGGTGAATTGACTGCACCCAATCAATTTCAAAACCAGCTGAAAATTGTAAACAAACTACCATTCAATCTCGCTCGGTAGATTCATCTGAACCGATACCAATTGTTCAACGCTAAATTAGTAATACGAATTAGACTGATCATTTCCAAAAAAAGAGTATTAAATGACACGGGCATAGAAAGCTTCCGCTTTGATTTTATGCAGGTTCCACTTTATAATATATTGGATTTCCTCCTGATTTAATAGAGACAAACTTGCTATGGAACGGCACATCATAGTCGGTTCAATGGTGAGGTCAAAACCAATAAAAGGTTAATTGTCAAAGGTGCCAAGCTCACAATCTTAACGAGACCGCCTCCTTACGAGCCTACAGCCGCCCGAACCAGGCCAGCAGCCTCTTTGAGCGAAATAACACCGCCCCCATGGAGGGATGTGGCATATGAATTCAATCATACAGAAGGGGCAAGTCGATCCATCAGCAACTGCTACGTAGGCCGCACCTCTACCACTACGGGGACCACTGCAAGCTCACCACAAGCAGTGGGCTATATCCCAGCATTATGCGTTTGCCCAAGACGGGAAATTAGCACTGAAAGGATTATTGGAAGGCACAGAGATCGTGCATAGGGTGGCCCAGTTCCACAGATTGCAAATAGCAAGACACTTGCGGGGATCCGAAGGGAGAAATACCTGACAATTTACCCAAATACGATAGACAATACCAACAATGGATCAGAGATGGAAACCACGCCCTCCCTCACGCCCTCTGATGGTCGGCGTCGCGTGAGACGTGTTCGACGGAGCATCAGTAACACCCTTGGTGCAGCATATACTAAGAACAAGAGAATGTGACCCTCCTACCAAAAGAAATTTAGCACTCCAGTGACGCCATATTTTACATTTAAGGTAATATCAGCTTCAAAGTCCGTATGCTGTAATAAGAAATGTGGAGAAACGGTCCGCCTGCCATAATAAGCAAATGGAAAGAAACGTGAACAATTTTTCCTTATTCCTGAGAAGCCTTCCTGACGAGGAAAAGAGGAAGTCTACATTAATTCAAAATCTAGATAAAAAGATAGCCTCTGTAAATGGTGTTACTGACTTCAACAGGAATGTGTAGAATCCTCCTTCAGTACAATAGTGGTTCCAAGCCGTATTTACCTTCGCTCCCAGCAAGCCAGTGGCATGAGATTGTTACATTTGCACTGGCCCTCACGTGGTATTCAGTTCAAAACGTTAAGAAAAATAATAGTAAATTTTTTCGGGTTAAGCAGCCATAAATCGTCACCTGCAACCCCACTCGGGACTGATCTCCGAAATCTCCTGGTGAGGTGGAATATGAAATTGATACAGATGTTTGATAAATTTCTGACGAAAAAAAAAATTAAAGTAAACAATATAGCCTCATTGAGCCCCTCAAGGTTATTTATTTCCACTGATTATGTGCTATCAATAATACTATAATTTCAATTGCAATTTTTAAAATCTATTAATGATAGGGTATCGTTTTATTAACTGTCAGTGTAATTTCAAATTGTATGCATTTGTAAAGTTGATTTCCTCTTGGTAATTACTATGTAATGCCTCATAATCTGTGGAATAATTCTTTTAATTTCCGAGGCGCTTTCACTTTACGGTTTTATTTGTCGAACGCTATCCACTCACCTCCAAATCCTCTCTCTCACATCCCCCACCTCTCTCTCTCTCTCTCTCTCTCTCTCTCTCTCTCTCTCATTTTGTTAAAAATCCTATTTTATGTGTAGCAATATTCGTCTCCAAGAGGGAAAAAGGCACCAAATCAAGCAACAAAAGAGTTTGAAATTTAAACACAGAGTTGCAGCTTCTCTGAAGGAATAGTTCTGTGTAATTTGTACTGCTAAACTTTCCTTGCACTGAAGAAACCTTCATTATGTTTTGGAAAAATGTTTTATACATATCTCTATCAGTTTGGTCGTTAAAGTAAGTTAAGTTTACAAACCTGGCTATCTTTGAGTTTAGCTATCTATAAACCCGGCTGCCTACGAATACAGCTACTTACGAACCCAGTTATCTACGAATATGGCTACCTACGAAGCTGGCTATCTAAGAATCTGGCTATTTACGAATCTAGTTACCTACAAATTCAGCAATTATAAATCCGGCTGCCTACGAATCCTGCTATTTACGAACCCGGCTACCTAACGAATCTGGCTACCAACAAACCCAGCTACCTACGAATCCAGCTATCTGTGAATCCAGCTGCCTATGAATCGGGCTACCAACGAAACCGGCCACCTACGAATCTCGCTACCTACGAATCTGGTTACCTACTAAGCCCAGTTTCTTCCGAATCTGGCTACTTTCGAATCTGGTTACCTACTAAGCCTGGCTACTTACAAACCAGGCTACCCCCTTAACCTGATTGGAAAAGTGCGAGAACGGTAGTTCATGGGGGTAAATCCTAACCAAGGGTTAGGAAAAAGTTCTTTGCGACTATTTGACACCCCTATTAAGATATTATATAAACACAGGTTCATAGGTACCTGTGTACAGAGTCACCAGATGCAATGGTATCTGCGACCAAGGGAGGCCGATTATTAGGTAGCAGCTGTGTGGTTAACCTGCAGTTTACCTCGACTGAGGCATTTCATCATTGGTATAGGTTCCTGCCAATTGACATGGATACCTATTAAGTTGATTTTTCAGGTGTATAATTATCTATAAACAAACACAGAAGCGAAAATCTTCACCTTCATCGTCAGTTCATTACTTTGCCGCCAAACAAAACCCGGTAAATGATCCCAAAACAAACTTTTCATTTATGCAATGAGAAATAAATATCGAATATAAGAAAGAGCCAACTTTGAACCAGTAACGAAACCATTAAGTGACAAAAATATCATTCTCCGTTTTATCACGCTCCCTTCTTTAGATCTCGCTTCATTGTCAATTTACCCAGCAATCCAACACATTTTTCTCAAGGACACTAATTGGGGAGGCAAATGATCTAATTATGAGATTTAAAGATAGAACTCGCCTTATTTTTTCTTACGGGGATCTTTTCAAAGTACACGAGGTTAATGATGTGTTTACATTATATCTTGCTTTTTAGAAATATGAACTTGATCTGTTCGAAAGGCTTAAAGGAGCTGAGGTAGTATGGATTGAAGCTTCGTTAACTATGGTCTCTCCTATGCACACACATATATATGTGTTTATATATATATATATATATAGTGTGTGTATGATCTTGGATATTGAGTACTAAATCTTAGTGCTTATTTTCCTTAAAATTCTTGAAAGGTAAATAAATGGATGTAAGAATGCATATAATTTATCTTAATTAAAGGGGATTTTTCCTGCGAAAACCAAATATTATATCGATAATACAACGCACGTGCAACTTGATCCCTGTGCTTGTATTGGGTCGTCAAGTTAATAGTTTATTTCTCTCTCCTCTCTCTCTCTCTCTCTCTCCACACACACACGCATATATATACAATATATATACGTATATATATATATATATATATATATATATATATATACATACATACATATTGCATATACATATATACATACACGCACATACACATTCACACACACACACACACACACACACATATATATATATATATATATGTGCGTGCGTGCGTGCGTTTGTATGTATGTATATGAGAGAGAGAGAGAGAGAGAGAGAGAGAGAGAGAGAGAGAGAGAAAGTACGATGGAATTACTCTTCCTTTTACACTAAGTGTACCTAATTAGTGCCATGAAATGTCGAAGGAGTCCTAAAAACCACGACAGAAATCAAGTTATTGAAAAACTGGAGCAGAAAGAAAACCCACTCCAGTTACCAAATCAAGAGCGAGACCAATGTGAAGTCTCGTTAATCAAAATTTGCCTTTCTCGAGTATTAAAATTCCGAGGAAAAACACCTGCAAGCTACATTTAAAGGCCAAAGGATCAGTCTCCCAAACAGAATTTGTTCACAGCAGTCTGGATCGGCGTTGGGCTTGTGGCTCGGTCGGAGGTCATGAAAGATGAAATAATTTTGGATTATTTGGGAATCTTTATTTGATGTATTTTGTTTCATGTTTAAGCACTATACTTTAGTGAAATAATGTGGGAACTGAGAATATTATAAAGTAGGATTATTAGCGGAAAGGAGATGACTAGA
>NC_087200.1:78545997-78548497 GCF_015104395.2 Macrobrachium nipponense
TGAAACTGTAATAGTCTTAATGAAAACAATATTGCAACCTAAGTGTTCACAATACAGACAATACCTTGCATTTTACAATACAGCCGATGAGCAGAAGAACAGGTGTTCAGACAAGAATGAATCAATGACTGATATGACCTTACTCAGGGAGAGATCAAATGCACACAGTCTTACATCAAAAGGAAGTTCAAAGCGTGTATTTCTAAAGCTGACAGAGGCAAAGGGATTGCTTTGCCGATACCAGACGCAGTTTCAAAGCAAGAATTCCTAAATTCAGAATTTCCTTCACCGTTTTGCCGTATAGCAAACAACCACGTTTAAATGAATGCATCTTTTACTGAAATCTACGCTGACGCTCATTTCACAGCCTACAGACCAGCTTTTCCATAGTCTAAGTCTTTTACTTTATTTAAACAATTGTACCTTCTAATATGGAAAGCAACAAAAGTGAATGGAAGCATTCTGGGGAAACCTTTGCGCCTACACTGATTCCACTCACTGCCTGTATCATTCAGACGGTGCATTCTGCTCTGCTAGAATGCAATGGCGAGCGTTGATGAGCGAGTGCAAAGGACCCTTCATTTCTCCGGAATGAGAAAAGAGCTTCTACAGCCGTCGTTATTGACACATCATACAGTGTAAGAACCTCTGATCCCGTCTTAAATACTCGGCCTCTCGCTAGAGGGTTTCAAAAACCACTCGGGGACCAAGAAAAGGGAATCAACTCTTTCCAAGGAATCCGATTAAGGTCGCTTGAGAGCTAAATTGGCTTTCGGGTCTACCACGGCAGCAGCAGCAGGAGTTTTAAACAGAGAGAGAGAGAGAGAGAGAGAGAGAGAGAGAGAGAGAGAGAGAGACGATGAGGAAGGTCGAAATGCGGAATGACTTTCTCTTTATTTTCTATTTTACAGAAATTTAATTTTCTATAAAATTAGGTTAATTCTTTCTGCTCAGAATGTATTGCTCGAGTTTTGTTTTGCTTTTTGAAAACCAATGAGTATATATATATATATATATAATTATATTACAGAATGAAAAATAATTAACGAAGACATAATACCTGAGGTACATATGTTAATATTTTTTTTCTTGCCGGTCAGAAAGGCTAAAACCCGTCATCGTATCTTCTATAAAACAGGCTACATTTAAATTTTGTTCACCATATTCATGCATGGGTCGAGATTCCTAGCTAGTGACAGGTCCTCGTGGTGGTAACCTACCCAAGTACTGACCTGATCCAACGATGAATAACTCCTTAACTGAAATGCCAACGATAAAACGAGAACAAACCCCGCTTGATGTGCAATATACATCGCTAAGCTGCGTTTGAGAATCGAAATCCATTTCAATCATGAAGGAATCCAACACGATTCATGATTCGTCTTGATTCGCCACACTCATTGCAATGTAATCGTTGACACCAAACGAATCTCTTGGTGTACAAAACGGTTTCATTGAAATGTGTCTGGCGAGTCAAGACGAATCATGAATTGAATCTTCATGAATTGAATCGATTCGATTCGCTTGGTGTAAACGATAATGTCACAGCCTCAGTCACACTGTTAAACACCGAATCGTAAATAGAACGTCTATACAATAAACCTAAACGTTTTATGTACTTCCGTGTAAGGTTTATCGGATGAGGGCCTTTCGCCTTTCTCGCACACACTCGAGCGTCCTGGATGTTATAACCCTTCCTCTCTCTCTCTCTCTCTCTCTCTCTCTCTCTCTCTCTCTCTCTCTCTCCATATGTAATATGTATGAATGTACTATGTATGTATGTATACTATGTATATATTTATGTGTATATATATATGTAAATATATATATATATATGTATATATATAAATATATATATATATATATATATATATATATATATATATATATATATATATATACATATATATATATGTGTGTGTGTGTGTGTGTGTGTTTGTGTGTGTGTGTGTACGTGGGCGTGTGTGCAGAATCTACTGGTTACTTTTCTATTAGATACACATGTAATTATCATATCCACAATGCCCTTTTAACTTCATGAATTCTCCACACTTTTTTAGATACGGTTGTCGCTACAAAGATTTATATTCTAATGCAAGAAATATAATATATATATATATATATATATATATATATATATACTATCTATATATTATCATATCTATACATGTGTGTGTACAACCGGTAGGTATTAGTTTAATAAAGCAATTAAGAATTCATAATTATACCAACAAAACACATCTTTCCAGATAAAAAAATCAATCAATATGTTATAGAATGCATACATTCATTTTGAAACAAAAACTGGCAAGGCTATACAAAATAAATCAACTATTCGTCACAAAAACCAAACCTAACGATAGCGGATGCGTTTGTTTATTTAGAAAAGCAGGAATGACAAAGGTTTTCACACAAAACAGCATTCAAATCATCATCAGAATGGTTGTAATGAGGAGGGGATATGAGTCACCTCGACAGAAGATGAACTTCTCCATTTGAC
>NC_087200.1:78553497-78565997 GCF_015104395.2 Macrobrachium nipponense
CTTTCAATTTCCCCTTGAAGCAGTTTAGCTGCAAATACACCGTGATACAGTTTAGCTCCCAATAAATCTTGAAGCAGTTTATCCCCAAATAAAACTTGATACAATTCAGCTTCCAATAAATCTTGAGTCAGTTTATCTCCAAATGAAGCTTAATACTGTTCAGCTTCTAATACATATTTAGGACTTCAGCTCGAAATAAACCTTGATACATTTCAACTTCCAAAATTTTTTTAGGTAGTTTAGCTTTCATTTAACCATGAGCCAGTTAGCACCTAATAAAATTTGAAGTTTAAATTCCAATATAGCTTTTAGTATCTCAGCGTTCAACAAATCTTAAAGTACTTTAGTTTTCAATTAAGTTGATGCAATTTAGCCCCCAGTAAACTTGCTAAGCTACTTTATGGAAATAAATCAATCAGTTATTGACGACTTTGTCCAAAGTTTTGCGGCAAGATGCTAAGAGTTCCTCAGTTTGTAGCCACATACTTAAATATCAAAGCGTCACAATTGAAGCCAGATCTTATGAAGCCTTCAGTTGTCATTGGTTATCACAGTTAGTTCTGTAAGAGGCGAGATTATCGAGCAAATAGCGTTTGAAAATGTCATGGATCAAATACTTAAAAGAAGTGGAAATCGCAAAATATTTAAGCGCGCTCAGACATGATACGGCAGGTACTGAACCTCTGGGGCCTACGGCTAAAATGACATACCTTGTACAGATGTCTATAAGACACTGACCTTGTCACTGTGGTACAGGAAAAGCTCAACAGGAAACAAATTCTATCATAGACCACAACTCGACGCACAGAACGCTCCAGAAGTCAATCTCTGGGTAACTTAGGACAAAATTCTTTCTTGATTCTGAACTGAACATTCTTGGACGCTGGAGAAAAAGTAAAGAACGAAAAGCGCTTGTTCCTGTCAGACTGCCTGTATCGCTTTCGAGGTGAAGAATGGCAGCTGAACAGAACGCCAAAGAACGCTGGTTTCCCAGAAGGCAAAACAATTGCGTTAACGAGAATTTTCTATGAAAAACTGGAATTAAAAAGGATAATTATCATTACGCTGACTAAACTACTTCAGAAAACAAGCTTTACATTTGAATGAAGTTATGTAAGTAATACTATAGATGGTTCACTTAACGTAGATTCTTGAGTGAGCCTTATGCCTACCAGACGTTGGTTTGGCGGCCGCTGAATGGCTGGGAGCTGCCTAACCCCCGGTACCAGCCAATCAGCGGCAGCCAAACAAACGTCTCGTAAGCATAGAGCATAGGGCTCATCCAAGAATTTACCTTAAGGCCGGCCACTCACGTCAGATGGGATTTGTCATGCCCGATCGAAATGGGCGAAGTTTAAGCAAGTTTGAATGTGAGTGGGGTGTTTTTTAGTCAAGTCAGATCTGATCAAGCCCGGCAGTCAAGCCGGATCAACAAACCTGACAGTTGAGTTTTGAATGCGCAACTTACGGTACGACACGACAGTCAAATAAGGGGTTTTCAGATTAAGTCGTTCAGAACTGATAGTTTGACAGTGAGTGGTGTCTTCGGCGGGGTTTGATGAACTAAGAGGTTCATTTACCAAGATACGGCATAGAAGAGGATATCGTTCAACATGTCAGACTTTCGATAGATAAAGAGTTCTGGACGGGGTTCTTCGAGATTTATAAGTCGTAGCAACGTCTGTGGAATGTAAAAAGTAAAGAATAATCTGACAAACACAAAAGAAATGCAGCTTATCAATGGATATTTGAGAAACTAAAAAAAAGGTGTCCTGATGCAACGAAAGAAATGGTGAACAAGAAGTTAAATAATAAATATAAGACCTTCATATCGGAAAAGATTAAGGAGAATAGAGACATCAAAGAAATCAGGAGGTGGTACATAAGACGTGTCGTCCCTTGGACATGATATATATACATATTTTTCTTATTTCTTTGCATACTGAATTTTTTAAAATTTTATATAATTGCAATTTACCTTATGAGTGTAAACAAAGTTAAATTACATAAACCTTTCATTCACCACAGTGATGTTGGATATTGAAGGCCGTAGCGTTTCTAGATCCTGGAGTAACGACAAAGTTTCAAAGTACCAAATTATTACGATATATATATATATATATATATATATATATATATATATATATATATATATATATGTATATATTATATATTACATAATATATATATATATATATATATATATACATATTATATATGTTTAATAGTAATGTGTATTATACAATATGTTAGGTAATCTCTCAAAACAAAACAAAAATTCTTGCCTTGCTCAGGACATTTAATCAGTTATATTTCAAAGTAAAAGTAAAATAAGAAAACAAACGAAATAAGAATATATGCTAAAAAGCTCCTAAATGATATAAGATTTAAAGGAGAACTGGAGACAATGTAATAGTAAAATCATAATGGGAGGTAATGAAACCTCCCTCACCCCCTTATAATTTTCTTGTAGGTACTTGGTGTTGATTGCGAAATAGTGTAGTGTAATGACTGATTACACAAAGATTTATTACCCTTTCACTTTGGTGATTTCCTACACTAATTTTATACACTACAAACTGTTTAGCATATTTGTAGAAGGGTTAATTATTTTGAGTTTCTAAAAGCTAGATTATTTTGTATCAAAGATACAAATATGTATGCATGAGTTTTATTTATCTTTATTATGTAGTCTTTGTAGAGTGTTGTCCAAATAGCTTAACATGTCTCCAGCATGACTTCCAAGATCTTTAGGCGATATGGCCACACTCAATTTTATTTATATCTTGATGAGAACAGTAGCGTAGTGTGGCACTTGGGCTTTCATAGGGCAATGTGGATTTCGTCATACATGTATCCTTTTGCAC
The DNA here is from genome assembly GCF_015104395.2 of Macrobrachium nipponense. NCBI lineage: Eukaryota > Metazoa > Arthropoda > Malacostraca > Decapoda > Palaemonidae > Macrobrachium > Macrobrachium nipponense. Next base: position 78,556,365 of record NC_087200.1, read on the forward strand.
GACCGTTATTATCTTCCCACAAAATTGAATGTTGCCTCGTCCACCCTTACGTTTATCATAGCAATCCCTTGGAGCCACCTGTATTTCCTTTAAAAGCAATAAATGTGAGATTTTCTTTCTTCAATAACCAATCATTGACCCAATATTCTTTGTCGTGGCTTTCTTTTATTGTTATATTGGCTGCAACGGTACAGTCTGAACATTTATGATTCATTATCAGATATTCCCTCAGCCACGTCCGAACTGTGTGGCTGCCAACTCAAGATTGACTACTTTGTTTAGGCCGGTCAGTAACGTGAGTTTACAGTCATTTTTTTGGAGTCTCCTCCCACTCAGTTCTCATCGTACGACGAGATCGACTGTGAGTGGCCCGCCTAGTTGGACCAGCTATAGTAATAACATTTATATATAGCTTATTTTCTACTCGCTAAGAGCTTTTGCGTAGAGAGGGGCGCGTCCATCCCCTTTCAAATGATATCGGATTTACATTTCCCATTCATACTTGTGCCGATGATCCACCTTTCCATAATTCTTCTGCTTTTATGTATCGTATCCCTCTCTTCTTGATCGTTTTTAGTATTGGCTGTTTTTCACGCACTGTCCTCGAGAGAGAGAGAGAGAGAGAGAGAGAGAGAGAGAGAGAGAGAGAGAGAGAGAGAGAGAGAGACGCCGTTAATTAACCATAAGCATAATTGTTGATGCTCAGCTCACCACGTTAGTAATTTTGTTGTGCAATGTTTTTGAGGCATATCGTCACATCTGGGTCGGTAATTGATAAAAATAAAACGTCCCCTGACTCATACTCATAGAGGCTTGTGCATTTGTATGCGAGCCTAACTTTTCAGACAACAAACCGTGGTAGACTGCCTTTCCCTGTGGAATAATTTGTGTTGATATTGCCCTGGTATAGAGACGCCCTAAAAAAATTATAAAAAAAAAACTTTATTTCCTTTTACTCCATTTATATGACACGCATTCACAGTGGGCAATATATCACAGACTGCAATATATTTACAATAGAATGCTGTGCATTGCCTATAGAAATTCCCTCGCGTTATTATTTGTCCTAGACTGACACTTCATTCTCGTTTCCATTTGCACCAATGGACGAGACTTCATGACATAGATGGCACATCCCTCCATCAATACACCGACAAAAATTATTAACATAACTGCCCTTTCCCGAATATTGCTTAGGTACCTCTGATATATTGCTCTTTGGAAATATGAAATGGATTCCTTTGATGTTCCTTTTATTTGTTAGCAATAACGGAGTATCTCTCTCACTCTAGCCTTCTCTCTCTCCGACACCCCCCACTCTCTCTCTCTCTCTCTCTCTCTTTATATATATATATATATATATATATATATATATATATATATATATATATATATATATGTGTGTGTGTGTGTGTGTGTGTGTGTGTGTATGTATGTGTGCGTGTGCGTGTACACTATATATATATATATATATATATATATATATATATATATATATATATATTATATGAATTTTTATCACATCACCGTGATGCATATACATGCATTAAGCTACAAATGTCCATTAATATCCACTTCGTTCTACCTCGGAATTAATATATTTGCATATAATGTTTACCTGAGGGGAATTTTTGTTGACAGAAATTTCGTCCTCTCGTGGATTCAAACCAGCGCACAGAGGATTTGTTGGCCGTTTCGGCCGAGTCGGTAACCTCACTGAAATCCTGATTTCTTCCCTATGCGGTGGTTCGAATCCACGGGAGGACGAAATTATTATCACTAAAAAATTTCCCTTCGGTTGACATATATGAAAATATAATTCCGAGGTAGAGAGAACTGGACATTAAAGGACTATATATATATATATATATATATATATATATATATATATATATATATAGTATATATAATATATATATATACTATATATATATATATGTGTGTGTGTGTGTGGTGTTTGTGTGTTGTGTTGTGTGGTGGTTCTATACAAGCTATTTCCCTTAGTAAGAGCTGGCTCCAAAGAAAAACAAGACAAAAGTCACAACCGCATTCACCTATTGATTTCTCAATCTAAAAAATTTTCCGCCATGTTAACTATATCAGGTGCATTTATTCCTAACTTGCAATCACTTTCATCTCCCTTAAAAACTGAGGCCACTCTACTACACTTTCTCTACCTACCTACTATTATTAATTAGCCGTATTTCAACACATGCTTCATTTTCATCATAAATGTTTTCAAGCCTTCTAACCCATCTTTTACACCATACCTTCAGAACACTCTCCATATTATCTCCTATACATCCTCCATATTGCTTTTCCTGGGATTATGTATGTTATAAAAGCCTTTTCTCTTTGCTCTCAGATATTTTACAGAACTTTCCAAAGTGCACTGATCCACACGACATTTTCCTTGCTTGTAAGCAAACCGCTCTTCCGCTGCTAATCCTTCTGTCATCTGTTTCATTGTCTCAGTCAAAATCGTACACTTACTGTAATTAGTGAGGCCCTATACTTCTTACAGTCATCTTCACCAATTTCGCCTATATACGAAGAAGCAGTTATTCCTCTAACCCCATACCTTGAACCCTTTTGTTCATCTAAACATGGCTTGGGTAATTTACATAGCTTAATTTGCAAATATCTGAAAAAAATCTATAAAATTATGGACCGCTTAAAATAGGGGGGGTGTGGGGCGTGGGATTTCAAAGTGGCTGGAGGCTTCAAAGCCTTGCCACAAACAAGCCAAACTGTCGACCCTTTTATGAAGAGCAACAGAAGAAGGGGAACGACAAAGCTACGCAAGTGACCCAACTTTTGTAGAAATTTTGCTCAAGCCCCTTACAAAACTGTCTATACGATAATTAAAACTCTACACATTTTCTGATGATGAATGATGATGAATTCCCACATGTATATAAAGCTGAGTCCATCTAACGCAATGTCAAAAACTCGAGCAAAATGCTCATGTTATCTGGCTTGTATCGGGACACCTTCTGATGATATGGGGGGGTGGATCAAGCTTTCGGACAGCAGGCGCATCCTCTAGCAAAATTTCAGTAGTAAACTACAATGAACGTACAGAAAATTGAGAGAACTGCAACCAGAAACTCAGCTATGCAGGTCCCTACATTTGCCCTTGCCAATTCTAAGTACATTAACCCTGACTTCATTAAGCCAATACAATACCACATTCGGATATTAGTACAGGATGAACTGGAGTTTAAATTGTATTACAATCACCTATTCGGAAAATGTTTTGTCAGTAGATTGTATGCTGCTACAGGATTAACAAGCCATAGCAGGTTTTGTATCTTAGCATGATCTACAATTTCTGAAGACACCGGACCTCCTCAGGAGAACAATTCGATATATACGTTATATATAAATATATAATATATATATATATATATATATATATATATATATAATATTATATATAATATAACCGAATATGACTAGATATATATATATATATATATATTATATTGATATATTATAATATATGATGGTAGATAGATAGGAATGGTAGATATATATTATATATATATATATATATATTATATAATATATATATATATATATATATATATACATAGATTAATTTTATACATATTTTTTATTTCAGGTGTTGGAGGGGATTCAAGCTGATTCCTTGAAAAACTAACCTGTCGTGATTCTGCTGAGATAAGCACAGAATTAGGCACACAGTAATTAGCATACTTTGGTGGATCGTAGCCAGATTGGAGGAAGACCTGGGCCTTAACAACCCTATCTAAAAAATACTGACAGATCCGCAGGCCACTTATCCATAATGAAAAACTTATATAGGCAACAGGAGAGTTCCTTGCCAACAGGAGACGAATAACAAGATATTAAAACAACACTTGAATAAATCATTGCCATTTGTTGCTGTTAGTTACGGGTCAACCTACAAAAGAATATCTGTTACTTTTAGAATTAATGACATGTTTCATTTTTTTTAAACTAATATACATATACTACATAATGCATAGATAAATATGCATATGCATATGTATATATATATATATATATATATATACATATATATATATGCATATATATTGTGTGTGTGTGTGTGTGGAGAGAGAGAGAGAGAGAGAGAGAGAGAGAGAGGACTACTTACACACCGATGCAAGCAAGAAGAAAAATCTGGCGCGTTCCCAAAACCTTCCTGCACTGACTACCCCTGTTCATTTCCCCTCTCCCTACTCGATAAACTATTATGAGACGGAGGGAGCCGTAAAAATGCGGGAAGAGGCGAAGTATACATCCAAAATGCATTAACGACATCGGAATATCTGGAATCAACTCGCGGATGCCTATCGATACATGTCTTCGAATCTCCTTTTATCCAGACTGAAGCAAAGAGGCACAAGACCTAACAAAAATAATGTAGTAAAAGCAATAATTTCATTATAAAAAATATTCCAAAATATAAACGAAAGAAATGAGATTTGAACGTAGGGAATTATTCTTCACATTCGGCATATCCAATTCCCCTAAAATCCAACTGAATATAGAATAAAGTTGAGCGCCAATCAAATCTTTTATGGTACGTATTCCTCCACGGAAAAGGTATTTATATTGCCATGAATGCAGTTTCAATATGAAAATTGCTACTGTTGTTTTTATATGGAAATCGTTTCCTTTCGGATGGAAATAGCCGTGGCATTGCCTGAGACGGATTTCTATAATAACGTTGACATTCAAACGCACTGTCAATGAATAGCCAGAGAGCTAATATTTTTATGTACCCAGTTTTCAGTTGAGGCTTTCTATAAATGCAAAGACATAGTTTTTCGGCCAACTATGTCTTTGCATTCATAGACTAAGGTTTAAGGTTTATAACTCGTCATAACGTTTGAACTATACAAGATAGAGATACTCTCCGCTAATGAAGCCGATGTGCAGAGTGAGATCGAGATCGAGGTCAAAGGTCAAAGAAGACTCTGGCTTGTAAATACGAGCTGGAAACAACATATCACAATACGTTAATTCTAAAATGTTGCAAACGGGCGCCCCTTCCAAAGTAATGACAAAGCAGCCACTTTATATGAGGTCTCAGTTGACAGGGAGAGTCCAGACGTACACAACAGGCCCAACTTTACGACTCTTTTAGCACAAATGAAGGGTGGAGCTTATGGTTTTCAATGAGAGGAAATGCAAAAGAAAAAAGGTAATTTTACATCCACAAAGCCATTTCTGTGAGACAGATGAAACTGCATTACTGGTGGCACAATCAGTTACTTGTTTTACTGTTATGTTCTTCCAGTTAAACCAGAGAGAATAGAGAGGAGAGAGGAAAACAGAGAGAGAGAGAGAGAGAGAGAGAGAGAGAGAGAGAGAGAGAGAGAGAGCGCAACAAAGGTGTGAAACCGTTCGTACCTAAGCATAACGCTTCTAAACCATAAGGAGTAACATAATAATTCGCCAATGGAAAAGTAAATAACCAGTGACCTGTGAATCCGACCTCAGGTGTATATAAAAATGACGATCCTGTCGAATAAAGGACACAATGATTAATTTCTAATATTTCTTTGCACTTTTCTGTGCAAAATTATAACTGACATTTTATCATAAAAGATAAGAACTCAAATCAACAGTAACCCTTGGCTATGTTTATGAGAAAATCTATAAAAAGACATCATGTCAAAGAGACACACTACATGGTCCCTTGAAGTCAAGTACACTACTGACTTGTGAGTTGCCTAGAATCGACTGGCTAAGTTAAGCCAGTCTAAAGCCATTAGTAAATTTACGGCCTATTGAAGAAATGGAATCTTTTTCCTGGCCGATTCTCCAAGACAATGGTGCGTAATACTGATACACACCAAGAGGTAATCCGTCCACCACTCAAAACCTGTTATTGTTACTCATATCAGTCAATTAAGTGTTTTAATTTTCATAATCAAATTATGGAAGGCATCAATAACGGAAGAACTTCATTTTCGATGGAAATTCTTCGCTTACAAACAAATCCTATTTCTCAAAATGAAAATTAAATCTCTCAGAATCAGAAGAGAAAATAAAAATGATAAAATAATAAAAAAATAGGAAGAAAATATGCAAATAAAAGCGAATAAGACCGAGCAGACAAAGGAGAAAGAAAAAGAAACAGTTAATTGATGATGAAAGAGTTGAAAACACAGTCTATGGATATACAGCCACATTGAAAATGACTTTTATTATATACTAGCAACAAAGGATAGTCACTTCCTTCATGACTATTGTAAATGAAGTCCGACCACTTCAAGCAGAGCAATCAGTCTCTGCTGATTGCCCAAGCAATTCAGAATCAATAGCTAATTAGAGTCTGTCAATACGATTTCTCGTTGCATGGAACCTCCATCGGGTGCCGAGGCAATTCAACTGCTCAAAATTACTTGAATGATTGCGTAGCAAATGCCGATAGATTTAGGTACAGGCACTTTCATGCTGAGCGGTTCTCGTTCATTGTCATGGCAGCTCCTGCTCTTTGGAAGACACATTAATTTAGGAATTAGTCTTACTGCAGAGTAAGTAAACAGAGGCTATACGACTACAATGTCACAGGCAATGAACTGAAATTTCCCAGACCTACTGCTGGTCCGCTGGTATAGTGGTTAGTTTCGTGGCACACCACTCGGATCTTTCCTAGAAAGTGAACCCAGCCCCACCCCCCCTAGGTATAAGCCCAGTATGCATCCACCTTTGCGGCGTGTTTTAGTACAGGACCGTTGGGGATGACCGTGAAAACATAAACAATAGACTGTGAATTTCATAAAAATAATGTCATACCCCCAAGAAATATTAGTCCTTGATAACGACCCCCGAAAAGCCTTGGGCATTAATGGCTAAGAAAGATCCAAGCTGCAGTTTGGGGTCTGCGGTGGGAGGTTGAAACCAACATTCTTTGGAAGCTTGAATTTTAAGTTAATGGCCTCTGCCTGCTTGTTTCATGTGAATAGGTTGCATCTACTGAAATAATAATAATAATAGTAATATTTTGGAAGAAGACCCTCTTTTAAACAAATTCTGTTGGATAAAATGGCAGAAGTCAGCGAATTAATCTTATACTTCTTAATAAAGATAATACTAATAATATTGCTGCTGCTGCTTTTTCAGTAAAATTAGCATATCAACAACAAAAATGACAATATTGGTGATAGATTCATCAGATCGTTACTAGTATTCTATGGAAACCTTTGTCAGACAGTCATCAACAAAGCCTGGTTTGGCCTAAAACGAATAAAATAACTATAAGAAAACTTATATTGTAAGGAGACGCCAGTCACCACTAGGAAACCAAGTGATAAGCTCCAGAGTTTAGTGGTAGAGGACGAATAAATAAGGTTCAAAGTGACTGATTCTAGAGTTCAACATCCCCGCACAAAGTCTGTGATAAGTTTGAAGCGTTCTGTGACCAAGTCACAGAAAGCAATGCAAGGACTTCAAGAATCATGTCAAGAGAAAGCAAAGAGGAACCAAAAATATGCATTCAGTGATATAAATGTTCATTATGACCTAAGGTTCGAACCATGGTATTAATGAATGGGGAGACAGTTAAAACTTTCTATGTCGCCAATACATATTCCTTTCAACCTATATATATATATATATATATATATATATATATATATATATATATATATATATACATATATATATATATATAATATATATTATATATAGTATAACTTATATATTTATATATGATTATATATATATATATATAATATAGATATAATATATATATATATATATATATATATGTATGTATATAAGCTTCTTCAGTGATGAGTAAGTTTTACGCAGAGGATATAAAACGAGCAGCCTGAATCAGGCAGAAAATATCTCACTTCTTGGAGGCAGAGCACAAAGGGATATTTTTATGCTCTCTCTAGAACATTTCCTTTCGTTGCACAAAATCCCGACAGTCTTGTCTTTACTTATTATTACTTGATACGTTAATTTATTCTACTGACCACCCACTCCTAACAACTGTTTCTTTGAGCGACTGCGAGGTTTTCCACCTGTTACACCCTCCAAACCTTTCTGCTCTCAATTTCCCTTTTAGCGCTGAATGATCGCATAGATCCCAGCACTTGGCCCCTGGCTTAAATTCTGTACTCCTATTCCTAATAATCCAATAGCGAACGCCTGTATAACACTGTAGTTTACATTTGTTTTAAGCAAATAACATATTACCCCGTATATATCTCATTTCCTTAAAACAAATGCAAACAGGCTTTCGCTATTGGGTATCTAAGAATAGAAGTACGGAATTTATGCCAAAGGCCAAGCACTGGGATCTATGAAGTCATTCACCGGTGAAACGGAAATTGAAAGTAGACAGGTTTGGAAAGTGTAACAGGGAAAAAGCATCGCAGTTGCACTGAGAAACAATTGTTAGGAGAGAGTGGATGGCAAGATGAAAGAAAGAGAATATGAATGGAGGTACAGCACAAGGAAAGAACGCGGTTGCAGCTAGTAATGCTTACAGTGGACAGCGTGAGGTACACAGACGGCACTATCATCCCTACGGCAGCTATTGGATATCTAAACTTTGAAGGCAACTGACAAAGGAGGTGGCCACAAAAAATCAGCGTTAATGAAAGGTCTGTTTGACTATATTACCGTTAATTTCAGAACATTAAACATTCTGATAGATGCTTTATAAGGCCTTGAATAAAAATGAATTTTTTACAAGTACAGAGCTTATTGATGAACCATCTAATAGTAACAAGATCTTGAACAGCTTGATACTAAATTATAAATGGTTTTCCTTTTCTTTCCTGTTAATCAGAATTCCTCATTGATTTTATTTCATCCAAGAAAAAAAAACTGACAAAATAAGCAATATTGATTAAATTCTCCATGAACAATATTTATTGCCCCGTAGGAGGTAGTGCCGTCAATGCACCTCACGTGGTGTACTGTAGTCATTAATTCCACGCTCTCCAAACGATTGTTTCATCGAGGTTTACCTCCTGTTACACCTATCGAACCTACTGCCAATTTCCGTTTCAGCGGTGAATGACCTCATAGGTCCCAACGCAAAGCCGTTGGCCTAAATCCTATATTCTATTTAATACATATCAAAAGAATATCTATTTACAAAATGTTGAAAAGTATATGTACTTTGAATATAACTCAAAAGTTTGTTTGGGTCTGTTTTAACATCTTCGAACAGACTGTTCAACCAAAGGCTAATGGTAGAAGGAGTATACTACTTGGTAATTTATTTCATTGCAAAATTTGCATCAATTGTGGCTTAGTATAGTAACCAGAACCTAACAACTAACAACAGAAAGACGAGGTGGGGATATTGTGACTCTTTTAGTGATAAAGATTAAAGTTACTAGAATTCTGATCCTGTTAAGAGTCCGTATAGCAATTTTGGCCGTATCTCTTTTCCAAGATTCATTTAATTTTACTCTTAATTAATCTTGCTCCAAATTAAACTTTACCTGAAGTAATTATCCTCCGATCTAATCTTTCGTTTTGCAGCTGTTGAATCTTTTGTAAATCTTTTTGCTAAATAAATCTTCCAATAGTCTTTCTCATTCACGAAATATCTTGTGTATGAAGATCATCTCCGATATAGTCGAAAATTCCACCAGCCCAGTT
>NC_087200.1:78575997-78618497 GCF_015104395.2 Macrobrachium nipponense
AATATATATATATATATATATATATGTGTGTGTGTGTGTGTGTGTGTGTGTTGTGTGTGTTGTGTGTGTGTGTGTTTAGTTTGTGTGTGAATGTTTGTGTAACCATATAAGCAAACAGGAGTAATTTTCAAGCATCTTATCATAGGACCTTTACAGTAGTGAAACATATCGAATGTTACCACGTTCTCTAACATCTGTTAATGTTTATGAAAGTTCCAAGGACATACTGGAGCAACTCTGTCAAGCATTGATTATAAAAAGGCTGAAATTATGTTATGATAATTGCTGCCCTTTTTTGCAGCAATTATGGCAACCTCCCCTCACAATACAGAATTCATTTTGACACCGAAACGTTCCACTCTCCTATTATTGAGTGTGTGGGTGTGTGGAATGTCTACGGGAGGTTGGTGAGATTCGTCTAGACCAGCGATTCTCAACCAAGGGGGAATTGTGACCACAGATTGGCAGGCTCAAACTGGCTCTAGGACCACACAAGACCCAGTGTGCATCGGTCCACACTACTGAGAGGTCATGCTCGGCTTTCTCTTCGCTAGTTTGTATCAATATTTTGTTGCGCATTATATGGCAGATAGTCTTGGAATTTATAATTTATTTATTAGGAATAAAATGTAAAAATATATAATGTGCATGTTAAACAGTACAGAGCAATTATTTCTAATAAAATATAGAGTATATATCTATTTTAATTTTCGTTGGTGAAACTACGCTCTGTTTGACTGTAGATTTTAGTACACGCCATGAGTAAGCTGGAGGTCGGATTACGCCTTGTATTTCCGAATTCCACATTAATCCCGTATCATATTACGCACCGATGTTCAAGCCGCTTAACTAACCATAAGCTACTGTTATTCATATCATTCCTGACAGAAGACACTGATTCATTTCAAACAAGTTACTTTGCCCCCTTCATGCTCCGTGTAAAATCATACTTACTTCTCCAGTCGTTTGTCTATGAAAACTACGATCCTACTACATAGAAAGTAATATAAATGCAAAAATTAATTTTTTGTTTTTGTGTGTAATGATAGTCTACGGGAAAGTAACCCTATGTTTAGACTAACCATCATCCAGCCCGGGGAGAGCTTCTCTTTCAGCACTGACCCCTATACGAGTATACGACACGTACGCACGTTACCCCAACCCTCACTTATACGTAATATCGCCCCTTTTGACGGTACGGGTACACCAGCTTTTCTACTGCAATAAGCGATAAAACGAGCAGTAAGCTATGAACCTTTCACCTGAAAACTATTAATCTCTGTTTTCGGAAAATCCTCTTTTAACACCTCGCCTGCTCTGTGCTTTGAGGGGATTTAAGCCGGAAGCAAATCAAGCGGTAATTACGGGCAAATGGGATCTAATGCTTATATCAACGTTTAATGTGCGGCAATTTAGTGCTGAGAGAGAGAGAGAGAGAGAGAGAGAGAGAGAGAGAGAGAGAGAGAGAGAGAATAAGGAAAGGAGTTATAATTATCCTCTTTCTTATATTTACTATAATTTTCCATACTGGAGCCATTTAGAATTATCAAGTGTGTAGTAATATGAAAGCGGATGTTAGGGAACAACAAAGCTGCCTTGCTAAATAGCTGTATTAGCAACTATGACGTACAAGAATGATTCCTGGTTCGTGCTAGTGGCTTTTTCTCATTTGCAAACCTATTTGTAGTCATCGTCAAAGATCCAAGTACGATTTTTTTAGAAAAAAAAAAAAAAATATTCATTCGTGAACGAAGTCTTAACAGAAGCTGCTCACTACACCAAATTACGCTATTAGCGTAATCTGGTGGTTGGTCTTGTAGCTGCTCTAGAATACAACAGCAGCAGCTGCGTCCGTATTTGTATTCGGTGCAGGGAAGTTTGCATTTGTAATGCAATTCCCTTTGAGGTCGGGCAGGAATGGTGACCAACAAACTGAGGAAGTTGACTTGCCATTTTCTACAGGTGTGGTTGCGAGGACATGAGCGAATTTATACATTGACAGGAATTTGATTTTGTGATTTTGGAGTCATTTTTCCCCTTATATATATGATATATATATTTATAATATATATATTATATACGTATCTAATATATATATATATATATATAATATATATATATTATATATATATATATATATTATACCGAAAGCATACTTCAAATGAGATAACTGTTAAGCTCAAATAACCAAATATTGAGTTTTAGATTAGCGGCCATGAACTTGTATGCATGCATCTATGAATGACTGCGGTATGTATGTATGTATATATATATATATATATATATATATATATATATATATATATATATATATATATATATATATATAATATATATATACATATATTATATGTATGTATGTATGTATGTATATGCAATTTAGGCATATTTTTTCTCTTAAGCAACGTCTATTGAAGTCAATGGCATTGCTCGCAGATACTATCATCTCATCAAGATTTTTGAATAGGTCCTTAATTCTTCATTTTCTCTCCTGGCAAGCTTCTCAGGAATAAGGAAAAATTATTCCAGATCCTTTCCATTTCCTTATTCTTTTTCCAGTCGAGAGATCGTTTCCCCACCTCTCGGCGAAATCATCATGACTGGTTACAAATTGACATACACATACAAGATCTTTATTACTGCATGTGTTCTTGCATAATTCCAAAACAACAGAGAAATGTCCCTCTGTTAACTGGGAGCCCTAGGATCCATCCGGGACTCCTGGAGGAGATTCTGTATCCCTTTTCATGCTTTTCGAGCCCATTCCTGTACTACAGTGGTACTCAACGGACGAGGAGGTGGGGCGAATTCCCCCTTAGGAGGAATTGTGAACCGGGATTTTTAGTATTGTATGCATATTATTCGGAATGCACCTTTTGAGCTAGACAATTTTAGAAAGGGGGTGTGGCTGACATTCTGACATATGGTGAACGAGTACATGGGCCAAAAAAGGTTTAGAACCACGACTGTATCATCACTAATGAGGATTCCATTTGCACAGATAAAATTTCTGAAAGACCTTAGTCGAGTTAACGGTAATTCCTCAAGTACATCGATTTTCATAATTATTACTTTTCATACTTATCATTTATCTCATCCAGGAAGACAATTCTCTCTCGATTTCTTTGTTCTTTAAGAAAATAGTAACGTTAGTTACTATATTAGATTCACATTAACCGTGCATTTGATGTCTAGGCCAGTCCCTTACGACGCTACTGATTGGCTGTTGATAAGCCAATCACAGGGCTGGAAACTCTCAGTCTCTCGAGAGAGTTCACATAGGCAGGATGTATATTCCACCTCTCCTGAGGTATACGTCTTTCGGGCGAGGTGGAACATACATCCTGTCTATGTGAACTCTCTCGAGAGACAGAGTTTGTAGACCTGGGATTGACTTATCAACAGCCAATCAGTAGTAAGGGACTGGCCTAGACATCAAATGCACGGTTGCTGTGAATCTACAATAGGAGGTATTCGACTCTTTCTTTTCATCTGGGGCATTATTCAGCAAATTGAAATATCATATTTTATAGCTTAATTTTTGAATATAAACTGTCAATTTTACGGTGAATGATGAACACAATAACAGACTTGAATTAGTTTATCAACCCTTGCTGCTACCTCGGGCCTTACATTGACTTACTGTAACCTTCCCACTATTCCCCTTGGGGGAGGGGGTGACGAGGGAGGGGGTTGTCAAATACAATTTCCCGTAAACACTCCAGATATAAGTAGAATGGGGTTCAATGACACCTAAGACTGATTTGATTATGAGAAGTCGGGTATAAGGGCAAGTTGTTGGGCACTTTCAGCCATTCGCCGCTTGAGACAGTGAAAAGTGGGAGGTGGAATGGTTTGAAAGCAAGACTGATGAAAAGAAAGAAAATCATAATTTAGGGCTTTAGGCCAAAGGTCAATCGCTGGTACCTAAGAGGTCATTTAGCGGCGAAAGGCAACGTGAGTGTAAAAAGACTTTAAAAGTTGAACGGGAGGTAAACTTCGCAGCTGCCCCATGAAACAATTGTTAGGAAAACGTAAAGTAGGATGGAAGAAAGATAATAAGAACGGAGGTACATTAAAAGGAATGAAAGGGGGTGAGGCTAGGGGCCGAAGGGACGCAGCTAGAGTGATACCTACAGTGCACCGCATGAGATGCACTGATGGCAGTAACCCCCTACATGGAGCAAGACTGAGGAAAGGTGATGGGAAAAGAGTTAAAGTAAAGGGCTAACTCCCTTACGGGGAATCACACCTGCGGACAAGAGAATAGTCAGTCTCTAGGTTATCTGTGAATGTCGTACATCCAGGTCTATTCAGCCGGAGCTCTCATTCTGCTTCTAATCACTACTACGGTACGCGCAGTTGTGTTTAAATAAGAGATGGCACTACGGTCGAGCGACATTTCACTTTTTCGTTACGGCCGAAGATACCTACTATTCGGAATTCACCCAGGTACGTGCCTCTCTCTCTACTTTGGTTTGGTGGTAAATTTCCATGCTCAACAACTCCCCAGGTATTGTTCTGGAACCCCTCTTTCTCTCTGACTGTACGCGCTTTATTTCTTAGTCGTAGTGAAAAATATCCTCTCTCTCTCTCTCTCTCTCTCTCTCTCTCTCTCTCATACGCTACACGCCAGCCAAGCGAGTATTTGGCGAAAATCCAAAATATCTGTTGCGGGCTTTCAGTCGATCACATCGAAAACAAATATGAGGAGTGAAAAATCGAACACGCTCCCCAATTATAATTTCAGAAAGGAAAATCGAGACAGATTCCATTCATGAATAATTACGCGATCAAAGTGGAAAGGAATCGTGGAAATTCGTTGAAACATTTTTTTTTTTTTGCGCTTTTTGCTTTTAGTTTGGAAGCGAGGCTATTTTATAGACAATTTGCCTTTACTTCTCCAATGTTGTTTCCCATTTTGTGTGTCCTATACTTAACCTATTTCTCTGTGAACAGTTATTATTATTATTTTTTTTTGCGTTTATTCTCTCCTCTTCGATGTGATTCAGGACGGTGTTCCCCAATTGCAAAAATTTATGCTCCGACGTTTGAGAAACCAGGCACAATTAATCAAAAGAAAAAGAAAAAAACATCTCGGCGAAATTTATTTTGAAAGAGACAGGGCACCCACTAATATTCCCGAAAAAAAATCTCTCCAAAAAAAAAAAAAGAATGGAGGAAGTTTGGCCCAAACACGAAACGCGTCGCATTGTTTTCGGGCGAAAGAAAAAGAAAAAACCAGGATGAATAAATGAAATGAGAAAGAATCGGGAAAAAAATATTTCAGTGAACTCACAGAAATGCGAGAGGGAGACAGAACTCCCGAGAGGCGGAAAGGAAAAGTAACTCGGAATAAAGCGACGAGCTTCATTTCTTTCAAATAATTTCTTTAAAAGTCGTGTCGACGAGAGGCGCTTTTGTCGCCTCGTTTCATGTGAAAAGGAAGAACGCCAGCTGATTACATCTGGGAATGAGTATAAATACATCTAGGTATAAGCGTGAATACATCTCGGAATGAGTTTGGATACATTTAGGAATGAGTGTGAATACATCTAGGAGTGAGTGTGAATACTGTATGGTGTTTTTTTTTACGTTGCATGGAACCAGTGGTAATTCAGCAACGGGACCAACGGCTTTACGTGACTTCCGAACAACGTCGAGAGTGAACTTCTATCACCAGAAAGTGAGTGTGAATAGATCTACGGATAAGTGTTAATAGATCTAGGGATGAGTGTGAATAGATGTAGGGATGAGTGTGAATACATCTAGGAATGATTGTGAATACATCTAGAAATTAGTGTGAATACAACTAGGAATGAATGTGAATACATTTAGGCATGAGTGTGAATACACTTAAGTATGAGTGTGAATAGAATTAGGAATGAGTGTGAATACATTTAGAAATGAGTGTGAATAGATCTAGGAATGAGCATGAACACATTTAGGAATGAGTGTGAACAGATCTAGGACTGAGGAATGAGTATGCGTCATGAATTATGGTGTCCGTCCATGTATACGGAATTCCTATTGCTGAATGGTAATTTATTTGAAAATATTTGAATATCGAATGATTAAAAAATCCAGATTGGATGTTATCATAGACCTCATCAAATGGCACCTTAAACTATCTTCAGCAGCAGAAATCCGGGCTCACGTTTGCAAGTTTCGTGGTTCATAAACCTACCATGCTGCCCATTATTAACCAAAGTGCGAATAGATAACGGCATTAGATGGAATTAAGAAATTAGAGACGCTGCCACCCTCATCCTTGGAGACTTGAGGGCCGGAAGGTTCTACCCGCTGAAGAAGAAAAAGGATAACATACATATATATATATATATATATATATATATATATATATATATATATATATATATATATATACCCTCCTTTGTCCATCCCACTCCCGGAAACCTCTTCCAGTCTATCCGAGGATATGAAGATAAATGAGAAACAGGTGTAAACTGAAATAGATCAACGCCATGGTAGGAGCAGAGGCGTTAGTCTACAAGATAATGTTCATTGTTTCACAAAAAAGCCACCGAAGAGTGTGGTTTGTACTTAATCTTTTGTGCTCATTTAATCAAATCAGTGACATGGTACTATGTGGTTAAGTCGACTATTGAGGGCTGCAGCCAAGATGGTGAAGACATGAATCCGGCAGCCTCATCTCAAACAAGGTGTAATACGATCTCCAGATTACTTGGGGCGCGCGCTACAGTCTACTGTTAAATAGACCGTTGTTTCGCCAACGAAAATGAAAATGAATACGTTATATTTTATTAGAAATAATTGTCCTGTACTGTTTAACATGCACATCATTTATTTTTACATTTTCATTCGAATAAATAGATCATAAATATCCTATCCTAAAATTCATTTATTTTTAACTCGACGCGAAACCCCTTTTTCAGACCTTTCTAGGCTTATTCATTAACCTTTCCTACCGCCCAAAAGAAGAAGAAAAAGAAGAAGAAGAAGAAGAAGAAGAATAATAACACCAACCAAAACAAAGTACTTTGTAGGCTTATTCCCAGAGAAAGCAAAAATACTGAAATAAATGACTGAGTGGCGTAGCCCACGCCTCCGTGAATCCCTTTGGTTTACCGCCCACCTATCTTTCTAGCTGTAAGTGGATATCAGTGCCAGCCATGTTCAGTAAAGCAGGCGTAGGGCTGGCAACCTCATTCTTAAAGAGTTGCTTGGAAAACGGAAGGCAGTATATGAGTGTATATGCGTGCGTGAGTGTTCCTCCTATTCATTTAGCCTCACAATAAAATAAAAATAAATCCTAATACAGCCTTTAATGTTCCTAAACAATAGAAATTCCTGTGTTTATTACGAATCTCCTTAAGCTGATGTTAATAAGTGGGACATCTTCCTGTTATTCCCTATACTTCCTTTTGCTTCTTCCTAATAACACCATATTCTTTGGAAGCTTGAATTTCAAGTCAATGGCCCCCTGGGCTTGTTCCATATGAATAGGTTTCATCTACTGAATATAAATAAACATTAATAACAATAATCTTTTTTTCAGACAATCTCGAGGCAGATTCTGTTTCTGACTCATTTAATCTTCACCTAACCTTGGAATTTTCGGCGATGATAGTATTGTTAGGAATAGAAAATTACAATTCTTTTGTGAAAACGAACAATACGCAAAATACGTCTTAATTATACTGGTCATCCCAGGTACGTATTTCTTTCAAATAAAACATGAAAATCATGGAAGTAAGTGACGGCAGATCTTTCTTGGCTAAATTATTGATTGTGAAGAAGTGAACGTAGTTATTAACACTTACATCCATTAATGCAAATTACCATTTTTCGAGCTCTAACGAGAGGCAATGAGTTTTTTTGCTTTCATCAGTAAGAAAAACAAACACACGATCAACTGGGACCTTTGTGAAAAGTGAACGCGCATCAGAACTAATTAATCCGGTGTTTGAATCAATAGGATTCCTAATTAATTTTTCCGCAAGATCTACGGAATTTTTAATATGTGAATTGGATATGGTTTCCGGTGATGTGGATGGAATTGATGGGACTCGTTTGGGAAACAAATATTTGATAGACCCCGCTCAGCTGACACTGGGTCACACTGGGCTCTTGGGTTAGCCTGCTTTCGCAAATTTGTAGAATAGAATAGAATATAGTATTTAGGCCAAAGGCCAGGTGCCGGGACCTATGAGGTCATTCAGCGCTTAAAGGGAAACTGGCAGTAAGGTGTGATAGGTATAATTGGAGGAAAACCTCACAGCAGTTACACTATGAAACAATTGTTTGTTTGTTTGTATTCGTTTGTTTGAATGGTGTTTTTACGTTGCATGGAACCAGTGGTTATTCAGCAACGGGACCAACGGTTTACGTGACTTCCGAACCACGTTGAGAGTGAACTTCTATCACCAGAAATACACATCTCTCACCCCTCAGTGGAAATGCCCGAGAATCGAACTCGCGGCCATCGAGATGGCACGCCAACACAGTACCGACTACGCCACTGAGGCGCTTCTGAAACAATTGTTAAAGTGGATAGAAAAGTCAGGTGGCAAAAAGAGAATACGAGCGGAGGTACTGTAAAAGAATGTAAGAAGTTGCAGCTTGGATGACGGCACTGACACCCTTGCATGACGATACTGACACCCTTTGGGCAGCAAATATGAATGTATACTCTATACGGCAAAAAGGGAATGTATTTAGAAAACTATGGTATTGTACCTAATAACCACAATTCCCTCTTTCTGATATTTCGGATGCAGCTTTGGATCCTCCTGCCCGGTTCACAAAATCTTCACTTTCTTGCATTTGGGTCTCAGGCTTTGTGGTGACAAGCACATCCAAAAAGCGTAAAGAATTCGAGAAATTAAGAGGTATTGTGGCTATTACAATCACAACGTATCAATAATATCTTTTGACCTTTCTTATTTATTCGAACCACAATATCTGTGAGTGTGCCAGTTCTTTCTTTTCTCAGTAGAAGTGCGTCAATATGGCAACAGTTTATATTATAAGCAGGCAATATGGCCTGAAAATTGGGGTTAACAGCAGTTGGTGGGAATGGTTCTTCGAGTATAGATGCTAGCCTCTTTTAAACAGAATCACTTGGTTGATTTACATTTAGTTGTCTACTTTATAAACGATTTTGATATATGATTTCACTTTTTTATTTTTTGCTAAAAATCATTTGCTTTGATCAAGCTGATATTACCTTCGGATGTATGATGTTTACCAGAGTCCGTGAGGGTTTGAAAATATTGATATCGTTTAGGGATTCAAGTTCTAATGGAACAATAAAAGATAAACTTTTAGGAGATAAAATGTACAGCACAGTTCCTTTCGGTCTATTCGAATACTTTAATAATTTCTTTGCCTAATGTTTCGAGCTCCCTGCTTAGTTCTGATTCGTCTTTCCTACATTTCTGTCTTAATTTGCTGTTGAGTTCATCACTGACAAAGCATACCGCTGTTTCCTCCTTTTTTGTTAAATTTTATCATGAACTTCTTCATGACTTTTATCGAGGATGATTTCGATTTCAAGTTATTATAACCTGCGTGTATACAAGTCGAGGGTAATCTATCTCCCTTTTCCTATAACTGTACAACTCGGTGCAAATACATGACCTTACGATTACCCCAAAAGGGCCTTTCACATGTAAGGTTTCCAGTCGACTTGGACTTATTTCACGTTATCACTGGTAGCCATAGTGAATTCATTCTTGGTAATTTCCTGACAATAACAATTTGGGAACTATCAACCTGTTGAGAGAAAAAGAGATATGGAAGATCGCCAAACACTTTGTCAATGTGAAATCCGTTGGTTAAGTAATGTTCACAATATACGGCCAAAAATTAAAACTGCATGCAAGATGCGCTATTTGTTCATTAATAAATGATTCATCAGGAAACTACCCTAGTAGTTATAACGCTAGATAAAACGCAATCAACCAATCTGTACGGCATTTTGATTGTCGTATCGTTGGTAATACGCATCAAGATTGGACTGTTTACATCTTCAGATAATAATATATATAGTTCACGAAAGTTCTTAAAATTAGTTCGATATCTGTAAGTAATGTAGACATGGCGGTCGAGAGGCAACTATATATACTCGGTTTTTTTCCATCTGTCCTCCCGCCTGTGGTGTTTGAGTATGGTAACATTGCGTCCCGGGCTTTAGATAGTTACATTCAGCTTACTTTCAACAATAATAACAGTATCATTTCGAATATTAATGGTGTAATTCGCATACTGTAAATTATTAAAACACTTTTCAGTTGCAAATGTACACCCAGATATCCTTTTATTTACCTAAAACTTACTCATAGCGTAACTATCTAAAGCCCAGGACGCAGTGTTACCATACGCAAACACCACAGGCGGGTGGACAGATGGAAAAAAACAGAGTATCGTGAGAGATTAGAAACAGGGCTGTTATAGTCATTTCTGAGTGACAACGATAGTTTACGAGTAGTTAAATCCTTTTTTAGAATTACCATCGTCCAGTCCGAGACCAGCGTCTCTTATCACTGGCCCGTAAGTAAGTATCTAGAATGAAAGTACCTTAGATCTCCTGAACGGCACGTAAGGTCTATGACTCTATGGTCTATGGCGTCGAGACTTTCAGCTACAGACTCTTCAATTATCGTCACCTTTGCGGTATGAGTACACAGTCCTATGAAGCTTACCATTGAAAATAACGAATGTGCTTACGAAAAGTGAATCGAACTGATTGCGGTACTATTTTCATGTGAAATAATCTGCGAATAGCACTGGCCAATAAAAAATTCTTTTCTACGTTTGATCGAGGAACAATGAAATGAAAACCTTTTGCTGAACAGTTTTGAAAAGGTTATCGATTTGAGGGAAACATCATTTTTGAAACTTGGATAACTTATTCTTCACAGCTTATTTTTAAAGTTGGACAACAAATTCTTCTTAGCATGAGACCATTGCATATGCTGCACGAAAATCCACGGGGAATTTAACATATCAAGGAAACAAATGACTAACGCGTTCCTCTCCCGGAGAGAAATGGCTACCTGGGCAGAACTAAACAGGTTACCCCGTTACGGAATTCCATATGAAATCAGCGTGCTGAGATACATAGCAGTGAAGAGAAGCGTATGTACGTCATGACTACAGTCAGGAACTCGTGCTGAGGCAGTTCGCACATCATAAATACACTGAATTTATTGTTGAAACTTGTAGCCGTGGGCGAGAATTTTTCCGATAATTTCCAGCCTTCTTGATAAACGTTATCAATAATGTAATAGGAATGAATACAAACGCTGGAGTCTCCACTATATAAGAAAAAAGTTCTACATAATTTAGAACTTACAGCAAAACGCCTCACTATATGATAATAAAGATTATACTCCTTAAATCAATGGCAAATTTAAACTTTATAAAACCACCAAGTTCTGTTTACGCTTTGGGTAATTTGGCGCCCAGGAAAATATCCCTTAGAGAACGAGTCCTACAGGATAAAACAAAATAATATTCCCCCAAAATAGAGGACGAGATTTCTACGTATTGTGTCAAGATAAAGTTAAATTTTAAACGTATTACGGCTTTGGAAAAAGAGAGATCTGGATGAAAATAAAGATTAATCTCTCATGGGTCAACCGGAGAGAGACTTTGCGTTGCAGGGGGAGAGTGGAAAATAATCCTTACAAATACGGAGTAAGAATTTATTTCGCTACGGAATAGCAATTTACTGTCCTCACAATATTTCCAGGGGAGAGCAACTCTCTCTCTCTCTCTCTCTCTCTCTCTCTCTCTCTCTCTCTCTCTCTCTCTGGAGGGATATGGAAATAGGTGAACTTATACTATTTAAAATAGCAAATATTAAAATGCAGCTTTCGTAAATTTTTTTTTTTTTTTTTTTTTTTGCCTTTTCGAATGTTTATCACTCTCTCTCTCTCTCTCTCTCTCTCTCTCTCTCTCTCTCTCTCTCTCTCTCAGACATGGGAGCAGCTGAACTTATGCTATCTAAAACAGCAAATATTAAAAATGCTGCTTTTCTTGAATTACCAGACTTTTTCGCGTTTCAAAATGTTAACTCTCTCTCTCAAGATATGGAAACAGGTGAACTTATGTAAAACAAGATATAAGAAACCGATTCTTTTTTCTGAATCACCGAAATAATTGCCATTGCAAAATGTTCCAATGATTGTACTGAACTCAGAGCAGCAATATAATAACTATTTTCTTTCCGCTTATTAGTTTTGTAACGAAATGTGTTAATGAACGTACTGAACCAAAAGCTATCAGTTCACAGCCATTATTTTTTCCAAGCTAATTAGCTCCGTTACGAAAATGTGTTAATGAAGGTATCAAACTAAAAGTTGTCGGTTAATAAAATTTATGCTTGAAAGTAATCAACGTTTCGTTCCACACTGTAACAATAAACAAATAAAAAAAAAAAAAATTGATTTAGAAAACCGGCGAAAGATCCTAGTGAAAAAAGGAAATGATTTACAAAATGTTCTCTCATTCTATGTCATGTTTTGCGCCATCGGATGTCACATCCGAACTATATTCAGAACTGCAAGATATTTCGAAATTTGTTTGATAGTTGCAGGAATGACTCTCAAATTCCATTTCTGTTTTCATTCTGGAATATATCTGAGATCGCTAATCATTCTATTTCTGAAATAGAAAAATGATAGTGATAGTAAATGAATTGCCGATGCTTTATCGTCCTTAAAATCGTTAACAAAAACACTATTGATTATATATATATATATATATATATATATATATATATATATATAATATATATATATATATATATATATATTGTATTTTCACGTTGCATGGAACCAGTGGTTATTCAGCAACGGGACCAACGGCTTTACGTGACTTCCGAACCACCTCGAGAGTGAACTTCTGTCACCAGAAATACACATCTCTAACCCCTCAGTTGAATGCCCGAGAATCGAACTCGCGGCCACCGAAGTGGCAGGCCAACACCAAGCCGACCACGCCACTGAGTGCTGCTCTCGCTCTTCTCTCTCTCTCTCTCTCTCTCTCTCTATCTCTCTCAGTTCCTCTCTCTCTCTCTCTCGTCTCTCTCTCTCATCTCTCTCTCTCTCTATATATATATATATATCTATATATATAATAATAATAATAGATATATATATATATATATAATATATATATATATATATATATTATAAAAGCTTACTTTAGGGGTAGGACGCTTCCTCTCCTTTATAGACATAGTATATGTTATTTGAATGGATGGCCATTAAAGGTCGATTAGCCCACAAGTGAAAGTTCTCACCCAGCCAATTCTATTCAAGGTTTGCAAAACTTAAACATTACTTTTGGCCCTATTATAGGTTAATCCCTTTCATTTACTTTTTCCTAAAAGAGAGTTGGGGACGGCATTCATTGTCCTTGAGGGTTAAGTTAAATCTTAGTTAACTACTCGAAAAAAAAGTTAAGTATATCTTAGTTTAACCAGATCAAGCTAGTTAACAGCTTTTCTAGGGCTGGCCCGAAGGATTAGATATTTTTACGTGGCTAGGAACCAATTGGTTACCTAGCAAAGGGACCTATAGCTTAGTATGTGGATCTGAACAGCCTTATGTCAAGAAATGAATTTCTAATCACCAGAAACAAATTCCTCTGATTCCACAGGGAATCGAACTCGCGACTCCCAAATCGGTAGGCGAGCAACTCGTAACGTGAATGGCCTACATGTGGGAAGATCTCATTTTAGGAGATGCAATTTGCTATACGATGATTGGAAACCATACATCTTATGTTCCCAAGCCTTAAATTGTGACACCGTCCCATGCCCGTCATTATCTCGAGAGTACTATTATTAATTTTCTAAACTTCGTCTTTTCTTTACTTCATATTTTTGTCCTGTCCCTTTAATACACACACACACACACACATATATATATATATATACATATATATATATATATATATATAATATATATATATATATATATATATATATATATATATATATATATATATATATATATATATATAGTATGAATTGTACAAGCTGATGAAAAAAAAAACCGCCTTAGAGAGAGAGGAGAGAGATGAGAGGACGGAGAGAGAGCGAGAGGAGAGAGAAGAAGAGGAGGGAGAGAAAATAAATACACGACCTGTAATGGTGGAAATTGGAAAAAAAAAAGAGATTCAGAAATCGAATTTCTTATACAGGGCTGACTTTCGGTAATAATGTTACAAGAGACTGGGAAAAGGAAAACTTCTTAAACTGTTAAGATACGATTACTTAAAGCAGGAAGCCGAGGAAGTGAAGAAATGCAGAACAAAGATATTAAAATGGGGACATGTGAAGGCCCGAGTACGGTAGGTTACTGAAACGTTTAAAAAATGACCCAAAAAAGGTATGTTAAGCTAAAAAATAAGAAAAAAATGAAATAATGAGAATATGGATGCAGAATACTATTTAGTAAGCTTGGTAACATAAAATGTTCTATGGTGTGATTCGACCTCCAGCTTACTAGGGACACGTGCAAGCTTTTCCTTTAACACATAAGTTGTAAACATTATACTCCTAATTTACGTGAAGTGGTCTTCGTAATTAATACTCATACTTAAAAAGCTGACACGTTCAAATATTCTCAGTTATAAGTGGAAACACGAAATAATCGAGCAGAAACAAAGCCTAAATTCAGTACACCAAATAAATCAAAACGTGCTAAAATCTATGGTCAATTAGAACCTTGCTTCACCAATGAAAGTTAAAATATGCTATATTTTATTAGAAATAATATTTCTGTACTGTTAAACATCAACATTACTTATTTATTATATTTTCATTCTAATCAATAAA
The DNA here is from genome assembly GCF_015104395.2 of Macrobrachium nipponense. Lineage (NCBI taxonomy): Eukaryota > Metazoa > Arthropoda > Malacostraca > Decapoda > Palaemonidae > Macrobrachium > Macrobrachium nipponense. Next base: position 78,590,834 of record NC_087200.1, read on the forward strand.
TCATAACTATCCTATTTTAAAATTCCTGTATCTTTAACTCAACGAAAAAAACTTTTTTCAGACCCTTTTAGGCTTTTCATAGACCTTTCCTATCCCCCAACAAGAACAACAACAAAGTAGTTTGTAGGCTCACTCCCTGACTAAGCAAAAAGAGAGATAAAAATTTGTTGACCAATTTGAAGGTTCTCCTCATTGGTGACGTTTCCTTTACAATAAAAGGGAAGAGATGTACGATGAACTAAAAAAACGTAATATTATTGAGATGATTAAAATATAATTATTTGAATATAGCCAATTAACAGTATGCAGCAATTAATCAGTAATGTTCATCAATTAATTTAATGGCAAAAAAGGAGGTTATTGGCAAATAAAAAAACAAAATTATAATGGCATAAAATATACTTTTATTTTATTTTCATTGTTGCTAAATGCTGTTACAAATTCACGTTTCTATTATTTTTTTTGTTTCCGAGCAAGAAACAGAAAAAACAAATTACGATTTTTCCTTATATTATTACTTTACATGCAAAACGTGAAAAAAACACATATTTTTATTATAAGTTTAAAATGATTCCCATTCTACCAAAATTAGTTCATGTGAATACTGATCCAAGATTTCTTAATTATTTATTATTTTACAGTAAATGACCTGTAATTAAAGAAAAACAAACGAAAACTGCTGTTTGTGGAACAAAACTTACGGGGCGCAGACTATATTGCAGCAGCAAATTAGAAAAATCCTTATAGCGCAGCAGATAAGTAGAAAAATACTTCGATTTGTGATACAGGCGTGAACCTTGGCACAAGTGCTCATTTTAACACCTTTCTTTTGAAAAATCTGGGCGTCCAAGCAAAATTTCTATTTGGCACTTTGAGTAAATCGTTGCTGAAATAACATCAATCATTGTTCAGATAATGTCTTCCTAGGAAGAAGAGTCAATTGAAGATATCACCCAACCTCCTACAACTATATTTACCATTGTGATAAAGATGGCATACAAAATGGCAGCCATAAAACAGTTCGCTTGATAACTCTGCAACTAAGAAAGATAGAGACATGAAAGTTTTATCTATGCCTACATTTATGAGGCCAGGGAATCTGTCTCTAGTGTTTCTATTAGGCTATTATCAATATTGCATCTTGGAGAGGGACCCCATAATGTTACTGAAAAGTATACAAGCACAAGACTATAATGGAGTGTCTCAATGCCTGTTTTTACGCCTGAAATGAACGCAAGATTTTAAAGATGCATGGTGTCACCTTTAGTGTGACAAAATTCTCATTCACATGTATTTGAAGCATCATTTGTAACATTATAGTTACACCTCACATTATGATTAAACCTCACATTGGTAGCTACACAAAACTGTGCATGTAAGCCCAAGCCTGCAGCATATGCACCTGCCATGGCAACCAGTTTTGCAGCCACATTTCGTAAGCTGTTCACAACTCTTTGCAATGGAGGAGTTGGCTGTCCAGAAGACTTCCCAGTCTCCGCCAATCTTTTCCCAACCCCAGTCAGCTGGACTCTGTGCTAAGTGCTTGGGTTCCCTTGGTCACAATAACCAAGTTTGGTGCAGACACCTGAGCAATATTGTCCGCCAGGAAGTGAAAAAGCTCTGGCTTGTTGTCATTGCGCCTCAAGAAGTTTTGCCAGTTTGAAGGAATGGTGTTTTTTTTTCTGTCACCTTGCGTTTTCCACCATACCCCCTTTTGGACTTAGCTTTCAGACTTGATGAACTATACACATCAAAGACAATATGTGTTGACTTGCATGCATTAGCAAAGGCACTCTTTAGCAAAAAGTCAAGCGCTGCATAGCCTGCAAAAGTCCTAGAATTTGTGGGTGGCATTGCATGGACAAAAGCCGAACCATCAATGATGATGTCATCTGCCTCTGGTGGCTATTGGTCCGGAAGTGGGATGTGTTTCTCCAATATGGAGGTGAGTTGGGACTTCTGACAGCTGTAAATCTTTCCAGACTCACTCAAGACAAGATAATTTTACTCCATTCGGTCTTCCTTTTGCCTGTGATTGAATTTACGCTTATGAGCTCTTGACTAAAGCTGAGGGGACTATCCTCTTACTACCTTTATCTGATATGCACATTGATGTATGGGTCACCTTACACCTAGCCGGATCATTCATCCAGCGCCATTGTACACCATCGAGAGCCATGTAGAGCCCCACTTACCCGTGGCTCAAGTCTCCCGTGCTGGCACCTCCTGCCAATTCAGCCAAGGATGTCTAACTAGATCTACCATCTTTTTATATACTTTCTACCAGCTAATTGATATGGGGCTATTAAACAGCATCTGGGACACTAAACAGAAATAAATTTTACTTTTGCTGGTTGACTCTGCTTAAAATGTGTATAACAAAGACAAATGCAAAAAAAAAAAAAAAGACCAAAGCACATGAGTAAAACCTTAACTGGCAGCCATCTAGAAAAACGACAGTCATTTTGCAATTTTGAATGGATACCCAGTAATTTTCAAAAAGTGGCCTATGGCAAAGATACATACCAGATTTCATCATTGTATCATTAACTGAAGTATTTTAGTGAAAAAATGATTTTATCTGCTGCACTAGTACTCGGATGATTATGCTACTGGAGAAGAGAAAACGTAAGAGAAGCAACGCAAATGAGTAACTATGTTATTTTTGACGGATGTTTGTAATAGCCAATTACTTTTGCAATGTAATCCTTTATTGAGTTATTTGAAGGCATTGGACAACGAACAATCATCCAAAAATTTAAAAGAATAAAGATTATTTATATATTTCTGGCCAATTTTTGAGTAATATTCCAGAGAACCCTCCATCAGATATATTATAGTAGATTCAAATCAGCCGTGCATCTGATGTCTAGGCCAGTCCCTTACGACGCTCCTGATTGGTTGTTGATAAGCCAATCTCAGGGGGGCTAGAAACTCTAGTCTCTCTCGAGAGTTCACTTAGGTAGGATGTGTGTTGCACCCCTCCTGAGGGATACTGGGCTGGAAAATCAGTCTCTCTCGAGAGTTCATATAGGCAGGATGTAGGATGCCCCTCTCCAGAGGGATACTTTTGAAAGACGTATCCCTCAGGAGAGGTGGAACATACATCCTGCCTATGCGAACTCTCGAGAGAGACTAGAGTTTCCAGCCCTGAAATTGGCTTATCAACAACAATCAGGAGCGTCGTAAGGAACGGACCTAGACACCAGATGCACGGTTGATGTGAATCAACTACGGTATACCTCATCACCTTCAGCGTTTATAAAAAGTGGGACAAAAAATGTATTCCCTGAGTGGAAATACTCTGTACATGACGGTTTATCCAACACCTGATGCCATTACATTTCGGCGTCCCAGGGAATTCTGTTACACCCCACCACAGCGGTTAAAGCAAATGTAACACAGTAAGGGCGGTAAAAAAAAGGAAAAAAATCTTTCGCCAATATCAGATACAAGTAAGTTTCCACGTCTAATTATGTTAGTTCAAATTACGCCAACTACTTCGTCTTGATTGTGTGCAGGAATAAGACATTTCAGTCATGTTACTTTACAGTATATTTAAAACGTAAAAGTCGTTTTATGACTGAGTTCGCTTCTCACCAAAACATGTAAAAAACAGCTCCTCATTTTTGCTTGATCATAAAATAGATCTTTTTGTCGTTACCAGTTTGTGGAGCAACTTCGGTTAGCGACATTATTTTGACCTGCAGGAGGGTTTTGTCCTGCTCTGCAGTTTTGTTATCATGGGTCTGAAGCAGATCTGAAGATATGCGCTTTGATTTCGGGCCAATGATTTCTTTTATTTTTTTTTTTTTTAAGGTGGGATACACTTTTATTGGAATATCAAGTTGAAAATATTCACTGTAACTTTAAGACAGACAAACCCTTTCAAACACCGGAAATTTTGCGCACAAATACGGAAATTGAGAAAATAATAATAATAATAATAATAATAATAATATATAATAATAATAATAATAATAATAATAATGATATATTAATTATAATAATAATAATAATAATAATAATAATAATAATAATCAAATAATAATAAGTAATAATAATCATATTATATTATTATTATTATTATTATTATTAGTTATTATTATTATTATTATTATTATTATTATTATTCAGAAGCTGACCCCCATTCATATGCAAAAACCAACAGGGGTCGTTGACTTGAAATTCAAGTGTCCAAACATTATGGTTTTCGTTCGATAGAAGTAGCATAAGATAATGGGAAAGACAGAAAGATGAGATCACTTATTAGAAAAATAGATATTAAAAAAAAAAAAAAAAAAAAACTATTAAACTGCAAGGAAAACAGTATAAGGGTAGTATCGCACAGCATTTTCTCTTAAACTTCGGAAGTTCCAATGCACGGCATCCTCTGGGAGACTGTTCCACAGTTCACCGGTGTGAGGAATAAAGAATCCTCTGGAACGGAATGGTTCGACAGTGGGGCACATTTACTGTATATTGGTGCTGCTACTCGGCGAATCTGGCTGCTCTCGGCATGGAAATGGAGTCAGGGATCAACTGCTGTAATAATAATAATAATAATAATAATAATAATAATAATAATAATAATAATTAATTAGTTGGGAAAAACTCTCTATCGCGGGAGTATATATGATGTTCTAAGGGGTCCACAATAATAAAAAAATGTTGCGAGTTCGTGTATACACGAACATCTTTTTTATCGTTGTGGACCCCTTGGAAAATAATAATAATAATAATAATAATAATAATAATAATAATAATAATAATAATAATAATAATACTGTTAAAGAAAGTGGCAGAATTAAGCCAGCTGATTTTATATATTTTCTCTATTTTTATTATAATCCGCTTCTCTGGCTTAGCGATGTTTATATTGGTAAAAGACCTTCTTTTAGGCAAATACCGTTAAAGAGAAGATGTTGATTGTGGACTGGAAAACTAATTGACTGACAAAACTTAAAAAACCAGGAGATAAAAACATATCTGTCATAAATTCGGTTCTGGGGCAGTTACTCAATCGAATATAATTGCCGATCAAAAAATTCCTCGAGAAACGAACAGAAATCACAATTTTAAGAGATCGCACATAAACACTGAAAGCATTTAGGAATTCCGCTCAGTTTGGGGTCTTACACGTATGGATAGGCTATGAATGAATGAAAATAGAGGGAACTAAACGTAACAATATTTTCGTCGGAAATTAGCCTTTTGATACAAATCTGTACTATTTGAATAGGCAGTTATTTTTACGTAGCCACAGCTACCTCCCAACCTCTCGACTTCCTCGCACTTTTGGATATACATTTCACTACAAGCTCTGAATCCGAATGGGGAGAAAATGGAGCAGTTTTCACTTTCTAGGGCAGGATTCAAGTCATCGCACGTCAGATATATATATATATATATATATATATATATATATATATATATATATATATATATATATATGTGTGTGTATATATATATATATATATATATATATATATACTATATATATATATATATATATATATTTACACACACACACACACACACACACACACATATATATATATATATATATATATATATATATATATATATATATATATATATATATATATACATATATATATCTGACGTGCGGTGACTTGAATCCTGCCCTAGAAAGTGAAAACTGCTCCATTTCTCCCACTCGGATTCAGAGCTTGTAGGTGGAAATGTATATCCAAAAGTGCGAGGAAGTCGAGAGGTTGGGAGGTAGCTGTGGCTACGTAAAAATAACTGCCTATTCAAATAGTACAGATTTGTATCAAGGCTAAATTCCGACGAAAATATTGTTACGTTTAGTTCCCTCTATGTATATATATATATATATATATATATCATATATATATATATATATAATATATGATGTGTGTGTGTGTGTGTGTGTGTCTGTCTGTCGTGTTGTGTGTGTGTGTGTGTGTAGCTATATATGTGTGCGCTTATTTGTCTTCACTTTTGTTAATGTTCTCTCAAACTAAATGACGGCAATGCAACAATTGACAAATGGTTACATTATTCATGAGGTGAAAATCTTAATGATACACCATTTCGGCTTCCTACGTCGCCGAGAATAATAATAATAATAATAATAATAATAACTAATAATAATAAATAATAATAATAATAATAATAATACGCAGTATAACTACCTCAAAGTCAAAATGCTTTAGAAGTCAACTCGAGGTATGTAAATGAAAGTTTTCGACATTTGAAACTTTCTCTCCCCAGTAATGGTCTTTTGTGAAATTCGAAGCTCTGCCTTTGAGTCAGACGCAGCGACTCAAGATCAAAGACTGGATAAGAATCAGGGCGATGCGAACAACATGAATATAACTGTGGAAGGATTAATTGGAAGGATTAAGATTAATTCAAACAATGAAGACTAACCATGCGCAAAGGAATCGTATAAAATTATGTTGAGATAACTGAGTAGAATGAAGAGGCATTTTTCGCCTTCATTTCAATAGATATTTATACATTTCAGGAAGAATATATACATTATTTATGTATATATATATATTATAATATATATATATATATATATATATATATATATATATATATATATATATGTGTGTGTGTGTGTGTGTGTGTGTGTGTGTGTGTATATATATGTTTTTATACATACATATAAGTTTTTCGCATATATATATATATATATATATATATATATATACATATATATATATGTTGTATGCATACATAGTACATATATATATATTTTTTCTTTTTTTAATTTAAGCTCGAATGGCTCAAGCAACGGAATTTTGCAGCTGACTGCGACCAATTAGAAAGATGTCGGCTGAGGGCCAAATAAAATTCAAGGGAAAAACGTAAGGGAATCCTTAGGGTTAAATTTACAGACGATGTATTGCTACTTTAACGTTACTCTGCTAATTCAAGGCGCCAGCAAGGACGCTAATGACCCTCCAAGGCCGATCTAGTACTGGAATAATTGCTTAGAGCAATGCCCAAGCGTTCATCTACGGGGCCCAGAGTTCTAAGGATAGGAAAGGTCCACTTCACAGCAGGTGGGGATGCAGCAGGAATACCTGGAACACAAGACTTATAAACATGTGTGCGATACACAAAGGAGTTGAACATGTACAGTGATGCCGCTAACACCTTAGGCTTGCTTAATATAAATCTTGCCTTCTCAGAGTTTCCTCAGAGGACAAAGAATAAATGAATTTCCCCTCATACGTTAGAATTTTCCGCACCTACCGAAAAAATAGGTTAGATGGATGTGCGTAAAATTCTAAACAACCATTTCATGCCAAAGTACAATATTCCAACCGTTCCCAAACTTCAAATCTATGCATGATAAAGTTTTAACCAAAGGCTTTCGCAGATTATTTCAATATATCATGGATCAGTCAAAATTAATCTCATTCCAAAGAATCCTCTGAAGATTGGATCTTTATTCAATTAATACTAAAGACTGTTTAGGGGACCTTATGACGTCTGGGGTAATATATAAGAACGATTGTCCTCGGTGTTCTCGAGGAACTTAGTGGGCTGCACCCAAAGACTTCTCAAGGTCCGCGCCGACTCTCACAGAGGCGTTAGCTATCGAACGGGCAATAAATTGAGTAATCCCGAATTTTCCAACGTAAGAGAACATGCCAAAAAATGTGGTAACAACATAGAATACAATCAATCTAAAATCATAACAAGGGCCTCTTTCGAGCTAGCACTATCTATTCTAGAATCCCTAACTATCTAACAGACAGTAACATTGTTGAATGCTCAAAACTCCTCCACCCCTCTACCTGCCGAAACCATCTTTGCTTTTCACCTGCCTTTATTCCATTCGCCCCTCTTCTCCTTTCTATATAGGTTAGTACCTCCTGCAATGATGAATGTATCTTGATGTACATTTGGTTTTAAACAGATTTTTGTATAATTTGTTTGTTTTTATAATTTACAAGATTTATTCTTTTATTTACCGCCTGGAAAATGAGACTTGTTGTCTTGAAACGTCGGCACTAATAAAGATGTTTTTATGTACCAGCCTGTTTCCACTGCCCTCTGATCTTCATATATCGATTGATTAGCTGTCCACCTGTATCCTGTTTATATATATATATATATATATAATATATATATACATATATATATATATATATACACATATACACACACACATATATATATATATATATATACATACATACATATATATTACACAGTAATGCAATCTCATTTTCCGCTATCGAAAAATCTTAGCCTGACTACTAATGGACACATCATAAATCTAATTTACATCTCATAAACAACTGTTATGTAAAGAATCTGAGGCTCATTGGAGGCAATCGGCGACACACAAAAGCTAAAATAAACAGAGAAAATCAAGGTGCGTGTCAGGGTCATACACAAACACATTACTCCGAAAGAAACAACCACTAGCAAAGAAAGCGCTAATCCGAGGAATGAGTTAATTTAGCCTTTTGTTGACTCAGCCAAGAGCAATCGAAAAGAAGAAATTCCATTCCACTGACTGCATTCTCGAATTGAATTCACACAGGTAAAGCCTTGATTAACGAAGACAAGGGAGATTTCTCTCTCTACCACTCCACTTCCGGATGTATCGCATATCAATTCTGAAACCGATCATGAACTCGTACTTCGTCGCTGCACGCGGCTTTCTGCAGAAGGGGAATAAGTGCCGGATTCACCCTTTGGATTGCAAAGATAAGAGTCCTTATTGCATCACTTCTGTCCCCGGTTTCCAACGAGACCATCACAACAACGGCACACGAGAGAGAGAGAGAGAGAGAGAGAGAGAGAGAGAGAGAGAGAGAGAGAGAGAGAGAGAGAACCGTTGTCTAGGTATTCTGAAATGTGCTATTCTCGTTGTGAGGCAGTGCTCATTTAGGATATTAATAAACTTGAATAACTCCCAGTTAGAAGCCTTGTATTTCCTGGTTGTCTTAAATCTCAGATGATTCCATAAACGAAGTCACAGCAGCCATACAGCTTTGAGTTCGATGCTGCACTTTCATTCAAAAGCTGTTGTTAGTTACTGAAAATGAACTTTCCTTGGGACTACTGCTGACGTATTAGACTTCCGCAGACACTGAAGACGGCATCCTTTATTTAGCTGTGGCCCTCAAACTGAAGGTGTTAACATGACTTGCACTGCCAACAATTCAAATGTGAATATAGCGAAGTTCCTCCTTATCGACCCTCAAGGCTTGATCCTGTTTACAAAAATGCTCCTCTGAAAAGGCGAACCTTGAATACCCTCATACTTTCCTACCATTACGACATTTCAGTCTTTTTCTATATCGTAAACGTAGAGGAGAGAGTTACAAGGAGTTATAAGGATTAGGATCTCTCAAAGACTTGTTAGTCCATCCGAGGAAACATCGTATGCTCATTTATCTCTAAAATACAGTTTTACTGTTCATCACAGTGTCCTAATGATTTTATCTAGCTTTCTTTTAAACTCTTCCACACTGGAGAGAGAGAGAGAGAGAGAGAGAGAGAGAGAGAGAGAGAGAGGTAAAATCACCTGTCTTCTCTTGTTTTCGATCCTCGGGTCACCTGCATTCGAAAGAGGTACAACATCAAAGCAGATAAAAGAAACTCGCTTAATTATCTAAGAAAATCAAATCTACACAGCATCATGACAGGAAGTCCGACTCTCTTCTTATCTTCTATTGATAAACTTCACTGCGGGAAAGAAAATTGTTTATAACGTTTTGCTCGTTCTGAAAAATCCCAAGAGGAAGAATGCAAAACGAAGACTCAGAAGAATATGAATCCGGAAGAGCCTTTCAAAATATATGAACAGCTCTGCTCAAGTCCCGAAAAAATGTTCGGTCAAAGGGAAGTATTAAAAATGCCTTGGAGAGCGCTGATGTCATAAATATTTGGAAACTGAGTCAAAGAAATGAATAAAGGTAAATGGCTAAACTGGAAGTCTTAGTGGGGACTCGAAATGTCCAGTTAAAAGGAGAGACAAAGAATACTAATAATTCAAGTTTTATACTTTATACATCGACAGAAAGAAATACAGTAAACAGTCAAGTAGGACAGGTGCCTTGAACCGGCCTCCAAAAATGTCCAGCCGAAAGGAAATGGAGAAATTCGTCCTTTGGAGAAGCCTTTTACACACTTTCGATTATCATCGCAAAGAAATGAACTGAGCACGACAGAAGGACGCCAATTCTTGTCCAAAATAATGAGCTGAGAGTGAAACCACGGAATGATCCCTAAGAGCGTGACTAAAACGACCTTCTAACTACTAATACAAAGATATCAATGAAACAAGAGCATGGAAATGGCTTGTCAGAGTCTTAGAAACCTCACAATGAAAATTATCAGTAAGAGCGCAGCTCTGGCAGATGTTTAAACATTAGGGTAAAGCACAGGAATAATACATATTCTAAACAATATCGCCTAATCCATACCTATTGTCGATACTCTGAATAAAATAAAAAAAGGAAGAGGATTAGAAATTTACATAAGGGGGAGATACCCCATTGACAATCCACACGAAATACCATCAATGATGGATATGGAAGGGTCCTTTGGAACCGACGAGCGATCAAATATTATAGTCGTTTGTAATTCAAAAATTCATATTGATATGCACGATGGCTTGTTGAAATTTTGATTTGCATGCCGATGTTCAGGTGGGAATATCCCTGGCAAAGAGTGAATAGGCGAGATTTATAAATATCTTACAGGTTTTGAATATTCTCATAATACATAAACAGTTGCTGCAGATGAAGGGTGCCGTATAGGGGAAGTGGAAGTGTATGCATTTATTATAAGTAGGTGAGTGCTCGTACGCAGGTGGGTGTATATATACGTGTATATACACACACACACACACACACACACACACACATATATATATATATATATATATATATATATATATATACATATATATATATATGTACAAGTATATGTATATATATATGAATATATATATATATATATATATATATATAGGTATAGTACTATATATTTTATATATACATACATACATACATATATATATATATATATATATATATATATATATATACTAAGTGTACATGTATATAATAATAATAATAATAATAATAATAATAATAATAATAATAATAATAATAATAATAATAATAATAATGTTCTAAAGGGTCCACAATAATACAAAGTGTAAAAAGTCCGTGTATAATTTTGAAGACTTTACAGAAAGCTTTCGAACCCTTCCCTGGGTTCATCTTCAGTCCAAATGAACAAAAAGTTACGACGACAAGTACAGAGGTAAATTTAAAAAACAAGAGTCGTTGAAGATCGTTGACAACGGTCGTTAGCTCGTTAATGGGCCAGGTGAAGAAAGAGGGTAGTTAACAACAAATAGGTGATACCCTCTCCCCTATCAATCCTCCTGGCTGCAATCCTGTTGGATCTTCGTACAGGTTGTTGTAACATTACATGAAGTCCTTCATCCAATGGCGTAGATTGGGCACCGTTATCAGACTCCCCCGGGGCAGCGGTTACCTGGACTGGAAGAGGCAAGGCAGAGGCAGCATCAGGAGAGGGAAAAACAGAGCCTGTCCTACAGTTAAAATCTTTTAAAAACATACTAGTAATATAAAAATTAACAAATGGGTCTTCGTTGACAAAAGACTTGTTACCTTTGAATGATTCTCCCAAACTTATAGCAGCTCCCTCGACTGTAGGACAGGCTCTGTATTTCCCTCTCCTGATGCTGCCTCTGCCTTGCCGCTGCCCCGGGGGAGTCTGATAACGGTGCCCAATCTACGCCATTGGATGAAGGACTTCATGTAATGTTACAACAACCTGTACGAAGATCCAACAGGATTGCAGCCAGGAGGATTGATAGGGGAGAGGGTATCACCTATTTGTTGTTAACTACCCTCTTTCTTCACCTGGCCCATTAACGAGCTAACGACCGTTGTCAACGATCTTCAACGACTCTTGTTTTTTAAATTTACCTCTGTACTTGTCGTCGTAACTTTTTGTTCATTTGGACTGAAGATGAACCCAGGGAAGGGTTCGAAAGCTTTCTGTAGAGTCTTCAAAATTATACACGGACTTTTTACACTTTGTATTATTGTGGACCCTTTAGAACATTATATATACTCTCGTGATAGAGAGTTTTCCCTACTAAATAATAATAATAATGATAATAATAATAATAATAATAATAATAATAATAATAATAATAATAATAATAATAATAATATAATATAATAATAATAAGTAATAATAATAATAATAATAGTGATGGACTCCTAAGGAAGCAGGATGCAACCCAGAACGCCACAGTATAAATACCACCCAGTCGAAGTGGAGGACTGTGATAGAGCAAAAAAAATGATGATAATAATAATAATAATAATAATAATAATAATAATAATAATAATAATAATAATAATAATAATATCTTTTATTTCAGCTCAGGGCCATATACATGGAATATACAAAATACAGACAGTAACATACACAATCTAGATACATATGACAACATGATAAAAAAATGAATAATCGGCACTTATCCACACAATAGCTGAGGTAGCATAAAAGATAGTAATCACAATACTGGTAATAACAGTAATGATATTGATGAGAAAAAAAATGCATTGAAAGTTATAACAGTTAGTGCACAGATTATATAACTTAAATTTCAACTAAAGCCCTTAGGTGGATACAGTAGTCAGGTCCAGAGGGCTAAATAAAAAAATTTAATGTAGAAAAAACTTTAACTTTAGTATTCACAGTAATAATGAAAAAGTAGAATATAAGGAATAAATATAATAATAATGACAGAATCTGCGATGCCATCTGGCCAATACAGAGATTAAGTCCTTTGGGGGAGGGACAAAGACCTCATTTTCCCATCTTTCCCACAATTTAGATCTTCTTGCTTCACTCCTTAGGATGCTGTGTATGAGCGAGTTGCTGCTGTTTCTCACTCGGGTTACCAGACTGGACATTGTTCGCCTAACAATGATTTTTAAATTGCCCAGGTGGTTTTCTATGAACATCTGTGTGGCGGAGTGGTAGCGTGGAGCGTTTGTGAGGCGTCTCAGAATGTCATTGTGCACAACAGTGATACGTCTCATGGTCTCTCTTGTATAGTTCGTCCAGAGGGAATACCCATAGATACTGTAGCAGTACGAGCGGAAGGGCAGCAGTTTCACGTCTCGGTGACAGAAGGCAAACCTCCTTGTAATCGTGTTGCCAGTTGCACATAGTTTATGATGCCTCTGTTCAATGTCTGCCATATCTTTTAGGCCGTCGGTGATAATGTGACCCAAATACGGAAATTCGTGCACAAATTTCAGCCGATGGTTTCCGAGGAAAATTTGTGGTTATGCAATATGTTTTTGCGATCTCGGGAGCAGTGACATGCACTGGGTCTTGGCTTCGTTGTATAGTATATCAAATTCCTCTGCATACTGGCGGGAAGTGTCGATGAGTCGTTGGAGACCTTGCACTGATGGGGAAATCAGAACCATATCGTCGGCGTAACAGCGGTTGTTTATAGTTTTCATTGACAGTGCATGCGATTGGGAGTTCAGTTTGACATTCAAGGCATCTGTCTACGTATTAAACAAGTATGGAGAGAGAATGCCCCCTTGCCGAAGCACAGAATTGCTGTGTGGAGAACCAGCAATGTAAAATGCCAATTAGATACAGGAGTGTGCCCCTTTTATGCAGCTTCAGGAAGAGCTTCAGGTAGTTTACTCTGTCAAATGCTTTTCTCACATCCAAAAAACAAAGGAAAACAGGAGAAGCTGATGATTGATAGGTAGTAGTTCAGCAATTCTTTCATTATGTAGATGCACGTGTCGGTTGAGTGGTTTGCTTTAAATCCGAACTGGTTATCAGTGGTATGTAGAAAGGGGAGAAGTCTCACTAGAACAACGACTCACGTATCTTCGACGCGATCGTTTGATTGCAATAGGCCGGCAGTTGCCAGGGTCAGCTGCATCCTTTAGCTTGTTTTTTATTAATGGCAACAAGTGAACTAAGAGTAGGGAGTCTGGGAGAAACTGGTGAATTATGCACGCATTGAATAGGGCAGCAAGCAAAATGTAAATTATCGGATGGGAGAATTTGAAAGCCTCTGCGGGAAGACCATCACAGCCGGGCGATTTATTATTAAGTAGGCTGTTTATGGCATCGCTGATGTCACGTGGCGTAATACGGTCTGCAAAATGAAATTGAACGTTGCCAGGAAAGAGGTTAACCACATCCCTTCGGGAATCTTGATCCTTTATGCAATTCAGGATATTGTTGAAGTGATCGCCCCACATACTTGCAATAGACTCGTCTCAGACTGCCTACCCTAATCTCTGTGATAGCGTTTTAGCTTTGGGATTTAATGACTGGATATCTTTCCAAAGACGAGGATAATCACCAGATTCTAAGTTTCTAGACATTGCATCGGCTCTTAGTTGTTTTTCATTTAATCTACAGTGCTTAAGAGCAAGTTTGAACTGCGCTCTCGCCTGTCCCATTAGTAATGCAGCGTGTTCTTCCCTCGGGCTACCATTTTGCCTCCACAGTTAAAACATTTCTCTTAAGTATGTATACAGATCTTTAACCGTCATCATTCCACCCAGGTATATTACGAGAATTACCTCAACGAAATCTATAGGCAGCCCTGCCCGAAGCAAGCATGGCGGAGATTATGTTCGAATAGAATTCATTCAGATCCCTCCTGTGGTGGTCATTCCTACAATTTGTGTTAGTATAAAGTAAGGCGTCTGCCGGTTGAACTATTGACCGCAACCTGTTTCCGTGGTCGCCCTAAAGTATCTGGTTTTCTGTAGGTTTTTAAAATCCCAGTTTACCGTTGGTGGGCGGTCAGTTAGGGGGTTCGCGGTAGGGAGGGATGGGGTACTGAATGACACCTGTAATAGGATGTGATCGTAGCCCATTGCAAGATCGTAGCGAATATTGCAGGTCATAATAGAATCATGAAGTTGTGGAGAGGTGATGCAATGGTCCAGCCAGGAGGTTGTAATCGCGTCCGCTCTATTATGTACATATGAATAGGAGGAGGGAGGGAGGAGCATTGCATCGCTAATTTGGAGAGCATGATTTTGACAGAAGCGAGTAAGTTCATTCTAAAATTGTTTTGTGGGGTGAGAATTAAAGTCCCCGATTATACAGATATGATCAGCAGAAGAATTGTGAATAAAACTGTGTAACTCCCCTAGGATCATGCAATAATGATCAAAATTATTGTTATTTTTCCAGGGCATATAACTATTAATTATTAGGATTTTAGAATTCCCCACTGTCACTTGAAGCCCCAGCAATCTGTCACTCCGGTAGGTCATCACCTTTATCATATTGTGTAACGATTTGTGCCACAGGAAAGAAAGGCCCCCTTTCGGGCGACCGGCTACAATTGATTTGTAACTTGCATCGATGAAGTCGAGAAGGTTCTGAAGTCTTCATGTATTGAATCGCAGATGACAAGGTCATGTGGCATGAGGAGCGTTTCTTGTAATGCAATGATGCCTTTTAAGATTTTTCAGAACATGTTTAGGAGAAAGAATGTTCCGCTTGAGGCCAAAAATATTCCAAGAGATCGTGTTTAATGTATCCAAGGCTACTTACGCAGATGGGAGATGAATCATGGCCACGGATGAATGCCTGATCATTTGGGTGGATGGGGGGTTAGCCAGGGGGAGTGGGCAGTCACTAGCCGTGGGCGGTTGGCTGGCACTTGCGGTGGAAATTACCCTGGTTGGGGTGTCAGTAAGTTCCCCTTTGGGCGGGGGGGTTGGTTTGGGATTAGGTTATATCTTGAAACTAATATATTAAGACCGAAATTCTCGCCCTTAAAAACATCGAGGTGTTGAAATAGGCAGGTAATCCTGTAGGCCACTTTATGCTTACTTCTGCATGGGAGTTCGTGAGAGATTAGTGGGTCAGAGCCAGTGAGAAACTTGACTCTCTCCACTATGGCGTCTAGCGTCACCGATGAGCGCAGATTGTGAATCACTAAGTGACATCTCTTCTCAGGTTTTGGGCTAGGTGAAACACAAATGTTGGGCTCCGGTCCAGCGGCCAAACGAGAGGTTCTTCTCTTCCTATATATATATATATATATATATATTATATATATATATATATATATATATATATATATATATATATATATATATATATATATATATATATATATATATATATATATATATATATATATATATATATATATATATGTATGTATATATATATATATATATATATATATATATATATATATATATATATATTATATATATATATATATATGTATATATATAGCGAACAATGAAACACAAACTCCATGCCATTATGTCCACCCATTAAGTTGTCATTAAGGAATACACTTTCCTAGCCTTCCTTGAATTCTCGACGCGATGAAAATAATCGAGCCCAAAAAATGTACGTAACTGATGTTTTTCCCGGTCATAAAAGAATTTCCTGTATATCTTGCCATTCATTTTAATTAACTGACGTTGTTTTAGTGAGTGAAGCCTAGATTAGAAAAGGGGGTAGGAGGAGGAGGAGGAGGAGGAGGCCTGGTTGTAGGAGGCTGGTGTCCAGGGTTGGGGGGTTATAGTGGAGCCTCATCCGGGTATGATAGTACGTAATGGAATTACAGTACGCACAACGCAAATGAATGTAATCAGTCTGAGTAGCGTGTGTACCAGGCGGGCAAATTTGTGCCGATTTCTCCGCGCCAAAGCACCACGGCCAATTTGTTAGAAATGTTGTGGAAAATCTAATGGAAGGGGATTAAATAAAGATATATAATAACGGCCATACCCATCGTGATTTAATATCAGCGAATAAGTTAGAGATGCGTAAAATCTAATCAAGAGAGAGGTGGACGCATTTCACCTTTTTCTGCTCGAGTATGACCGAATATTTGTGTCGCGGGAAGTCTACTGATCGGAGAGCGTAGACATTCAGGAACGGTCATGCATTTCCCCACTGTTAACTGAAATATGAATGAAATATATAGTTTTCTCGCGTGAATAGTGTTTCGATGGGTCTTTTAAACTTCATGAACGAATATGGCAATGTGGAAGATTACTTGAAATCAGATATAAAAAGTGAAAAAGTGCGCCGAAGCTCCATCCGCGCAATCGAGCTTTCTGTATAGCGTACGATGCTGTATGAAACTCTCAACCACGGCCCATGAAACTATCAGCGGCGGCCCCTTAAACTTTTAGTTACATCCCGGTGGTGGCCTGTGTTGTTAACATCTATAGCAGTGTCAGAGGCATGATCATTGCTAAATTTAACCTTAAATAAAATAAAAACTACTGAGGCTAGAGGGCTGCAATTTGGTATGTTTGATAATTGGAGGGTGGATAATCAACATACCAACTTGCAGCCCTCAAGCCTCCGTAGTTTTCAAGATCTGAGGGCGGACAGAATAATTGCGGACGGACAGACAAATAGACATCTCAATAGTTTTCTTTTACAAAAAACTAAAACAGATGAAAAAAAAATCATAAACCAAAGCAGAAAAATTCTCTTCTTCAACTACGAGTGAAGCATTGCTTCAAGTTTTGATCGAGCAATTTGACAAAGTTTTGAATTTTCAATTTTCTGCTCAACGTCTTCTACGAGCACTTGTCAAAGATATCTTTATGCATGTTAACTGCAAATTAACTACAATCAAAGATTACATAATGAGGACTAATGACAGTCATGATCATCAAGGCATTAAGAATTGCGATGTTAATTACGATAATTAGTAAAAATATAACAAAAGCAGTCAAATTCATAATAGCTGACTGTTTTTGTCACTTTATTATTGGTGTACACACACACACACACACACACACACACACATATATATATATATATATATATATATATATATATATATATATATGATATAGAGATAGAGAGAGAGAGAGAGAGAGAGAGAGAGAGAGAGAGTTTAACCCTCAAAAGTGAGATCCCTGTCTGTAATTAACCACAGTCGACGAATTACAACCTGGGATTTAACGAACGTGCCAAAGATTTCCCGGCCCACTAGAGGATCGAACCCAGGGCATCCTTCTCCAGTAACTTGAAATCATAGGCAAATGTTAACTCGAGAATAAATTAGATCACGCTTTTTGTTACGTCTACTCAACTTCGGGTCTTAGGTTTATTTAATGATTTTACACCATTTGACGTCAATGATCTACAACATATGAAAGTCTCAACCGAGGAAATTGGTATTTGATTGATTTGCAACAACATTACACCAATGCACAGTCATCTGAAACTGTGACAGTTTTTACAACGTGAAAGTAATTACAATTACATCATAAGAATGTTGTATTGCTTATAAAAAGACTCTAGCTATAAATAAGACAAAGCGTGATCCGACCTCTAGCTTACTCGGCTCGAGTGCAAAATTCTGCACTCAAATAGAGCGTTGTTTCCCAAACGAAAATGAAAATAAATATGCTATATTTTATTAGAAATAATTTTTCTGTACTGTTTAATGAGTACATTATTTTTTTACATTTTCATTCTAATGAATAGACCATACATATCCTATCCTAAAATTCTTGTATCTTTAACTCAACGCAAAACACCTTTTTCAGACCTTTCTAGGCTTTCCTACCTCCTAACAAGAACAACAATAACAACAACAAAGTAGTTTGTAGGCTTACTCCCCGAGTAAGCGAAACCAATCTTATCTAGCGCATTACCAAGTTAAATCACCTCTGAGCTGAAATTATCAACTCTTAAGCAAGAACAAAAATATCGATATTTTAATTTCGATATTTCAGTGAGATCATAATGAGAGATGGTACTTACTTTCACAGCTGTCGCATTTAGATATTACAATTGTGGCATAGTTTTGTTTGAAAATAATAACACATTTAAGTTGAAAATACCCTTTCCTAAAGAGTATTCAAAACCTTACAGATATTCTCTCTCTCTCTCTCTCTCTCTCTCTCTCTCTCCTCTCTATATATATTAATATAATATAATTATAAATATATATATTATATATATAATATTATATTAATATAATATATATATAATATATACTATTATATGTATTATTATATATAATATATATATTATTAGCTATATATATATAATTTATATAATATATTTCATATATATTATATTATATAATAGACAAATTCCACAGAGGGAAAGACAGAAAATGGAGTTCTACGTCCTGCAGAACATTGTTTCTCTTTGCTTCGCGGAATTTGTCTTTATATATATATATATATATATATATATATATATATATATATAGATATATAATATATATATATATCTATATATATATATATATATATATATATATATATATATATATATATATATATATATATATATATATATATCTAATCTTAAAGCTAGCAGCACATCTCGAACAAAATCTATATCTTGGCTCAGAACAAGGAAATGCCTTCGAGGCTGACTAAAACATCAGCGGAGCATGCTTGCTCCAAAAATCATAAGTCAGGCGGGGCTCCAAAACTTTCTCCTCAATTTTTCCTCACCTGCGAGATCAGACACAGGAGAGACAGCCAACCAAAGCAACACACACATGCTTACACATCAAACCACACACACACACACACACACACAGGGAAAAACGTTTGTACGCATGCGCATAACGAGGGCTTCTCTAGAGGCCATCAAATAGGCAGAAGAAACGTTGAACCGGTCACCAAAATATTGATAAGGGTCTCGCTTTTGGATATAGTGGCCTTTAGGCTCTTTGTATCTTTATCATACATTGATCATTGTAGTTCGAAATCGATGGAAAAAGGTTGGAGAAGGCGTAGGAGGTGGATGGGGGTGTGGGTTGAAGAAGAAGTAAAACTATTCAGTTCTTAATTAGGACAAGTGTCTTCCTTCTCTCAGTTGGCAAACTACTCAATACAGAGGTCACTGAATGTAATACCTGGAAGTACCTGGAAACTATATCAAACGTATTATAAATGATACATCATCATTCCCTGTGCATGATTTAATCATACTGATCAATGTTGAATGGATTTCTTTTAATATTTAGCGTGTCATGATAACATGAATATATGGACTTTCATTACTCGGACAGCAGCTCGAAAGTAAAAATAAAAATAAAAAAGATATCAACATATTTTGCCATACATCACAGGGTTATTACATTCAGAATTAACTTGCGAGTCATCACTGATTCCTTGTGTCGAAAAAGTTCAATTACATGGAATTAATGCGTATTACTAAAAAGCATTTGTATTACCAGTATGTAGGACGGCATTCCAGTTTTTTTTTTAACCTTCGATGTAATATCTGATCAAACAGAACTTACTGCTCACACACACATTAAAAGGATTAATACTGGGCTGCATAACAAAGTAGTGTAGGTTTTTCTGCTCATTTTGCAATAGGGATGCTTTTGTGGTAATACGATTAATTCAGTATTATTTCATATATACATTTAATATGTGTATATATGAATGTACACTATATATACTATACTCTCTATATGTATGTGTATATATACTTACATATATATATATATATATAGTGTATATATATGTGTATGTATATATATATATATATATATATATATATATATATATATATATATATAAAATTGACACGCCTGAAAGAGGGTGTGGCTTTAAACAATGTGAACCTTCTAAAATACCTCTGCATGATGACCCTGGCTCTCTGGAATCACCAAAGTTGACTAACTGCCAAGTTTGCAATTTATAGCTCTGGTCAAAGAAGACACGTTGAGGTGAAACGAAAAAAAAAAATAAGACTAATAAAATAAAAAGCCACAAAATACCATAATTATTCTCAACGAGAGGGCCTCGGCGAGGTAATCTTCACTAACAGGGGTGGGGCTATTCATTACATATATGCTGCAGACCCGTCATGCCAGGGTATTAAGAAGGTGAATGTTATTTCTGTGTGTGTGTGTGTGTGTGTGTGTGTGTGCGTCTGTTAAATGGGACACTGAAGTCGTAGAATCAATTCTTGTAAGAAGCCTCGTGTTTCTTGGTTTGCTTTGTCCTGTCTCACTTTGCTTAGTAGAGCTCCTTTCCCGTCAAAAAAAGACGGCAGTATACAAGCAGATTTGTAATTCTATGGTGCTGATAATATATCAATATTATATCAATATATCAATTATATTGCTCTGCATTTTCTTGAGAAAGATTTCGAGACAGTTCAGCGTCGGTTCATAAACCGCAGACTGTTTATGTTGCACACACATTATATATATATATATATATATATATATATATATATATATATATATATATATATATATATATATATATATATACATATATATATATATACATATATATATATATATATATATAATAATATATACATATATACATATATATACATATATATATATATATATATATATATATATTATATATATATATATATATATATATATATATATATATATATATATATATATACATATATATATATATATATATGTATATATATATATATATATATATATATATATATATATATATATATCTATATATATATATATATATATAATCTATATATATATATATATATATGTATAGTATATATATATATATATATATATATATATATATATATATATATATATATATATATATATATATATATATATATATATATATAAATACGGACACAATCCATGCTCACTCGCTACACACTTTTCGCTGTAATGTTTACGTCATTCTGGTCAACTTGGTGGTACTTGACTGGTTATATTTAAATCTCACGATTTTTATTATTTTATTTTATCACCATTTTCTCTTTCATCACCTAAGGAAACTTTATAAATAAACCGTTCATTCGAATACCCCTTTGCTTTTATTTGTTTGGGCTGTTCATTCCCTCATTTTTACTTGTCTCTTTTCTGATTTACCGTTCACCATTTCTTTCCTAAATCTCTGAATTCATTGCATTTTATAACTCATCAATACAGGTTTTCCGTGTCTACTTTTATCTTCCGAGTTTTATATCGAATCATATATTTCCTACGTCGATGGACGAAGTATTTGTAAGGCTACTTCACATTTTCCCCATGATTCTTCACGAGCCTTTTTGTTTTAGCATTAATGTAATGTCTAATCTTCAAATTTATCTCCTTCGTGTCCGCCATAGGAGAAAATTTTCCATTGTATAAGGTGGAAGTTGGAAGGCGCGTATTAGAAAAATCCAACCCTGTGACTGATTGACTTACTTCTCTAAACTGGCGTCGAAACGACTGTGGTCATCACTGGATGTGGATTAACGGGACGCATTTTTCCTAGATGTAACTAAGTACTGCGGCTCTTTCCCTAAGCAAGATGTAGTCCGACATCCAGCTTACTCGGGGTGCCTGCTAAAATCTATGGTCAAATAGAGTCTTGTTTCACCAACGAAAATTAAATACACTATTTTTTATAATAAATAACTTTTCTGTACTTTTTTAAAATGCAAATTATTTATTTTCTACATTTTCATTCTAATAAATAAATCATAAATATCCTATTCGAAAATGCCTGTATCTGTAACTCAACCCCAAACACATTTTTCAGACATTTTTAGGCTTTCCTACCTCCTAACAAGAAAAAGAATAACAACAACAGAGTAGTTTGTAAGCTTACTTCGCGAGCAATCGAAAAAGCGGGACGCCGTATCTCAAAAACTAACCATAGGATTTTCTTGAAAATAATCTCATTATGTTTCCCACACCCAAAGTGCAAGTTAAGCAGCAATTTAAGTAAAACTAACCCAATCTAACCTAATCTAGGGGCATGGCAAAAAAGATCGGGGCTGGTGCAATACTAGCATACACCTCAGGAATTTGCTCACACAGAAAACACATTTAATGTCAAACAAAAGTAAGAGAAGCAATACTGGTAAGAGGCGAAACTATAAAGAGAAACCTTCAAAGACTTCGTTCAGGCTTCTTCTGGTTCTCAGAACCTCCGCAAACTTCAAAGTCTTCGGTTAAGACGTCCTCTAAGTCTAAGATGCAACAGTGCTTTATGCTCGACAAGGCTCAAATCTTCCTTTGGTATCACTTACAGGGGGAATTGACAGGTTTCAGATAAACCTCGGGAACACTGCGGATTTGGGCTCGGGGATGATGGAAGCTCTCTCTCTCTCCATTTATATATATATATATATATATATATATATATATATATATATATATATATATATATATAATATATATATATATATATCGATATATATATATATATGTATATATATATATATATATATATATATATATATATATATATATATATATATATATCTTTCTTCACTTCTGGATTATCGGTGAGGATCATGACTGAATTATTAAACACTGTTACTTTAGTTTTTTGTTTTTTGTGGGTCTCTCTCTCTCTCTCTCTCTCTCTCTCTCTCTCTCTCTCTCTCTCTCTCTCTCTCTCTCTCTCTCTCTCTCTCTCTCTCTCTTCCATTTTGGAGCGTCAATGAGGTGCATGAATGAAATCTCGAACACTGTTACTTTAGTTGTTTTGCTTATTTTAGGTCTCTCTCTCTCTCTCTCTCTCTCTCTCTCTCTCTCTCTCTCTCTCTCTCTCTCTCAATGAGGTCCATGAATGTATTCTAAAAGACAGCTTTTTATTTTATTTCATGGGACTATTTTCGTCTGTAATCTACGACCACTATACTTGCTTGGAGATATAAAAGAATATATACTCAGTTTTCAAGGACCTGTCCTCATATAGTTCCTTTCCTGGCCCAGGTTTGAACTTAGGTTTTACCCATTGACACAAAGGGCGAAAATACATTTGGGAGATTTATTTATTGTTATTTTTTTTATAAACCGCAAAGTTAAGTATGTCTTAGTTTTACCAGACCACTGAGCTGATTGACAGCTTTCTTAGGGCTGGCCCGAAGGATTAGATATTTTTTTACTTCGCTAGGAACCAATTGGTTTCGTAGCAATGGGACCTACAACTTTTTGTGGGATCCGAACCACATTATATCGAGAAATGAATTTCTATCACCAGAAATAAATTCCCCTGAATCCGCGTTGGCCAAGCGGAGAATCGAACTTCGGACCACCAGATTGGTAGGCGCGCACGAAAACCACTCATCCAACGAGGAACTAATAAACAGCAAAATATTCCATGTCACAAGTTCTTTTGCTTAAGGTGATAATCACTCAGTTGAATATCGTAGACCCACTTGTTTCTTAGCTTATTAAATAATCACCATTTACTAACAGATTTCGAATACATTTCCTTGTTCTGAGGCAAAGAAAGAAGAGTTTGTTCTTCATCTTGTGGGGGTATGAAAACCAAATGGTGGGGTTATGAGACTTGATCTCTGAATGTCTGTATTCATTCGACTTTAATGTGTCAATGCATACATGAGTACAATTTGTAAAGAAAATAACTATATAAAACTATCAATGTTTAGATTTTCTCGTATGGTCTATTCTTAGCTATTCTTACCTAAGCTATGTATTAGAGTAAGTATATTAAGTTATATTGTCAACAAATAGGACTCAAGTGGACTTAGGCAAAAGGTGTATGGGGTATGGAACCATATTGGATATTTCATTGGAGGTCTGGAGTCATCAAAAGTTTTGGAACCACTGCTCGAGACGAAGGTCTGCACCTTATTTACCTCTCGAGGAGCGAGAACAGAAGAATGATAGGGACTGAAAGGGACAGGAAATTACCTGAGAACGCGACCATTCCACTTGTCCGTCGTGTCTAAATGAATTTGTATCGATTGCATCTGGGTTTCGATGCGATGGATTGCCGATTCTTTAACTAATCTACGGATAAGATATATATATATATATATATATATATATATATATATATATATATATATATATATATATATATATATTATATCCAAACAGCGGTGGCCACAGCCGGATATACATCAATAGAGAGGAGGACATAAAGACTTGCTAAAAGGGGTTAATTTATTCCCGACGTTTCGTAATGTCTTCATTACATTTTTGAAGGTTGTACAAAATAAATAACATGAATTACAACAAAGCTAAGAATTTAAAATTTAAAAATAAAAGTTGCACAATAATTACAAATTTAAACTATTAAAAGGAACAATTAAAAGGACAACTTTAAAAAAACACAAAACGTAAAATAAACAAAACAAAAATTATTTAAAAAAATAAAACAAAAAAATATATATATTCAAAAGTTAAGCAAAGCTGGACCAACCTATATACATATGTAAAGAGAGAGAGAGAGAGAGAGAGAGAGAGAGAGAGAGAGAGAGAGAGAGAGAGAGGAAAATATCCCTTCTTCGCATGCTTAAACCTTTTCCATTCCGCCACTGGTTAGAGACTTTGCATTGGGCAAGAACCTTAGCTTTCATTTTGTACATTTTTTAACTCATTTTAATCTGTTTGTATTTGATATTGATAATTACCATTTGTCTATGTTTCCACATTACACATATATGTGTCGTTCAAGCCATTAAAAACCCAATCTGATCAATGCAGATTGGCAGAGGACTTACTTCCAATATCAGCAGTCTTGCACAACTCTAACTAGACAAGTCTCTTATTAAAGAGACCGCTGGTTAAGTGGTCATGGTACCTGTCTCCGCCGAGGGAGGATTATTATTTTTTATTATTATTATTTGTTTAAGCAGCCATTTCCGACTAAGTCCAATCGGCTGCCGGGGGAGGATTAAGATTTGCTTCCCTTCCACGACTTGGTGCATTAGTCATCTTCCGTGTGATACAACTGTGCCATTGCTGATCTAGGAGTTGAAATGGTTACCTGGTACTTAATCGATCGTCGGGGCGGCGCAACCAGGGTAGGGTAGGGCAGAGGGTCTACATAGTAACCTCATACCCAAAAAGACCTGCTGCAGTTCGAGAGAGAGAGAGAGAGAGAGAGAGAGAGAGAGAGAGAGAGAGAGTGTGTATGCTCTCACATCTTTAAATGCTTTATACCGGGTCTCTGCAAGACGAGAAGCACTTGAACTCAAAAACTTTCTTTGCCTCTAGTTCACCGTTAATGTCAAATCTATGAAGATCATTTCTCCTCTCTCATTCTCTACCTGCAGTTTTGGCTCCCTCGACCCATTGCATTTCACCTCTTAAAGAACATAGGAATGTATCGGGAAGAGATTCATCAATACCGCAGTTCACGTCCCAAAAAATTATTCGGGCCACAGACGACAGGTCAGGTCACTGCTAAGGCACTTCTTCGCAGATGTAGTAAACATTGACGCCATAGTTCCAGGAGCACCTAGTTTTTTACTCTTTGTCTTATCTCTCTCTCCCTCCATTCCCATCGAAGTCACCCTCCTCCTTATCGCCAGGTTCTGGACTATAGGTCCTTGGTTCTGCTGGATCTGCTGGATCTTCACTTCTTTAATGAGGGGCTGGTGGAGGGGAGATCGGGGGAGGGTGTACCCAGATAATGACACAGGGGAAAGAATCCAATCCCAATCACAATAACACTTAAAGGAATCAGATGTCAGTTCCGATGGGGATTAAGTCTTCCTGCAGGGGACTGACACACCCCGACCCCTCCCGCCCCTAACCACCACGACAGCCCTCCTGACCCCTAACGAGATCTCCTGCACTCCTTGAGGAGGGCGAATTACAACGGCTTCCGACGCCTAGTTCATTAAGAAAAAGGGGCTTTGGAACTGAGAGGAGGGGAAAGTGAGGAAGGGCCCGGTTACTACGAAACTTTTAACCGATCGCTCTCAGTCGCGTTCGTTCTTCCTTAGCAATTTCGCCGGAATTTGAGCCTTATTGCTTACCTTTGTCAGTTTGGACCACCCAGGCACTTGGGAGGGAGAGGGAGGAGGAAATCTCTTTCTGAGAAAGACTTTCTTGTCTGCCGCGTCTTCTCTCTTTCTTTCCTTTCTGCATTGTATTAGTAAAAAGCTGCACACAAAAAAAATTAGAATAGAACTCTCCATGAGTAATTAAGTAGGCGGGGTGCGGGGGGGAGGCTAGTTATTTTTATCTATTACTACTTTCTTTACTTGAATAATTTGATAAAGATAATCCAAAGTAATCTTACTAGAATTATTTGCATTTCCTTGATAAGGAAAGTTTAAAGTATTTTTACTAAAACTTGCATTTCCTTAAAAAGCCAAGTCTAATCTTGCTAGAATAATTTGCATTTCCTTAGTAAAAAAAAGTCTAAAGTAAACTTACTAAAATAATTTGCATTTCTTTAATAAAGAAAGTCTAAGGTAAACTTACTAGAATAATTTGCATTTCCTTAATAAAGAAAGTCTTAGGTAATTTTACTTGAATAATTTGCAGTACCTTAATAAAAATGTCCAAAGTAATCTTACTTGAATCATTTGAATTTCATAAATAAAAAAAGTTTACTCTATGTATGAGTACTCTCAAGGTAAATACATTTGTAAAGTGATCCATACCAAATCAATCAGTTCAACGAAGACTTACAATGGCGTTGTAATGAATAAAATCAGCTTTATTAGATTCTCTAAAGAATAAAGAAAAGAATCGGAAAAAAAACGAACGGAAAATCAATTCCCCACGAACTGGAAGGCAGCTCCTTTGTGCCGGAGTCATTCACAGAGAGCAAAAGCATCCTCAATCAGAGGACCAGATTCAGCCAGTCCCGTTACGATATCCATTCCGCCCCATCAA
>NC_087200.1:78620997-78625997 GCF_015104395.2 Macrobrachium nipponense
CTGCATGGTTTTCCCCGTTACACCTTTCCAACCTTTCACTGTCTATTCCCATTTCAGCGATGAATGACCTCATAGTTCCCAGTGCTTAGCCTTTGGCTTAAATTCTATATTCAATTCAGTTCAACCTTCAATTAACCTTTTCAGTATTGGAATGGGCAAATATTCATAGCTTTAGATTTTAAAAAACTAGTGGTTTATTTCACTTTCATAACCGGTAGCCACTCCGACCTTGGATTTATAATAATTCGTTGAACTAACGAGCAGAGGGTGTTGACGGCATAAGATTGTTGAAACTGAAGAAAAATGAGGATTTTGAGTAATCCCTCAGTGACCTAACCTTCATTGACCTCACATTAAATGTGAAATATAAACCAAAAGATTAAATCATGATAAATATTACTGATAACATGAACTCACTTTGGTTGATTATTTCCGATTTTATCATGCAATTAATTATCAACAACATAGTCAATTTAAATTATGTGGCACGGACATCAACTGGCAGTTAAAATTATATGTTCGATGTACAATGGCAGAATTCTGTCAGGACAACCTTTCCATCATTCACGGATGCTGCTGGAACTTGAACCAGTTAAATGCCTGATCTTATTCCTTTGTGCTTGCGTGTGCCTCCCTCTTTCTTTCACTCTATCTCCATATATATATATTATATATATATATATTATATATATATATATATATATATATATATATATATATATATATATACATATATATACACATATATATATATATATATATATATAATATATATATATATATATATATATATATATATATATATAGATAAGTCTATCACATTACCGTGATTCATATACATATATCGAACTACAAATGTCCTTTAATATTCTATTCGCTCTACCTCGGAAATTAATATATTTCATATATTTTTAACCGAGGGGAATTTATTAAGCGATAATAGAATTGGCGATCGACAGGCGGGAACCATCGACCTCTCAATTTCAGGACTAGCAGTGAAGCCAGACCACCCCGCCACCGCAAAGAGATATAAGTATATGCCGTCTCCCACCTCATATACCTGCCGCCCACAGGTATTTTTTTTGTTTTGGAGACTGCATACAGCCCATCTCGTTCTCGGGGTGTCCTGGAATTGAGAGGTCGATGGTTCGTGCCTGTCGATCGCCAATTCTATTTTCGCTTAATAAATTCCCCCTCGTTAAACATATATGAAAATATATTAATTCCGAGGTAGAGCGAATTAGATTATTAAAGGACATTTGTAGTTAGATATATGTATATGAATCACGGTAATGTGATAGACTTATATAATGACTAAGTGCGGGCAAAAGCACTACCACGCAACCGAGAACGAGATGGGCTGTATGCAGTCTCCAAAACAAAAAAAAATACCTGTGGGCGGCAGGTATATGAGGTGGGAGGCGGCATATACTTATATCTCTTGCGGTGGCGGGTGGTCTGAGGCTTCACTGCTAGTCCTGGAATTGAGAGGCCGATGGTTCGCGCCTGTCGATCGCCAATTCTATTATCGCTTAATAAATTTCCCCCTCGGTTAAACATATATGAAAATAAATTAATTCCCAGGTAGAGCGAATTAGATATTAAAGGACATTTGTAGTTCGATATATCTATAATATATATATATATATATATTATAATATATATATATACATATATATATATATATATATATATATATATATATATATATACATGTATATGTATTGCATATATGTATCATATATGTATGTGTATACACACAACACACACACACACACACACATATATATATATATATATATATATATATATATATATATATATATATGTGTGTGTGTGTGTGTGTGTGTGTGTGTCTGTGACCTCATTGAAAACACCTAGTGCCTCTGCAAGCTGCTCTTCCACCTGCATACCGTCCAGGACTTCCTCTGGTACAGAAGTTGCGTCAACACCAAGACGAGCCTTCTGTCCATACATGGCCTCATATGGTGTCCTTTCAATTCCGGAGTGAAAGCGGGTATTTTTCTTCCACTGGACAAAGCACAGTTTTTCTCCTGGCTTCAGCATTGCCTTACTGACAACAATAATACTGTTTATTTTGTAAACTGACCAAAATCTTAGTCGTTTTGCAAAATGTTGAGAAATTTAGGTCATTTTACAAAATGGCCACGAATTTGGTCCTTTTGCATAATGGCCGGCAACTTTGTAAAATGACCAATTTTGCAAAATGGCCGTAACACACACACACACACACACACACACACACACACACACACACACATATATATATATATATATATATATTATATATATATATATATATATATATATTATATATATATATCACACATCCACAGGTGAAAATAAAAGGCGGGGTGTAGGTCCTGACCAGTTTCGACTTTATTTCCAAGCCATTGACGAAGGACTGATACATAGTATTAGAAATCACAAATATATATACTACAGAGACAGTACTGACGAACATACACACAACCGTTTGAGACTGCCGATCCACCCACAGGCAGGTGTTAAGGTAGCCCAGAATATATAGATGAGGAAAAAGATAAGATTCGGAATACAGGCAAGAAACTGAAATATCTGGACAGTGTACCAAACAATGCATTAGAAGCGGCAAAAAAGACCATGTAACAAAACAAAAAAGAATTTTATAAAACAAAATATTTGCTTGTACTACCTTATAATAGTAATATGAAAGATATCCCCATCTCTTGAAGAATTTCGGTGTTAATGTCGCTTTTAAAAACAATAAAACAATGAAACATGTACTTATCAAGAACTTCCCCGACAATACTAAAGGATGTGTATATATGATTCAATGTAAGCCTTGTGACAACCTTTACATTGGTCAAACGGGTAAAGCACTGGAAAAGAGAATAGATATGCATAGGGAAACATTGGTATTTTTGTACATGTTAGTGAGAATAATCATGCTATTAACTGGGAAGGGGCAAAGCAGATTCTGTGTTCTAATAATGCAATGGAAAGGAATATCATTGAATCTAGCTTTATAAAAGAAAGTTACAACAATAATTTGAACATCAGTATAGGAAAGTATAAACTTTATCCTTTAATATCAAAATAAATGTGTAAATTGTTTAAATTTTAAGGTAGGCAGTAGAGATGTATGGAAATACGATTATTATATTTGTAAACACAGTGAGGGGTCAGTAGTGGTAATGAGATTTCCAACCCCGCCTCCCTGACACCTGCCAGGTTTGGACTTGTTGCCTCTACGGTGGGTACGTCGATCGGTAGTGTCCCTGAGAATTTATTGTAAATTTTAGCCAAATGATTTTTAAAAGCCAACCCTACCTTGACACCTGCCTGCGGGTGGATCTGCAGTTTCAAACGGTTGTGTGTATGTTCGTCAGTACTGTATCTGTGGTATATGCGGGTGTTTCGAAATTAGAGCGCCCCCCCCCTCCCCCCCCCGTCTCCACAGAACAAATGGAAAGTTATGAAGTTTTCTGCTATAGCCTATCTCCAAGTACATTATCTTAAGTTTCTATCAAGCTATTTTTCATTTCACATTTCTCGTATTTTCAGACTGAGTGACGGAGTTAGATACATCCATGGCCAACGACTCGGAGGAAATCAGATGGATTGACCGAATCCGGGCTATAACCTTCAGAGAGGCCAGGGATGCTGGCGCATCATTCATTTCACGTTCTTTGATAGCTAAATACATTAAAAGAGATGAAGCCTTCATTAAAAGAAACTGGAACAAAATTCCATATGACTGTCATCGCGAAAACAGTGAGAATCTTGGAAGGCCTGAAGTCTTTTCTCAGGAGTAAAAAGATATCATAGCTGAAGCAGTGGGTAGACCAATAAAGTCTTTACATAAATTGGCTCTTGAACTAGAAACAAAAAGGGGAAAGAAGAGAAGTTATAGCGCTGTATATCATGAGTTGAAAAAATCTGGTATCAAGCCATTTCATGTTATCAGCAAGCCCAACATCACTCAACAACAGAGAGAAGACCAAGCTATGTTTTGTGGTTCATTCCATAAAGATTGGGATGAAGCTGACTTTCTCCATGTTGCCACATCAGATGAATTCTTCATTTACATAGTCAGGAAGCCAAATCTTTATGACATCATTTGGGCTGCAAAGTTGGATGATATCAGCGATGGCGTGCACTATCGCCAAGTTGTGAAATTTCCTGAATGTTTGGGAATTTTTTCACTGTTTCACAGCCAAACGGTTAATGTAGATTGTTAAAGAAAAAGGACAGTCATGAAATGGTGAATACTTCAGAGAAACTATGCTTACTGGTGGAGTATTTCCCTTCCTAAAAGTTCCTGAAAATGTGTTATTTGTTGATGAAGTCACATTTTTGCATGATAAGGCACCATGTTTCAAGGCTCTCCAGACACAGGAGCTGCTTCGAAACAGTGGTATCGATTTCTTCTCGTCAAGTGAATTTCCAGGTGGCTCCCTGACCTTAATGTGTGTGAAAACATTGGTAGTAGGATCGTGTTGAAGCACGCACAATAAACTATGATAGTATACCAACCCTCAACGACCTGCAAAGAGAGATGACCGAAGTGCTCAGGGCAAATGGAGTTTGAGTCTCAGCTTTTTTGCGATTTGCTGAAATCATACCCCTCAAGAATGCAGGCCGTGGTACAGGCAGATGGAGGCCACACAAAATATTAAATACTCAGAGAGAAACTTAAATGAATACCTGTTCTGAATTACTTTTATCCATATCGATTTTAGTTTATGCTGTAGAGGGGAAGGGGGGCTTTTAATGTCGAAACACCCTGTATATCTATGATTTCTAATACTATGTATCAGTCCTTCGTCAATGGCTTGGAAATAAAGTCGAAACAGGTCAGGACCTACACCCCGCCTCTTATTTTTCATCTGTGGATATGTGTGATAAATGAATCAGGTGCTAAAGTGATCATAATCATATATACATACATATATATATGTATGATATATATGGATATATATATATATATATATATA
>NC_087200.1:78630997-78655997 GCF_015104395.2 Macrobrachium nipponense
GACGCCGTGTAACGCCGCAAACAATGTCAATGTCAATGAATTTTATTTCGTCATGTCAAACATTGGAAGGATTTTAAACTGAAAGCTTTTGGCTGTTTAAATTTGATGCCTTTATAAGTAAAGAGTTGTTGATAAATATAAACAAGAAAAAATGCCCCAAAATTTCTTTGGCGCAATCGAGCTTTCCATATTGAGTATATTGCTGAAAGAGCCGCGCCCTATGAAGTTTTCAGCCACTGGCCTGTGCTATAGCTCTGCCAGACACACGATCATGGCTAACTTTAACCTTAAATCAAATAAAAACTACTGAGGTTATAGTACTGCAATTTAGTAGGTTTGATTAACATGCCAATTTCCAGTCCTCTACCCTGAGTAGTTTTTAAGATCTGAGGGCGGACAGAAAAATTGCTGATAGAAAAAATTGCGGACGGACAGACAAAACCATCTCAATCGTTTTCTTTTCAGGATCCTAAAAAGGAAATCAAAATCTAGTTTTATATATCTTCCTTTGTATTTTGCATGGTTACCTTTCATGTAATTCTCAGCGTTGAGTATGTTGTTTCAGTTTGTGACCGGAATATCTCTCTCTCTCTCTCTCTAACTTCTTTGACAATTAACTAGCTCGTTGCGTTTACCTTTCCACCATTCTTCTATAAACTGTCTCATTTGTGTCTCGACTATACATGGATAAAAGAAAAATCTTTTGGATATATATATATATATATATATATATATATATATATATATATATATATATATATATATATATATATATATATATATATATACCTCGGCAATACCTCGGAGATGATATATTTTCAAATATGTTAATCGAAGGGGAATATTTTAGTTGATAAAAAGTTCGTCGTCTAGTGGGATCGAACCAACTAGACGAGAACTCGGGACTGCATTGACACCTTAAACCACACGGCCAACAAGGTGGTTTAAAGGCGTCACCGTAGTCATAAGTTCTTGTCTATTCGTTGGTTTGATCCAACAAGACGACGAACTTACTATCTATTAAAAAAAATTCCCTTTCGGTTAACATATATGAAAGTATATTATTTAAGAGGTAGAGCGAACTGAATATTGAATATATATATATATATATATATATATATATATATATATATATATATATATTATATATATATATATATATATATATTCAATATTCAGTTCGCTCTACCTCTGAAATAATATACTTTCATATATGTTTAAACCGAAAGGGAATTTTTTTAATAGATAGTAAGTTCGTCGTCTTGTTGGATCAAACCAACGAATAGACAAGAACTTATGACTACGGTGACGCCTTAAACCACCTTGTTGGCCGTGTGGTTTAAGGTGTCAATGCAGTCCCGAGTTCTCGTCTAGTTGGTTCGATCCCACTAGACGACGAACTTTTTATCAACTAAAATATTCCCCTTCGATTAACATATTTGAAAATATATCATCTCCGAGGTATTGCCAATTGGATATTAAAGGGCATTTGTAGCTTAATGCTTGTATATGATAACGGTAATGTGATAAAACTTATATGTATATATCTATATCTATATATATATACATATATATATGTGTGTATATATATATATATATATATATATATATATATATATATATAATATATATATATAATAAATATATATATAGAGAGAGAGAGAGAGAGAGAGAGAGACCAACCCACGAGGAAACGCTTCCTCCAACAAACCAACTTCGAGCTACAACGGTAGACGATTTTCTGCTTTAACACGACAGAAGTCTGACAGAGCAAAAATCGTACTTAAACTGTTGTCAACTTGACATGTTTGTCAGCCCATATGTCGGAAACCATCGACCTGACTTTTTTTTAAAGCTTTTTCGTGTGTGTGTATGTGTGTGTGTGAGTGTGTGTGTCTGAAAAACTGCTTCCACTGAGGTAGTATCCGGAGATTTTATCGGTAACAGAACTCTATAAAGCTTAGACGGCCAAAGTTTTTGAAATGCCTTCGGCAGATCCCTATATTTAACGAGAATTTGTTCAGCCGTATTCCATACACGTAGGTCTGACGTGAGACTGGTACTTTTTTTTATGTAGGTTAGTGGGACAGAACCTGAGGTGTTACAGCAGTGATCGACAACTGATACAGCAAAGAAAGGATGGATATATGAAATAAAGAATCTTTAATATTACATTGGTGTTATATCCACTTGAGTGATGTTTCTATAAAATATTTCCTACGTCATTACAAATCATTATAACATCATACTTATAGTGTGAATTCCATTAACTTGGAGGGGGTTGAATAGGTAAAGTTAGAAAGGTTTGTTGAATATACGTCTTTACACTCAACTTACTATATACCATATATATATATATATATATATATATATATATATATATATATATATATGCATAGATATATACACGACTTTTTATCACATCACCGTGATTCACATACATCCATTAATCTACAAGTTTCCTTTCATATCCAATTCGCTCTACCTCGGAATCAATATAATCTCATATATGTTAACCGAAGGAAAATTTTTTAGTCGATAATAATTTCGTCCTCTCGTGGATTCGAACCAGCGCACAGAGGAGAAATCAGGGCTTCGTGATCCTGTCGGTTTTAGGCGTCACTGAAGTCCTGATTTCTCCTCTGTGCGCTGGTTCGAATCCACGAGAGACGACATTAATATTGACTAAAAAATTCCCCTTCAATTAACATATATGAAAATATGTTAATTCCGAGGCAGAGCGAATTGGATATTAAAGGCAATTACATATATATATATATATATATATATATATATATATATATATATATATATATATATATATATATATATATATATATATATATATATATATATATATATATATATATATATATATATATATATATATATATATATATATATATATATATATATATATATATATATATATATACGTATATGTTACAAGGTCTAATACCCCTATCTAATAAAAGGAAAGAAAACACCATCCGGTAACTTGACCTACCTTGAGTCCATGACCTAGCATCTCTGTAGCTAAATCGAGTGATAAGATCTTGGCTAAAACCAGACCCTGGGATACAAAAATAGTCTTTATTCCCCCCCCCCACCCCCCCACCCCCCCAAAAAAAAAAATAAAAAATGAAAAAAAGGAAAATGATTGGAAATCCCAAAAAACATGAAATAAAATAACTCCTAGAATAATCATCTCGATTTAAATGTCACAAACTACCTTTTTATAAAAAAAACCCCATCAGTTCAATCACTATTTCTATTTTCCCAAAAAAACTAAGAGATAAAAGTGTCAGTCAGAGAATTCATTTTACGTGGTGATATTCCAATCCATCTGGGGAGAGAAATCACAATGATCAGAAATAAAATAAAAATGGATACGCACACAATAAAAATAGGAAAACAGAATTGTGATATGGGAGAAAAAGAAAATGTTTTTCACTGCACTTCGGCTTCTCTCGGCGCATCTGAAAATTTTTCAACTGTTTAACAAAGTCTCGTATCACTCAATGGTTTCTTTCTAGAATAGCCGCTTTCCGCCTGCGGTCTCATTATATTACACTCTAGGTAGCTTTGGTGTTCGCACATACGATCACATTAAATTGTTCTAGAAGATTCCATGAACACGCCTTGCTTGGCGCACGAACAGACATGCATGTCGTATTTTTCTGACGTCACGATCACATAACTTAACCAGCTGACAGGTCAACTTGCGCTCTCGCCTCTGAGGCCTGACAATGTTTCACTACTTAGGCTATATTGTTCAACCCCCCAAAATTATTCGCTGATATCTTGAAGCTTTCCCACAACACTCGCGACTGTTTGGTTGAACATTCCAATGGGTTTGCAACAAAGTCCGTTGCACCCTATTTTAAGTGCAGTTTATATATATATATATATATATAATATATATATATATATATATATCTATATTATATATATATGATATATATATATATATGCGACCACAGGTGAAAATAGACACTAGCTTTTGCTAAGGACGAGAAAGAGGGCATGGGGCTAACACTCTCATCTCGAAAAAAAATTTACCGGGAAGCCAGAAGGCCGTATCCATCTAGCTCTGCTCACCCTTCAAATGTGAAATGCGCAAAAACGCGAATATGGGAAAGGAAACAAAATCTATAAGAATCTAATGAAATGATTTTATCATTATTCGCCTTTTCCCCTAATAGAGGGGTGGCTCAAGCCGTTTTTTTTTTATGTAAAGGGGTTTCTAGCATTGTGTAAGTATGTGTAACTAACAGTGCATGAAAGTATGGCTACGCTAATGCATACACAACTAAGGTTTAAAAGATATTATTCAAATTAAAGCTTATTTTGTGGTTCAATCCAGTCAGGCACTCCACATTTCTAAATACGTTCCTTGAGCAATCACAATACTTGTTCGTTGGCGCGAGATTACTTCAATGGACAAATTCCATTGTTTGCGTTACATGACCATTAATTAAAAGTTATTGCAAGGTTTTCCTCATTTCACTTGTTTTCCGACCTGGAGGACAACATGTCTGGAAAGAAAGAAGAGAGAGAGAGAGAGAGAGAGAGAGAGAGAGAGAGATACATACTGTATTGTAAATGGTACCATCCCGGTAGGGTGAAGATTACCACGTTGAAGCCTTTCCATTTTCAATCACATTATTGCATACATTTTTACCTCTCTCTCTCTCTCTCTCTCCGGCAAATGTTGTCCTTCAGTTCGGAAAACAAATGAATTAAGAACAACCTTACAATACATTTAATGAATAGCCTTGTAACACAAGCAATAGAACGAGTAGAACGTTATTGCACAAGGAATGTATTTTGAAGTGTGGAATACCTGGGTGGATTTCATTAGAAAAAAAACTTATTTTACATATGTTGTTTGTATCTTGGCTTCAAAGCTTAGTAGTATAGCATTATCGTACATAAATACACTCTAGCAGCGACCTAAAGCAATTCATTAACATACAAGTATGCAAGCTAACAGAGGCATATATACTGGTTTCGATAACAAATGCATCCACGTCGTTCGTTTCCTGACCAGGCTCGGCAATCAGACGCCAATCTTGTTTGTGTATGTGTGTAACAGAGAGAGAGAGAGAGAGAGAGAGAGAGAGAGAGAGAGAGAGAGAGAGCAGGTTACAAGGATAGTTTCCGCTCCGTTTGAGTTTTAAATGATTGTTAGGAATAGAAAACCGACGTGCCTGTATAAATAACAGGATTCCGATACAAAACGCTGTGCAGACCTTCGATTTTTGAGGAAAAAACCAACAAAAGCTTTGAAATATCTGGACTTTGAATGCGTCTTTGCAAAAAAAAAGAAAGAAAGAAATAGGCTATTATTATTACTATTATTATTATTATTATTATTATCTCTGACGAGCACACATCTAAAAATGATGGTTACGTAATGGTTGAGGGGGTAAGTCCCAATTCAGGAGGTTTCGTACCATTCGATCCCAGATAAATTAATTACAAAATGGGACAATCGCGATAGAAGTTGGCATCGGGCTGGATGATGGCAAATCTAAACGTGGATTTTATTACCCGTAGATTGTCGTTGTAACAAATGAAAAGTATATCAATACTTATTATTATTATTATTTTTTTTTTCTTTTTGCTCTATCACAGTCCTCCAATTCGACTGGGCGGTATTTATAGTGTAGGGTTCCGGGTTGCATCCTCCCTCCTTAGGAGTCCATCACTTTTCTTACTATGTGCGCTGTTTCGATCACACTCTTCTGCATGAGTCCTGGAGCTACTTCAGCCTCTAGTTTTTCTAGATTCCTTTTCAGGGATCTTGGGATCGTGCCTAGTGCTCCTATGATTATGGGTACGATTTCCACTGGCATATCCCATATCCTTCTTATTTCTATTTTCAGATCTTGATACTTATTCATTTTTTCCCTCTCTTTCTCTTCAACTCTGGTGTCCCATGGTATTGCGACATCAATGAGTGATACTTTCTTCTTGACTTTGTCAATCAACGTCACGTCTGGTCTATTGCACATATCACCCTATCCGTTCTGATACCATAGTCCCAGAGGATCTTTGCCTGATCGTTTTCTATCACTCCCTCACTGCAAGGTAGCTGATATTTCTTGCGCAGGCTCCAGTGGAGGACTTTTGCCACTGAATCGTGCCTCTTTTTGTACTAGTTCTGTGCAAGTGCCGGGCATTCGCTTGCTATGTGGTTTATGGTTTCATTTTTCGTATTGCACTTCCTACATAAGGGAGAGATGTTATTTCCGTCTATCGTTCTTCGAACATATCTCGTTCTTAGGGCCTGATCTTGTGCCGCTGTTATCATTCCTTCAGTTCCCTTCTTTAGCTCTCCCCTCTGTAGCCATTGCCATGTGTCATCGCTGGCTAGTTCTTTAGTCTGTCTCATGTATTGACCGTGCATTGGTTTGTTGTGCCAGTCCTCTGTTCTGTCTGTCATTCTCCTGTCTCTGTATATTTCTGGGTCTTCGTCTACTTTTATTAGTCCTTCTTCCCATGCACTCTTTAGCCACTCGTCTTCACTGGTTTTCAGATATTGCCCCAGTGCTCTGATCTCGATGTTGACGCAGTCCTCTATACTTAGTAGTCCTCTCCCTCCTTCCTTTCGTGTTATGTATAGTCTGCCCGTATTTGCTCTTGGGTGTAGTGCTTTGTGTATTGTCATATGTTTCCTGGTTTTTTTTCTGATCTATGCTGCTCAGTTTCTGCCTTCGTCCATTCCACTATTCCTGCGCTGTATCTGATTACTGGCACTGCCCATGTTTATGGCTTCTATCATATTTCCGGCGTTGTGTTTTGACTTGAGTATCGCCTTGAGTCTCTGCATATATTCTTTCCTGATGGTGTCCTTCATCTCTTGGTGTTTTATATCCCCTCCTTCCATTATTCCCAGGTATTTGTATCCTGTCTCATCTATGTGTTTGATGTTGCTCCCATCTGGTAGCTCTATCTCTTCAGTTCTCGTTACTTTGCCTTTTTGTATGTTGACTAAGGCGCATTTTTCTATTCCAAACTCCATCCTGATGTCCCCAGATACAATCCTTACAGTCTGGATTAGGGTACCTATTTCCTTGATGCTCTTACCATACAGCTTGATGTCGTCCATGAACATCAGATGGTTGATTCTGTTGCCTCTTTTCTTGAGTTGGTACCCGGCATCCATCTTCTGTAGTACTTTTGTCACAGTCATCCTATCTGACAGGGTTGTTTTTATAGTGTGGGACTCCTGGTTGCATCCTGCCTCCTTAGGAATTCATCAATTTTCTCACTAAGTCCGCTGTTTTTTCTTGTAGCACACGCTGCTGCATGAGTCCTGGAGTAACTTTAGCATCTAATTTTTCCAAGTTCCTTTACTAGGATCTTGGTATCGTGCCTAGAGTTGGGCTTAACAATGAACTCGACAGAAAACTTTTAGAAGACTCCTTTTATGTTTCTCTCAGAAATAACATAAAACTGTTACTTGCGCAACAGTAGGTATTTTAAGTAGTGATGAACTGTGCCTTTTAAACACTCCTTTTAGTTACCCAAGTATTTTTTATTACACGTTGAATCTTCTTTGGAACACAAGCTGGACCTCTGTTTATTTTATTAGCTTTTGTATAAATGCTTTTGTGTTGTGAAGTTTGCATATCTTTTATGTACAATTATTAAACTTGCCTTATGTTATCGCCTATAAGCATTAAATTGCTTCGGGGAATTTTCTGCTAGTTTTATGAATTTGTATCAAATAAGGACAAACAAATATACTATACTGTACTATACTATGATTATGGGTACAATTCCCACTGGCATATCTCATATCCTTTCCTTTTTCTATTTTCAGGTCTTGATAATTATCAATTTTTCTCATTCTTTCTCATCTACTCTGGTGTCCCATGGTACTGCGACATTAATGAGTGATACTTTTATTATTATTATTACTCATGTGTACATGTCCACACTAAAAAGAGGCAATCATTCTGCAAAATAGGCATCCACAGAAAAGTTCCATTATGAGGAAAAAAATTATCCACTATATGAGATAAATGGTTAGTTGTATCTGAAAGGTAAAAATAAAACACGTAAATTTAAGAAATATGCGGACAAAATGTATCCTGCAATAATAAGAAGGCGTGATCCGACCTCCAGCTTACTCGGGCCATGTGAAAGACTTTCCTCCAACGTATAAGTTGTAAACATTATATTCGTAACTAACTGTAAATTAAAACGTGCTAAAATCCTATGGTCAAATAGACCCTTGTAGAGAGGAATACATAAATATATGTAAACTTCATGAAATAAGATGATATTAGTCTCAATATTAATTGGTAGTCCATGCTCAAATCATTTGAATATTATCAACACTATAAATACTATAAAATCGTAAGCAAAAAATAGAATGCTGTGATATAATAAAGACTTGTTACAAACAATATTACCACCATAATTTAAAATTATAATATAACAAAAGCGTAAAAGGAATATGCGATTATTTTATCAAAAAACTACAAAATAAAATGAATATAGAAATCGTTGTTGAAACTTAAAAATTTCAAATCTTGGTCGTAGTATGAACAAGGTTGTCACTTCTTGGTCGAATAAAGTATTTTATTATTTAAGAAAAATTACAGTATTATTATTTCTGGATTAACCCACGGTAAATATATTCTAGCTAATCGGAAAATAAAAACTTTGGACAACAACATATCAACATACGATAGAATGGCTTGCGTGACGTAGGAGGGGAAGGAAGAAATTTTGGCCCCAGTCTTAAGAAACCTCTACTGTAGAAGATGTATGTTAAGGAAGCTCCCAGACCGCGCTACTCTTGAAGGTGCATGGTAATGAAGGTCCTTGAAACCACTTAAGTTGATGATGCATTGCAATGAGGGTCCTGGAAACCACCACAGTTAAAGGTACCTGTCAATGAAGGTCCTGGAAACCACTACAGTTGAAGTTGCATGGTAATGAAGGTCTGGAAACCACCACAGTTAAAGGTGCATGGCGACGAACGTCCTGCAAACCACTTCAGTTGATGGTGCATTGTAATGAGGGTCACTGACCACTACAGTTAAAGGTGCACGGTAATGAGGGTCCTTGAAACCACTACAGTTAAAGGTACCTGGCAATGAAGGTCCTGGAGACCAACAGTTAAAGGTGTACGGTAATAAGGGTCATGGAAACCACTACAGTTGATGATGCAATATAATGGGGGTCACTGAAACCACTACAGTTAAAGGTGCATGGTAATGAGGATCCTGGAAACCACTTCAGTTGATGGTGCCTTGTAATGAGGGTCATTGAAACCACTACTTTTGCAGGTACACGGTAATGAGGGTCCTGGAAACCACCACATTCAAAGGTACTGGGCAATGAAGGTCCTGGAAACCACTACAATTGATGATGTATTGTAATGAGGGTCCTGGGAACCACCACAGTTAAAGGTGCGTGGTAATGAAGGTCTTGGAAACCACTGCAACTGATAGTGCAATGTCATGTGGGCCTGTGACATCATTACAGTCAAAAGTGCATGGTAATGAGGGTCCTGGAAACCACCACAGCTAAAGGTGTCTGGCAATGAAGGTCCTAGAAACCACTACAGCTGAAGGTGTATGGTTATGAAGATCCTGGTATGGTCGCTAGCGTCGTGGTATGCCACTCAGATGTCATGAGTTCGCTCCTCCCCCATGGCAATGAAAAATCATTGGCTCTATCACGATCAGTTATTGCTGCAGTTGGGGGGTAGAAACCAACATTCTTTGGAAGTTTGAGTTTCCAGTCAGTGACCCCGTGGACGTGTTCCATGTGAATAGATTCCATCTCATAATAATAATAATAATAATAATAATAACACGGTTGCAGATGCAGGTTAATGAAGTTCCTGGAGCCATTACGGTCGAAGATGCATGGTGAGTGAAGGTCCAGTAAACCACTATGATCGAAAGTGCATGGTAATGAAGGTCCTGTTAACTACTGTGACTGACGGTGCATGTTAATGAAGGTTCCTGAAACTACCACAATTATAGATGCATGGTAATGAAGGTCCTGGAAACTGCTTTAGTTAAAGGTGCTTGGTGATGAAAGTCTCAGAAACACCACAGCTGAAGGTTTATGGTAATGACCTCCCCGGTATGCACCATAGCTTAGGGTGCATGGTAATGACAGCCCTGGAAACCATTTCGGTCAAGAAGGTGTATGGTCCTGAAAGCTCTCTCTCTCTCTCTCTCTCTCTCTCTCTCTCTCTCTCTCATGCACAACCGAAAATAAAGAAATCCCTCTGGTACCGTTCCAGTCTCAGCCCTGTATTGGAATTCGATGCTCTAGAAAAATGATTAATCTCTGATATTGGGCCGGAGACTGCCACAAACCGCATAGCTGAAGTTTCCTTGCATTTTCCGTTAGCCAGTGCATTAATAAGATGCGGATTTTGGCAGCGTATTTTATTGCTATCCTCCTTGACAGCGTCTTTTTTTCCCTTTCGTCTTTTTTTTTTCATAGCACGAATCACCCTTAGCCTCTGTTAGTTCATTTGTTGATATGATGCTTATTTTTATGGCCTGTTTTCATGTCAGAATGTTCTCCACTTCTCCTTAATTCAGCTTATGACTTTACATATTATACTACACACGAATACGAACACACACACACACACACACACACACACACACATATATATATATATATTATAATATATATAGATATTAGATATATATATAATATATGTGTGTGTGTGTGAGTAGAAAAATGTAAATTAGGAGAAGGGCCTAAAATTGACCGAACTTCCAGAAGGCTCATTCTATCGTCACTGTACAGAGTACGCTTACATTTGCTCTGAGCAAAACTACCTTGCATTATGCAGTTTTCATATATGGTAACATAACTGGTATGTTCTTCATTTATCTGTTAATTGTTTGTTACTGTAACGCAATTGTTATTTTATTTATTTAACTGTTAATTGTTTGTTGCTGTAACGTAACTGTTATGTTGTTTATTTATTTATTTGTTAATTCTTTGTTTTTCATTGGTTATTGGTAATATTGTCAACGTAGTTTACAAGCTGTGGATCTTTTTGCCTGAACGTTGATGATAGCTGTCTAATTAATTTGTTCGTTTCTGCTAGTAGGCTGAAGGTCTAATTCGTATTTGAAATAAAATGAAAGAAGAAACGCTGCCGAGTTTTGTAATTCCCAGGGATTGCTCTCTCTCTCTCTCTCTCTCTGTCTCTCTCTCGTCTCTCTCATCTCCTCTCTCTCTCTCATCTCTCTCTATATCTATATATATATATATATATATAGATATATATATATATATATATATATGTGTGTGTGTGTGTGTGTGTGTGTGTGTGTGTATGTACGTGCGTGTGTGCATGTATATATATAATATATATATATTATATATA
Source organism: Macrobrachium nipponense (assembly GCF_015104395.2). Lineage (NCBI taxonomy): Eukaryota > Metazoa > Arthropoda > Malacostraca > Decapoda > Palaemonidae > Macrobrachium > Macrobrachium nipponense. Next base: position 78,642,390 of record NC_087200.1, read on the forward strand.
TATATATATATATATATATATATAAATGTGTGTGTGTGTGTGTTTACATCTACTTTTTGAAGATTTTTTAATAACAGTCATTCCCTACTTCTGGTGGACGTTTATCGAAACAGAATCTCGCATGCTGATGCATAATCCTAAACTAGCTTATTAAACTTTGAAGATCTGTATACCGCTTGAAATAGCTCCTGTATGTTATTGTTTCCTAATATTGCATAATGGTGACAATGCTCGTACGTGCTACTGTTTCTTTTCCCTAACACATTCATTACACTGGTAAAACTTACATTTCTTGTTTGCGTAAAGCTAAGATTTAATTTGTGGATAACCATTAGCATCGGTTTTCGTTAATTTCTGTGCTGAGGTAAAGTCATTTCTGTTTATTTGAATAATGTGTCGAAGATAAATACTTTTACTTCAATCCGGCAGAATCACTGACATCAGCATAAACCATTTCGAACAAATAACGATCACGAGAGGGGACAAGAGCGATTTGAAAAAGATGCCAAACAAGTAAAAAAAAACTCGCCAAACTTTCTTCTGCGCAATGGAGGTTTCTGTGCAACGTATAATACTGTATTAAACCATCACCTACGACCGGTAGCGCTGCAGTTGCTTCCCAGATACGGTAGCGTGAGGGTGCGTCCAACGCCTCCGGAAAGTGCTGCCAGATGCACAATCTATGGCTAACTTTAGCCTTAAATAAAACAAAAACTAGTGAGACTATAGGGTTGCAATTTGTTATGTTTGATGATTAGAGGGTCGACGATCAACAAACCTATTAGCAGCCCCCTAGCCTCTGTAGTTTTTTTTTTTTTTTTTTTTTTTTTTTTTTTTTTTTTTTTTTGATCTGAAGGCAGACAGAATACAGTGCGGACGGACGGACAAAGCCGGCACAATAATTTTCTTTTACAGGAAACTAAAAGGGCCAAGAGTAACTCATCTTGTTGTATTTACAAGGGATTAGAGACGAATCGAATAGATTCATTTGGAGTAATATGCGCTGATATTATTGATATGTATGAAGTAACGCTACCGTATTAATGAATAGAACTCAGTCTAAGGCTGAGTGAGAGTAAGCTAGAACTTTCAATGTATTGTCCATATATTATTGTTTATGCACACAAAAAATGGATATACGTCGCATTTTATTTGATAGAGATTAGAGAACTGTAACACTGGAGATTGTCGGTCAAAAATTATTCGTGAGATCAGAGAACTGTAACACTGGAGCTTGTTGGTCAAAATTATTTGTGAAGGGAAACAGAGTTGCTAAAAGAAAAACAAAACTCACTGCATTTAAGGCAATATCAGCGAAAGAAAAGAATTCCAGTAGGTGTAAGAATTGCAATATAGTATCAGTGGTGAGAAATTCTTGCTTCATATACAAACGTCTTACTTGATATAAGATGTACGAAAAATTTTGTCCCTGTTAAGATGAATGAAGGTTAGTAACAAAATTAACCTTCCAATACCTAGTATAAAAACTTATCCCATTAACAAGTTCACATACAATTTTGCAAAAAGAAAAAAAAAGAAGGTGAAGGTGACTCTTCTAACAACAACTATATTTAAAGTTTCTTCTGTAACCGTTGTATATAAAAGAAACCACGAAGAAGAAAAATAAACGAAAACAAATGTAATATAAAAAAGGCGACCAGTAATGCAAGATCTAAAATGGCCAAACGTTGTCCCCCACGATTTTCTGGAGTTGTAAAAATTTCACACTGTCTCATTTTTCTATTTCCATTTCAGGTTATTTTTCCTTTCAGGTTAGTTCGTTTTTTCCCGAAAGAATTTGATAAAAAAAAAAAAAAAAAAAAAAAAAACAAAAAAAAAAAAAAAAACACTAGACGTTGACTCTTTTATTTATCCAGTATGTCGTGAATAGACCTGGAATCGAACAAAAGCTTGACTGACCGAGCAACCCCCACCCAACACCCCCCCCCTCAAAAAAAAAAAAATCCCACAGCAGCACAAATCAAAGAAGATTTTAAATGGTAGATGCCTTAAGGACACTATATGGAAGATGCTTTACGGACACTTTATATGGGAGATGATGCAAGGACAATTTATAAGGGAGAAACTGTAAGGAAACTTTATATGGAAGATGCTTTAAGGACTCTTTATATGGAAAATGCTTTAAGCACACTGTATATGGAAGATGATTTAAGGACACTTATATGGAAGATGCTGTATAGACACTTTACACATATGAAAGATGCTTTGAGAACACTACTTGGAAGATGCTTCAAGAACACTTACGTGAAAGATGTTTGAAGACACTTTATATAGAAGATGCTTTAAGGACACTTATATGGAAGATGCTTTATAGACACTTTATATGGAATATGCTTCAAGAACACTTATATGGAAGATTCTTTTAGGACACTTTATATGGAAGATGCTTTAAGGACTCCTATATGGAGGATGTATTAAGGACATGTATGAAAGATGCTATAAGGACACTATATGGAAGATACTTTATGGACACTTATATGAAAGATGCTTTAAGAAGACCTATGTGGAAGATGTATTAAGGACAATTGATATGGAAGATGCATCAAGAACACTTACATGAAAGATGCTGTAAAGACACTTTATATGGAAGATGCTTTAAGAACACCTATATGGAAGATGTATTAAGAACATATATAAAAGATGCTTTAAGGACACTACATGGAAGATGCTTTAAGGACACTTATATGGAAGATACTTTAAGGACACTTTTTATGGAAGATGCTTAAGGACACCTATATGGAAGATGTATTGAGGACACTTTATATGGAAGATGTATTAAGAACACTTACATGAAAGATGTTTTAAAGACACTTTATATGGAAGATCCTTTAAGGACACTTAAAGTGAATGACAGTAGTATTATTGTGCTAAACCTTGTGAAACATTTTATAAAGTTTTCTTTCTCTTCGGCGAAGACGTGTTCTACAGGTAAGATTGCACACACACACACACACACACACACACACACACACATATATATATATATATATATATATATATATATATATATTATATATATATATATATATATATATATATATATATATATATATATATATATATATATATATATATATATATATATATATATATATATATATTTGGCTGTGAAATACATTCTCTTAAAACAGAATTCTATCAAATGAAAGGTGCCCATTAAAACGGCAATATGTAGAAAGTGAATAATTTATATTTCATCAAAAGAGAGAGAAGGAAGAGGAGGAGGAGAGGAGAGAGAGAGAAGAGACGAGAGAGAGAAGAGAGAGAGAAGAGAGAGAGAGAGGAGAGAGAAAATTGATTCAAGCAAAAACCCACATAGTGGAAGAAAGGATTGCAACGAAGCATTTGTTTCACAAACAATATTAGTGAATAAAGCGATTGCAACGAAGCATTTGTTTCACAAACAATAACTACAATTAAAGTAGTAAATGACCATTTTAATGCTCACAAAGGTCAGTGTTATTGAAGTAGCTTCTCAGATTGGGAGCAACTGTCTTGGATTATGTCAGGTATCTGACCAACCAAATAGGGGCAAGGGACGCTAGCGAGGATTACTGAGTTTCTTGAGTATCTCCTTTAAATTGCCTTCGAAAAATCTTTTAGAAAATGGGGTTTACCTGAGATTAAGTTAATAGTAATTTTTAACAGTTAGCCGTAAAATGCAGATTCTTAAGAGATTTCTGGTAACAATATCATCACTTCTACTATGGGAGTAACCAGTTTGTGTGATTATTCACTTAGATCCCCGAACATGAGCACGGTTTTGTCTTTGCTAGTTCTAGGTGAAAAGTTGTTATGGCATTTAATTCCTTACTTGCGATTATGAATATTTGTTGATTTATTCTGAAATTTAACTTCTCACTTGTCTGGCCCAAGGCGGATGGCTCACGTACATTATATATATCTCTATATCTATATATCTATTATGTTTGTATGGATATATATATATATATATATATATATATATATATATATATATATATATATATATAGATATAGAATATGATATAATATAGTATATATATATATATATAATATATATATATATATATATATATATATATATATATATATGTGTGTGTGTGTGTGTGAATTTTTTTCAGCAATGGAAAACTTCCATGTTATCTGTTGATCATGGAGGATAGCTAACATGAGAATCGTATCAAGAGAGCTCCAAAATAGAATTAATGCTTAACCTCTACCAATTCTGTAAATGAAATAATGTTTGAAAAAAAAATAATGATAATGAGAAGAAAAAAATCTGATATTTCTGGAGCATATTTTTAAACATATTTACTAAATTCCCTGTGTGGGTGCACTAGTACTAAGCTCGAGGTATGTCTGCAAGAAGTTTGTCAGGAATCGAAAGAGGTTTTGTCCTGGGTAGAGGGAAGAAATACAGAATTTTGGCCAAATGTTCAGTGCTTGGAGTTATGAGGTCAGTCAGGGTGGAAGGGAAACTTAGACCAAACAAGTTTGAAAGGTATAACACGAAGGAAAAACGCGCACTTGCAATATGAAATAACTGTTAGTAGAGGTTGGATAGCAAGATGGATGAAAGAAAATATGAATGGAAGTATAGTAAAAGGAATTAAATATGAATGGAAGTATAGTAAAAGGAATTACGTAGATGTCATGCATAGAGAACTCCTTTTCTCTGAGACCCTCTTCTTCCTGGGCGGAAAGTAAAATGGTTGATACCCAGGATTTGGTTTTCCTTGCCATGGTTCTATTGGAATCCCAATCTTGATTCCTTGTCTTTGGAAGTCTGGAGAAAAACCTTAATAAAATAAAGTGAAAATCGTGTTCATGTATTCATTTCTTCTATGTAACATAGATCGTCTACGGCCAGTGAACTCCATGCTCAGGCGAGACGTCGTCCAATTCGGGGCCAGTCTCCTAAATAAATTCTCTAGATATAAATATGCGGAATGAACATACCTTAGTTTGAACCTTGGGAAGGGGTGTCAAGACCCTAAACATGGAATTTATATTCCCGACTCTAATCTAAATTGCCGATATTTTTGAAGATACATGTACACTGATATATACATAACCACACAAAAGGCGTCAAGAACTTATACAGCAAATACAAATTTAATATAGGAAAAGATTCCTTCTCAAGCGCGTTCCTGTGCACTTGTTTCATACGTATCTTCGGAGAAATGACATACAATATTTTTCAATAAAAAGAAAAAGCTGTAAAAATGGAAATCTGGAGTTCCCTAGGGCTATTGTTAATAAAAGCAGTCAAACGCGTATCAATTTGCAACGCATGATCATTTACGTATCATTATCCCCATCAACTAAAATCGTGAAATTTAAACATTCATAAGAGTTAAATTATGGAAACGAGTCACGTAGATAATGTGCATACTACAAATATCTGTGTATATATGTATATATATGCATTGAATATATATATATATATATAATATCTATATATATACTTATATATATATATATATAATATATATATAATTATATAGTAATATAATTATATGTTACAAAAAAATACATACATTCATACACGCATGCACTAACATTAAAGTTATACAGTAAAATACATTTACCAGGTGCAAAGAATGACGTAGAGAAAAAAATATACAAATATACATGCTAAAAGTTAGATTAAAATAGATGAAACAGGACAAATGATACAAGTCGAAATGTAAAAATTATCCAAGAAGTATTATATGAATAAAATGGATTATTTTTAAAATTCCCTGGATTATATTTAAATCATTTGCGCTAAATTTTGAGTGACTGAAGATCTAAAAACCTCCTCTCTTGCAAAGTCATAGTATTTTTATGATTGCCTTAGGATTTCCGTCTCAAACTTGCAGGCTCAATCCAACGCTCTCTCTCTCTCTCTCTCTCTCTCTCTCTCTCTCTCTCTCTCTCTCTCTCTCTCTGTGGCGCAGGAAATATTTTATAAGTTTGGGAGCTCACTCGCCACATTAACTGTGCCGGAGTATTCAATATTTACTCCTTGCCTTAGACACGGATCAGATTTTATACCTATCAGTAATTTTCGGAATCAAGTAACTCATCCATTTTGACGTCATTGATCAATTATTCGATGGCGCTAGCTCTCAGCCAATTAAGCACACACACACACACACACACACACACACATAGACCCACACGTAGCTCAATCAATTAAACATTCACGCACATACAAACACGCGTGCATACGGACTAGCATTTGAAAGACTACTCGAGTAAAGGGTACTAGATGACAAACATGAATGGCTACGAACCTTGAACTATCATTTAAGACAAAAAGATCTTTTGATGGAAATTAAACACGGGGAAGTAACTGAAACGTAACAGAAAATTTGACTAAATCTCTTTAAAATGATCCAGCAACATATCAATTCTCTATTACTCTGACATCTCAAAAATCAGTTCTATTTTTGTTCTTGAATACAGTCGAGAGGAACTATAGTAGATTCATATCAACCGTACATCTGATGCCTAGGCTAGTTTCTTACGACGCTCCTGATTGGCTTTTGATAAGCCAATCACAGTGCTGGAAACTCTCAGTCTCTCGAGAGAGTTCACATAGTTTCCAGCCCTGTGATTGGCTTATCAACAGCCAATCAGGACGTCGTTGATGTGGATCTACTATAGTCGTTTATCTTACAAAAAAAAAGGGGCAGAAATACTGGAATAATAAGGGTGTTTTATAACTACTAGTAATTCTCTGCTTTGTCTTTCACCCGAGAAATTGAACAAAAAGACAAGAATCATTACCGAGTTCTGGGTAAACCTATTTACGTAACTTCAACTTTAAACAGTAAATCACAGTATGTATCAACGACTTGCAGTCGATGTGCTATATATAATTAATATATTATATATATATATTATTATATATATATTTATATAAATATATATATATATATATATATATATATATATATATATATATATATATATATATATATATATATATATGTTAAATATATAGTATATAATATTTATAAATATATATATTAATATAATATATAATAATATATAATATGTATATATATATATATATAATATATATATATATATATATATATATATATAATATATATATATATATATATATAATCACCCATTACCTCCCTATTACTTAACTCTCGAGTTATTCATTCTTTCACCCCAACTTAAATCCTCCTCCGATTCTTTTCCAACATTGACCCTAAACCAATCTTAAAACTCTTTCATCTGCAGTTTCAGAAAGCTAAATTTATCTTTTAATTCTTCTTGTTCATGAATCATAAAATTCTAAAGGAATATAAAACGTGATGGCGCCCATTCTATAACAATCGGGGAGATACACGAACAGAAGAGCGATGATATTTTACTATTATTTTAATCAAGCAGTTTTCCCTTGTTCTTCGTTTACATAATTATATATTATTATATATAATATATATAATATATAAATATTATAATATATATTATATAAATTTTTGTTCTCGATATATATATATATATTATATATATATATATATATATATATATATATAATCGAGAACAAGAACTGGCTTGATTAAAATAATAGTAAAATATCATCGCTATTCTGTTCGTGTATCTCCCCGATTGTTATAGAATGGGCGCCATCACGTTTTATATTCCTTAGAATTTTATGATTCATGAACAAGAAGAATTAAAAGATAAATTTAGCTTTGAAACTGCAGATGAAAGAGTTTTAAGATGGTTTGGTCATGTTGAAAGAATCGAGGATGATAAGTTGGGGGAAAGAATGAATAACTCAAGAGTAGTAAGAGGGAGGTAATGGGTGATATAGCATACATTTGGCCTTTTGCACCACACTGTGGTAAAGGTTCTTCACAGTCGCACTGCTTTCTGCCTTTTACTTTCCATCCGTGACCTTTTGGTGTATTTTATCTAGCTGTCCAACTTCTTTTACTTTACATGGTTTTTATGCCCGTCTCTCTGATAGTAAAATCTGTCTGGGGACAATAACGAGTCTAGAAATGTCTCTTTAATAATAATAATAATAATAATTAATTCAGCTCTGTTTTTAGTCTTCTGCAAAATAAAACTATTGTGTCGGTGTTGTCTGTCCGCCCGCACTTTTTTTTCTGTGCGCACTTTTTCTGTCCGCCCTCAGATTTTAAAAACTAATGAGTCTCAAGGGCTGCAAATTGGTATGTTGATCATACACCCTCTAATCATGAAACATATCAAATTGCAACCCTCTAGTCTCAGTAGTTTTGATTTCATTTAAGGTTAATGTTAGCCATAATCGTGCTTCTGACAACGATATATGAAAGGCCACCACCGGGCCATGGTTAAAGTTGCATGGGTTGCGGCTCATACAGCACTATACCGAGACCACCGAAAGATACAGCTATATATATTCAGCGGCCTTGATTTTACGCTGTAGCGGCTTAACAGAAAACTCGATTGCCCAAAGGAAACCTCAGCGCAATTTTTAGTTGTTTTGATATAGAAAAAAGTATCTATTTGTATAACAGATGCTATGAACGACATCAACGTGATTTCTGAAAACCAAACAGGCCTCAAAGCCTTCAGTTTTCCTACATCCACGTGACTGTCAATTAGACCGAGGGAGTAACATATACCTTGCACGAAGTAACATAAGAGGAAATCAAGAGTAAGAACGACGGAATTACTGGGCTGGAAGAAGACAACAGAAACCTCAAAAAACTAAGAGTTCACAAGAGTTCAGGAGCCACTGAGAGAGCGAAGCTAAACATGACGCCATCAACAAACTTTCCAGCTTTAATGGAAACTATAAAGACAGGAAAATGATATGACACGTCCAAGAATGAATTGTCTGATCGAAATTTATAAAAAGAATAAAAACCATTGAGGAGTCCAATGAAAACTGATATCTATCCAAAGCAATTTAAAACTGCCATGAAGCTAGGTTTACGTTTAAGTAAAGATTCGAGAAAGAAGCGGCAAGGAAAATAATTAAGATTTATATATATATGAGACTAAAAGACAAAAGCCTTAGAGGTTTACGACAACTAAACGAGACAAACACCCCAACGAGTTTGATAAAAAAAAAAGCTGTAAAAAAAAGCAAATATCCGACAATTCTAAGAAGCAACATGACGTCATCCTCTTCATCAACACTTGCTGTAAAACTAAATGAAATATACTGAAAATCAAAATTGTTTCTCTCTTTGTAATGTTAAGTCTTGGAATCTGCTCCTGCTTTTGCTTTTCCCAAATCTTTACGTTTCTTCTTTTAAGAGGCATCTCCGTTTTCTTATGGTTTGGGCTAGAAAAGGGGACGAGAAATCCCGCCCCTACGGCCTAAGTCTGCCTTTGTATTAAAATTAAGCTATTTCTCTTCCAGAGTGTTGAAATCAAACGGAAAAATAGTAACAACGAAGTAGGTCAATCCCAGATTTAGCAGAATGTGAAGACCTGGTATTAGAAAACTCATTTGCTCAACTTACAACTTCGTTGATGGACTGTTATGAGAAGACGTGATTCTCAGCCCTCAAATCCTTCGCTTCCTGAATTAGAAACAAAAAAATGGCCACAAAAAGCAATGATGATTAACTGCTGTCACTTTAGTTTTTGTTTTATCCGCATTACCTGCTGGCTGTAATTTATCCATTTGAGTTGATTGGACTTTTTACGTGCCGTTTATAGGTAGCCGTACAAACGCCGTCACATACAAACAAACATACACACACACTGGACTCGCGGTCCGTGGGTTCTCGGAGAAATTCAAATACAATACTCCTAGAAAGTGGGTTCTTCTGAACACACTTTGTTTGATAAAGCAACAGATTATCCATTTGATTGTTAGTAGATGGCTTCGGTTATCAGTATTTAATAGGCTATCAATATCTAATAAGAGTATATAGAATTAGAAATAGATTTTTAAGCGCGCAAATAAAATCAGCCTAATAAACTTCTGTTGCCAAATCCACAGATAAAAAGAATAAGAAAATGAAAGGAAACGTGAGGAGCTTCACCTCTCAGGAAGCTGTGGAAAGGAAAGTTATAAACATTTCCGCTTTTTGTTTTTTTCTTTTTCATAAGAAATTTCTGAGGTTGCGCTTGAAATAGTTCCAACTGTGAATATGATTATTTTTTAAAGTTAAGAAGAATTTCGCTCAAAACCTTCTGACTCCAGAGAGCGCCTTCATGGAAAAGATGAAGTAGCTGGCACTTCATGGAAACGTCAAAAAGACCTATTCATATGAAATAAATGCTCATTCAGAAAGAGTAGAAGTGTAACATGATATATATATATATATATATATATATATATATATATACATATATGCATATATACATATATATATATATATATATATATATATATATATATATATATATATATATATATATATATATATATATATATATATATATATATATATATATATATATATATTATATATATATATATATATATATATATATATATATATGTATAAATTCAGACAACTCGCTTTGTCTGAAGATACGTGGTTCGATTCTGACCTGCTGCCATCCCGGTAGTTCTAACACCAACCGACAAGGGGATACCAACGTTAGCTGGGGGTCAGAATAAGATCCAATCCATAAAGATTTACCGGGAAACTGAAAACCATAACATTCTAGCGGTAACCCTTGTGAAATAGTTTTATTTATATATATATATATATATACATATATATATATATATATATATATATATATATATATATATATATATACTATATACATATATATAATACATATATATATATATATATATATATATACATATATATATATATATATATATATAAAACTATTTTACATGGGTACCGCTAGAATGTTGTGGTTTTCAGATTCTCGGTAAATCTTTATGGATTGGATCTTATTCTGACCCCCGCTAACGTTGGTACCCCCTTGTCGGTTGGGTAGACTACCGGGCAGCAGGTCAAAATCGAACCACGTATCTTCAGCAAGCGAATATAAAAAAAGGACAAGACAATAATTACATCCATCTTTCAACTGGTGACTCAAGTATGAAGTCCTTTGCAAGAAAAATTAAACTTTGTTTTATTTTCCCGGCAGGAGAGTTATCAATTGTGCGTTAATTCTTCCTATACACAAACTCACACACACACACACACACACACAAGTGGCTCTCTTCACCTCTACCTTCCGCAAATCATAGTGAATACTAAATCTTGAATTCTCATGGATAAGTCTTTTCCTGGATAATTTACTTTAGTAATTCTAGATATTCTGAAAATGTTTTTAGAATATATTGTATTGCACACATTTGGCTTTCTTCTTGGTATGATGAAAACTGAATCTCCTGAGTTCCAAATCTTTCTAATTTTCAGTTACACAAAAAATAAGGTTTATTCTACTATCTGACTTCAGTGAAAGACAAATTTGTATTATTGACCAAAACTGTAATATTCTGCTGTCCTCCGTCTGAGATGACCAGACCTAACTCATATTGCAGAGTGACCTGGAGAGTTTGTTGCTTAATCTATTGTTATCAGGGAGCTACTGTTCTGAACAACATATGTTCGACAGAGCCAGGGGATTTTATTTCTGGTGATAGAAATTCATTTCTCGATGTAATGTGGTTCGGATCCCACAATAAGCTGTAGGTCCCGTTGCTAGGTAACCAATTGTTTCCTAGCCACGTAAAAATATCTAATCCTTCGGGCCAGCCCTAGGAGAGCTGTTAATCAGCTCAGTGGTCTGGTAAAACTAAGACATACTTTTTCTTTGTTCGACAGAGCAGATGAAGTGTCGCCTTGGAGTCATACTGGCTACATACAAAAGCGGCTACTTACAAACCCACCTATCTAATGAACAAACCCAGCATCCTGCTGGACCAGCTATGTAAGACCCCTACTACCAATGAATCCACCTGCGCACAAACCCGACTACTCCCTTTACAGAAAAATTGTAACAATGGTATCTATGAGATTAATCCTAACCCAACCTAACCTAACCTATACTCTGTTTTTTTCCATCAGTCCATCCGCCTGTGGTGTTTTTGTATGGTAACACTGCGTCCCGGGCTTTAGAATAGTTACATTCAGCTTACATTCAACGATTATAATATCCTATTTCGAATATTAACGGTGTAATTCGCATACAGTGAATTATTTAAAACACTTTTCAGTTGCAAATGTACACCCAGATATCCTTTTATTTACCTAAAACTTACACAGCGTAACTATCTAAAGCCCGGTACGCAGTGTTACTATACAAAAACACCAATAGGCGGATGGACAGATGAAAAAAAACAGAGTATATGGGCGTCATTTCCTACCTGACTGGGTTGTGGTGATGTTCACCCCATAAAAATATGTCAACACATGTATGTCATGGAATAACAGAGGGACATTTCCAACATTAAATTTTTGTTCTCAGTAATGCCCAGGATGTCTTTTTAATTTTATTTTATGGCAATAAATGCTTAATTTACAGTTGAAGAAAAGGATACCATATGCTGAGTGCTGTGAGAAGTGAATTTTTTGATCTGAGTCTTTCATAGTTAATAGCAAGTAAACTGTCATGAAAGACTTCAAGTTCGCAATGATATGGGAAACATGTAAAGATTATATGAGCAAACTTCCCTTTAGAGAAAGCAGGAAATATATTATAAAAATGTAATATAATATATTTCTATGAACATTCCAACACAGCACACTATAATATATATATATATTAGTAAAGGACGTAAGAGTCGAAAGGCCTTGCAGCAGTACACCATTGTTTCACTTTCGTTCGTGGCTTTTGCCTTTATGTATGTATATATATATATATATATATATATATATATATATATATATATATATATATATATATATTGTATATGTATATAATATATATATATATATATATGAATATATATATATATCTATATATTACTATATATATATATATATATATATATATATATATATATATATTATATATATATATATATATACTTATATATATGTGTGTGTATGTGTGTGTAATATAAACTGTGTGGGTATTCCTAAATTATTAATGTTTACATGCATGTATACACATGCCAAAAAAAAAAAAACAACTCGCACATAATACAGGACATCACTGCATCAGAGAAAAGTAAAGCTGAAACTCCGTTCAACAAACAAACAAAGCCGGGAATTTAACGGATGAAAAATGAAAGCATATTCATAGAATTCCTCCGATATTTGATATTCCACTGATAGTTCAGAAAGATCCGATACCATTTTCGAATCAGGCTCGTTTTTGAAATGGAATTTTCTTCACGGCAAAATCGTCTTTGGCTAAATGTTATTGAAAAATTGCGCGAACAATATGACGGCACAAGTTGAGGACGAGGATAAGGTAGACAGATCGATAGATAGATGGAGGTTGTTGGAGTACGTGTGAGTGAAACTATTCGCTCTTTCACTTTAACATTTAGGCATTTAATCGTTTAGTGATGGATAGATTGATAGCTAGATAGAAAGAGGCTGGAGAGTGTGGAGTGTTACTCTTCCATTTTGCAATTTGCTATAACATTCAGTGATGTGAATGTGCGTAGGTGTAACTAAAAATAAACAATTAAAAAAGCTAGGTAGACAGTTGAATACA
>NC_087200.1:78660997-78713497 GCF_015104395.2 Macrobrachium nipponense
TGTTTTTTATTAAGCTAGCCGTATGCCAGCATGGGCTATTGTTCATAGAACAGCCGTAGTCTGATACAGCATTACCTATCTCTTGAATAAAATCCTACGTTCTGTACAATTCCTAACTATATAAAATATATACAATACATCAGTGTTATTAGAGAATAAAGAAGGATAGCAAGTAAGCTCAGAATACTTCTTGTAGTCTTCATAAAGTTGAGAAATTTAACTGGGAGCACATTCCCAAAAATGAAGATTTTGCGACACAATCACTCTCTTTGGCATGCATCTTTTAGCATCTACTGGACACTGGTTCTGAGCCAGAGTCAATAACTGAATAATTTATTTATGTAAACGGGCTCGACAAGCTGGCCAAAACTGGTAACAAAACTGAATTCGACTAGGTTCATGCTTAGGCCAAAAATCTACAGCGAAAATTCGTAGCTCTGAATGAAGGCGAAAATAATAATAATTAATAATAATTAAACATATCACCCACTTGCAGGAAAGCTGGGCGCAGTGATGCCAAACGACGCCCGACATTTGGTGTTTGTGTTAGCTAGTTCTTACCCTTTGTCAGAAAATGTATAATTTGAATGATATCAAGTATGTGTTATTATCACTGACTTGAATTTTCTCTAAAACCAAACCCACGGCAATAAATGTTATCTCTAGAACTGGAAAATGTTGTTGATTCGACATACTTGTCAGTTAAGTGTTTGAACCCCTTCTGCCTGCTAAACAACTGGAATTTATGCCCTTTGCTTTCAGTCTGACAAACTGGAACTCGAGTTGCGCACAAACCTGAGTTTCACTAAAGAAAAAAAAAAAAAAAAAAAAAAAAAAAAAAAAAGGAGAGAGAGAAAGGAAAAAAAGGAAGGTATTTAATCTTTACTTTTGGCATAAAGAACAGCAAATGCATCAAATTTTCACGATTAACATGAAAAGAATCATACGAAAATCTGTGCATATATTCAAGATCCAATTTTAATTAGAAAAAAAAACGGAAAATATGTGTATAGAGTTTAATTTCACTTTTTAAATGGAAGCTGTGCTTGCATGCATGCTTTGTTTCACGATTATCAACGCATTTAAGCTACAATTTTAATTAGAAATAATAAATTGCACAAATTTAAATTTTGGTTGATATATGTAGAACAGAGGATTGGTTTGTGGAGTTTGATTATGACAACAGTCTTCTAAGCTGACTTGTTTCAATTATATTCCTGTTACCACTGGCTCTAAATGTTTTCCTTGATGTATATCAGTTATCAATATCCCAAAGCATTTTGAAATCACTCTGTATATCCAAAGGGAGTCCTACAAAATTCGTCTTTCCATCTATACTAATCGATGTGCAAATGTAAACAATCTCTGTTGGTTCATGATCTAGATCCATGTTGACATAACTAATTGCCACTAAAAGTAACTCTCTCTCTCTCTCTCTCTCTCTCTCTCTCTCTCTCTCTCTCTCTCTCTCTCTCTCTCTCTCTCTCTCTCTCTCAGACTAAACCAGCCAGTTTCTAGAATATATCCATTCGATTTTGATCTTTCCTCATAATTTCTTTTTCACTCCTTTAACTTGTCTTTCATATGAATATTTCTTTATTACTTCATTGATCATTTTTATCTTCATGGTCGATTCACTTTGTTCTAGCATCTACTCTACTTCTTTTGTAAAAGAAAAAGAGAATTGTAATGGTCTCTCTCTCTCTCTCTCTCTCTCTCTCTCTTCTCTCTCTATGTTCATATTCACTCCGATCCTGGTGATTCACACATTTTCTCACACTTTTCCGTTATTGCAATTCCTGAACACCCCTAATCTACCTTGTCCCAGCGTCATAACCGCCTCATATGCTCCCCCTCTTTTTCCGCACACGAGAGAAAAAAAAAGCAAAAACTGTTATAATTCGCTCTTTCTCTCTCTACTTTTTTTCCGAATAGAGAGAGAGCAGAAAGGGTGATGAAGGCCCGGGGTTTTGGGCTTTGAAACGCCAGAATAAATCATATAACGACCCAATTCAAACCTCGTTACGGTATATTCATGCATGGCTGCATTCGCAACTGACAAAATCGCTTATGAATTTACACCAGCCGATATGTTCTCTACATCAAACGCCTACATAGGCAGCACGGAGTAATGTGAGCATGTATGAATGTCATACACGTCCACACATACGCAGTCTTATGTAAGCATATACGTCTATGAATACATTCGTATGTGCATTTTTTTCATCCAACACATTTTCACCTTAATGAGGTGGTTGGTTCATGATTCTGTTTATCTTCTAGTTCTTAGCAAATAGTTTGGGGTGAGGTTGCTAGCACCATGCGCTACTCTCCCACTGACTGCGACCAACTACAGTCGACTGCCAACAAGCGCGCTACTGATTTCTCATACATCGGGTCTAAGCATTCACTCTACTCCTTCACTTGCTTGAACTCCCGTTAGTAGGGATTATATATATATATAAGATAATATATATCATATATATATATATTCATATTCACCACACATCACCTTACCATTTTGCTGTTTCAAAACATCAATCTGACAGCAACGTTCCACAGCATTTTCTGGGGCTTTGCACAACAGCAGCTTCTTTCCTCAGCATTTCTTGAAGTTTCATACTCTCAGGCTACGTATTATGACAGCTGTGTTCCTCGGGCGTTTCCTAAGACTTTGCAGTCCCGAGGCCTCGCACTTTAAGGCTGCATATTCCGACAAATATGTTCCTCTGAATTTTTTAAGGTTTTCCGCTACGGCACCTACCTTCCTCAACATTCTACAATGCTCAGGAACCTCGTTTTGTAACAGCTTCCATCCCCGGCGTTTCTTGTGGCTTGACACATTTCAACTTCTACCTTCATCGGCGTTTCCTGGCCTAGAACTTCTCATTCTGTGGGGATCTGGATACATAAGCGCTAAAAGCGTTGCGATTCTGAGGCGCAGTCTTTTACAGAGCGAGGTACCTTCCCATGCTTTTCAGTCGAAAACCACTAATTTGGACTACACGAGCGTTACTAGCGTTACGTTAGGACGCGTTACATGGGCGTCAGGAATAAGCTAAGTGCTGAACTGAAATAGGGACGGCAGTATTCCCAGACTGGAATGACAAGACGGAAGCGGATATATATATATATATATATATATATATTATATATATATATATATATATAATATATATATATATATACCTATATATATATATATATATATATATATATATATTATATACATAATATATATATATATATATATAAAAGAGGCACAAGCCTGTCACACATCTTACTTGGAAAACATCCATAATGAACTGAACATATGTATCTGGCAAAAATGACCAGTAGACTCTACAGGTATGCTAGTTTGGTATTACAGCTCAAAAGGTAATTACTATGAACAATCATTTGGGCCATTCTATTATACAATTGTGAATGTTACCTGTCGTTCAAATGATCAAAAGTCAGGCATAACATCGTAAGAAGGGAAATCAGTTGATATTTCTTGCGATGCCCAACTTCGTCTGGTAGCTGTGCAACGTCTGATCAATAAAGAAAAAAGAAAAATATCGCAGTCATATAGACTTACAACTTCAGTTTAAGGATTATTCTAATTCTAGATCCATCACTCATTAAACCTCAAAGTAAACGACATCACTGACGTGAAAACATCTTGATTGACCTTGCTTGAAGTTCTAATGGACCAAAGCTTCGGAATGTTCCCACAAGATTCCCTGTATCCCTATCGAACTGAAAGTTATCACCAGGGCAGCTGTAAACCCCGGGCTCAGTTCAAGTCTTGCTTGAGCACACCTACGTATATGTTCATAACTGTCAGTTCACATCGAATTTTCATTTCACTCGAGAGTCATCTTTCGGTTCTTGAAAACCTTGTTTTCTGGTTCATTCAAGGTCTATTTTCACATGGATATTGGGTCATCGACCTCTCCTCTAACGGTGTCGCTTTTCCTGATAATCATGCTTCATCCTTTTATGTAATTCGAATATGGTAAAATGAATATTGAATACGTTCAGATTGTAGCCATATAATTACAGTATCATCAAATATTATGCAGTGCAGGTAACATAACGAATATGCTTTCTGATACAGGTATAACCTACCAGAAAAAAAATCTCAATTTCTAAAAGCATGGCTTTCTTATGAACTATAATGAAATTGGATTTAACTGACATCCTACATCACAATGAATATACTAAGGTACATTCAGACGTTTAAAAGTCTCTGCTATGAATAGTAAAATGTTTGTAATTAAGGTTTATATAACCGTCACTGTTCTCTAACTCACACGCGAGAGCTTGTTTTTTTTGTTTTTTTTTATTTAAGCTCGTCTGTCGGGACTATCACACAATTCTAATGACAATGGATTAGTTTCAGCCAGTGGACGGGATTTGAGCCTGCACTCAGGAATGTCAGAAACAGATAACCAGTTTATAACAATTTCGGCAACTAATGGATAAAAGTTTTACGCCGAATCAGGCAACGGCCGATGAAATTTGTCACACAACGAACGGCTCACTTTTTTCATGTAGGTCGGATTTTACAGGAAGGCTTTGTTGTATGGCAATGATTTCATGGAAGGACTGATCTATATCCCTCGCCGTGATGAGAATAGGCATTTCTTTCATGTGGATACATTATTATCAATCTTCCAAGAAGTCGTTCATTTATTCTGACTGAAACATGATACATTTCCTTTCAATAAATTAATAAGTTTTCCTAAAAGCCTTTGTCGCATTTATTCTTTAAAGAATAACTAATAATAAAGTATTTCGAACAAAACTTTCTGTTTTACACTAATTTCTCGTACTTGTACGGAACCTGCACTAACGGCATTACATAATTAGGCTGGTTAAGTTCTTGAATGGTAAGACCAAACAGCTCAACATTTCTATTTTTCCTCTCATGTTCTTCAACAGCTGTCATCCTCCCGTTCAAATGCATCAGTCCTCCTTTCTCTTCCGCTAAAACCATAACTTCTAAATTCACCATCTGCTCTTATTTTTGTTTTCCTTGCTAGTCTTCATATTATACACCTGCTGTCACTCCAAGGACCCTAAATTCCAGTCCTTCAAACTCTTATATACCTCTCAATGTCTCTTCAATCATCCTCTACTTATCAGACACCTATTGCTTTTTTCCCGTGTCCGCCCACCCCCAACCCCAAAAACTGGCACCCCCCACACCCCGGTACAACCCCCGCCCCCCACCAACGTTGATTATTTAATGGCATCTACCGATATCAATAAATCTCACCTTGGCGGTCACTCTAACTGCTTCGGTGTGGTAGTCGTTGGTAAGAAGGACAAAATAACAACTAGTTAGTCCTGTTGACCTAAAAAAAAAAAAAAAAAATAAAAAAAAAAAAAAAAAAAAAAAAAAAGAGAAAAAAAAAAGTTGCCCGACAGAGCTGTCACTCGTGTTTAAGAAACATTTATGTCCAGAGTCATCTTGTCATCTGTTAATGACATCACTTCATATTCACGCGACAGCTTCCCGCTAATGAAGAGTGGAGACATCACAAACCAAAATCCTATTTTTCAATCCAGGGATTTCTCGTAATCAAGCTCCTTTCAACACGCGCTCCCACAAAGTTCCTTTCATCTTTGTTCATTCGACTGTCTCACTCTCCGCCGCCATCTTCTCTCTCTCTTCGCCGCCTACTTTTATATCAAATCGCTCAGCACAGTCACCGATTCACCTTCAAAACACCAGTTTCGAAAAGATCAGCATTCTTCAAGGATTATATATTTTTTTTTTTCCTATTACTGGTTTATGAACATCAACGTCCAAAATAGATCTTCGTGCTGCTTATATTTTACATTTAAAAACCCAACAGCAAGCATTTTACACTTTCACGCACACTTGGTCTGCTTAAAGTAAATTACCATTTTCCTTCGTCCAACAGCTTTCTATCAATTTTTACATTTCTTCAATATGTACATGACACAGCCTCACTGCCCGAATACCAGGGTTCGATCCAAGGGCAAGGCAATGCTATTTATGCGTTCTCTGGACCTAATCAGTAAATACGTACCTGGATGTTAGTCACTAGTGGAGGACTGCAGCCATGGATTCGATTCTTCTTGCGCTGCATATACTACGTAAACAGGTTCACCTCATTTTCCTCAAGCTTTTAATTTCCTTCACATACAAAATCCGTATTTAAATTCCATAAGGAGAAGTTCGCTTAACAATCTTCCATTCCCCACTTTGACTTCCACAAACAACTCAACCCTCTTCCTAGTATTTTGCACAATTCCAAGTTCCTCGATGGACGAGTGGTTAACGTGCTCGCCCACTGATTCGGTAGTCCTGAGTTCGATTCCCCGCTTTGACAACGTGGAATCAAGATGAATTTGTTTCTGGTAATTAGAAATTCATTTCTCGATATAAAGTGGTTCGGATCCCAAAATAAGCTGTAGGTCCCGTTGCTAGGTAACCAATTGGTTCCTAGCCATGTAAAGAATATCTAATCCTTCGGGCCAGCAGCCCTAAGAGAGCTGCTAATCAGTTCAGCGGTCTGCTTAAACTAAGCTATACTTAACTTTGTACAGTTCCAGCGACTTTACTTGCTCCACCTATTCCGTGACTCATATCTTCCTCCATCCTTTATTTGACTCCTAAATACCTATAGGAATCAACAACTCCATTCTTCCGCTGCCCATATGAACCTTCATTGCATCAACTCATTGGTTTCCATTTACCCTCATAACCCTAATTATGCGCGTGCTTCCTCTCAACTTTCTCCTTTAATAAATAATTTCAAATTCTTCCACTAATAACGTTCTACATTCACGACTCTTTTTTTTTTTCTTTTTTTTCTCTCTCATCAGGTAACTTCCTGCTTACATTAAGTTTCTTTTCTGTAACTTCACGCGCGCGAGAAGTCACAGAAAAGATTGATGTAGGCACGAAGTTAACTAATGAGGAGAGTCGTGAATGTAGAATGTTATTAGTGGAAGAATATGGAAGAATATGAAATTATTTATTAAAAAGACAGTTGAGAGGAAGCACGCGCATCATTAAGGTTATGAGTGTAAATGGAAACCAAGGAGTTGATTCAATGAAGGTTCATATGGGCAGCGGAAGAATAGAGTTGTTGATTCCTATAAGGTATTTGGGTTTCGAATAAAGGATGGAGGAAGATATGAGTCATGGAATAGGTGGAACAAGTAAAGTCGCTGGAATTGTACAAAGTTAAATATATCTTAGTTTAAGCAGACCACTGAGCTGATTAGCAGCTCTCCTAGGGCTGCTGACCCGAAGGATTAGATATTTTTTACATGGCTAGGAAACCAATTGGTTACATAGTAACTACCAAGCAACGGGACCTATTACAGCTTATTGTGGGATCCGAACCACATTATATCGAGAAATGAATTTCTAATCACCAGACAGACAACTGACACACACACGCACACACACAAATATCTTCTTCATTTTCCTGTAGAATAGTTGGAACGTCTGTTCTCGTCCCGACCCCAATTTTCACACACGGAGGGAAATAGGAAATACGCCACTTCATTACTTAATACTCTTATCAGAGAATTGCCGCGTAAATAGAAACCGTACTCAAACGTTGCAGGAAATCGAGAAGACGACTTCATGGCTTGACTGTTTCCACAGTTTGACCACCACGACACGTAGAATTTTCATATATGTATAAGTATGGATGTAGGTGTGTATATATATATATATATATATATGCATATATATATATTATATATAATATAGGTATATATATATGTATATATACTATAGAATAGGTATATATATAGATATATATATGTATATATATAGATATATTTATATATATATATATATATATATATATATATATATATATATAATAGTGCGTGTGAGTCTTTACAGAATATGAGGAACAACCTTGAGTGTATGTACTAGATGTCCTTGCAACTTCGACCCTTTTACGAAAGTTAATATACTGAATGGTTTCACCATCTAGAACCTACTCCTAAAGATATTTCTATAGTGTATAAATATATATATATATATATATATATATATATATATATATATATATATATATATATATATATATATATATATCCACAGTGACACTTGACCGTGTACACAGCCTGGAAACTTGCAATTAACTCTTACGTTAAAGGTGCGAGTCATAAGCATAAATGAAGATTATATCATAAGCGCAAACAGAATAGTTTTTTGACAGTCGTAGCAACATCTAAGAAGTTTCTCGACAAAGGTCTGAACAACAATTCGGAGAAGAGAGCATGAAAAAAAAACATGAGTAGTTTGACTTTAAAAAGATTTCATATCATTGTGATCTTTAAAACAAGTGTAGTATAAATCCTTATACACAAATGAAACGTTTTAAAAATGAAAGCATTTAAAGGCCAACACAATGAAATATTTTAAAAACGAAAGCTTGCATAGATGAACAGAATGGGCATTTTTTAAAAGGAAAGCATTTAAAGTGAATAGAGTGGAACGTTTTAAAAAGGAAAACATTTAAAGATGAACAGAATGAAACGTTTTAAAAAATAAAGCATTTAAAGATGAACCGAATAAAACGTTTTAGAAAATAACGCATTTAAAGATGAACAGAATAAAACGTTTTAAAAAGGGAAAGTATTTAAAGATGAACAGAATGAAACGTTTTAAAAACGAAAGCATTTAAAGATAAACAGAATTAAACGTTCTAAAAACGAAAACAGTTAAAGCTAAACAGAATTAAACGTTTTAACTAAGGAAAACATTTAAAGATCAACAGAATTAAACGTTTTAAGTAAGGAAAACATTTAAAGATGAACATAATGAAACGTTAAAAAAAAGCAAACCGTTTCAATGTACTTTGACACAAAACCTGACATGTAGTGAGGAAAAACATTGCAAAGTGAGGAAAAACATATTACCCCTTTGCACGAGAGAGAGAGAGAGAGAGAGAGAGAGAGAGAGAGAGAGAGAGAGAGAGAGGATAAGGATACCCGGGTCCTTTCATCCAAAGAGGGATTCCATGAAACTCAAACAAAGCTTTCAACGTCACTCTCTCTTGGAGGACGGATGACAAGACGGACGCCCCTCTTGTAGTCATAAAAATGTTAGTCAAAATGAAGGAGGGCCTAAAACGTGCCTGGGTGTCTTTTCCCGGATTTAAGGCTCGAAAAAGTAGGAAAGGGGGAAAATTGGGAGAGAGAGAGAGAGAGAGAGAGAGAGAGAGAGAGAGAGAGATTTGTTAAGGGGAAGTGGGTGGAGAGAGGATGGCTAAAAATAGGTAAAGATCAACTTGAAAAGATGAAATGAGCGAAGCAGCCAGTGCGCCGTGAAAAGTGGACAGAATTAAAGCGGTGTTGTGACCAAATACATTATTAAGCAGAAGGAGGAAAGAGAGAAATGAAACGAAGTTTAAGGCTGAGACAAAATTGAAAAGGATCAATGGGGGACTAATTGTCTAAGGGACCGAAATACCAACGAGGTAAGGTACATAGAGAGGAAAGAGAAGAAAAAATAAAACATTTGATAGAACTAGAGAAATGTGAACGCAGGAATGAGAAATAGTAGATGTAGGGATGGTTAGGAGAAAAGAAGAAAACGAAGTAGATACAATAAAACGAATAAACAAGATAACGTAAGAGGCAACCAAAAAAAAAAAAAACAATAGTTGAAACAGGATGGAAGAAGTGACAACGTCAAAGGAAAAGCGAACTTACGATGAAATATATTAAAAATGAATATAAACGAAAAAGGAATTTATGCGGATAATTCAATCGAGTAGAACAAAAGAAAGAGTAAAAAATATATTTTTGAAAATAGAACAAACAGAGAACAGAAACCGAATAGACAAAGCAACAAAGAAAAGAGAGGTGATCATACAGCTACAGCGGCGGCAAATATATAGGGGAGGATAATCAACAGTTCTTAATAAAGCCTTATATAAAAAAAAGGCATGATACGACCTCCAGCTTACTCAGGGAGCGTGATAAAATCTACGGCCAAATAAAGCCTTGATTCACCAACAAAAATTTAAATAAATACGCTATATTTCATTAGAAATCATTTTCCTGTACTGTTTAACATGCACATTATTTATTTTTTTACATCTTCATTTTAATAAATAAATCATAAACATCCTAAAGTTGTTGTATCTTTGAATCAATGGAAAACACCTTTTTCCGACTTTTTTTAGGCCTTTTCATAAATCTTTCCTGGTCCAACCGCACAAACCCAACAAAAACAAGAACAGCATCAAAGTAGATTGCAGGCTTACTCCCCGAGTAAGCGAAAATAAATGAAAAAGTCGAGAGGGGAAATAAAAATGAGAAAAGCCGACGGTAAAATGTGTACAAATGGTGGAAGATTAAAAAAAACCAATGCGGCATAACTCAGTGATAAAGTAAAAACCGAAACGTAATAAAAGAAACGGAAAGGACTCGATATGGTTAAGCAGATGCATATTCTTAAGAAGGTGGAAATTTGGAACACATTGATAAGGCAATAAAGGCAAATGGAAGTGGGAAAGTTATAAAAGGCATGATGGAACTGGAAGAGGAACGGCCACTTATAAAAGTGAAGGGAATAAAATGAAATGAAGATAAGAACAACGCAATAACGGGGGAGAAAGAGTGAATGATGGAAATCGCTGCAGAGGGACAGGTTAGAATGATCAATTGAGTTAGAAAGAAGACAGAAATAAGTAGAGCAAGAGGGGAAGGAAGGGGATACATTAATGTAGTAAAAGAGGCAAATACAAGAAACGTACAAAGACTGGGAAAATTAATATATACATACATACATATATATATATATATATATATATATATATATATATATATATATATATATATATATATATATATATATATATATATATATATATATATATATATATATATATATATATATATATATACACACACACACAAGCACAGGAAAAAGAAGTAAAGGAGGGGAACATCTGTGATGAGAGAGAGAGAGAGAGAGAGAGAGAGAGAGAGAGAGAGAGAGAGAGAGAGAGAGAGAGAGAGGAGGGATCCCAAGTTAGAAGGCCGAGTGAATTCATCTTGTCACGTTCAAGAGTGGAAACTCGACACTTGGCATCTGTTTATTTTATCCTGCGAAAGATTTTTATTTTATAAATTTGTGAATAGGAGATGAAAACCTGCCTCGGTACAAAAAGAAAGAGAAATTAAGGACAAGCAATTAAGTTTATTTATGGCCTCACAGACTGAGTTCATTGAGGGATTGTTTATGAGGAGGACGCGGTGACGAGTTGAATTTAGCTCTCTGGATGGGGTGTTAAATAATTACAACAAGTAAATGCCACATAAATTACCAAAGACGGTATCAGTCTTAATTAAACGAATCTTATTAGTTACAAATTGACATAATTTATAGAATTATAATTTTTATAGAATTATATAAGACAAAATTGTGAACCTTTCCTTTTTCGTCAATTCCCTATTCTTGTACATACGTGATGACTGTTATTTCTTTCGTCTTTAAATAACACTTAGCATAAATCTTCCTGGCGAGGAACCATCACTCGATCCCAATCTACCCGAATCTTTTTATGGATTCACCGTGAGACCAAAGTATGAATCAAATACCACAAAAAAGCTCAATCTCCCGCAAACATAAACACGCACATGCACACGCACCCACACACACATATATATTATGTATATGTATGTATATATATAGTATATATATACATATCAGGGTGTCTCATACTCACTCTAGATGAGAAAACCTTTATATGGGGACATAGAGCGAATGATACATCGAATACATGAGACAAATGTGTGAAGATCATGTTTGCGAATGTTCAAATTTGATGACCATTATTCCACAACGGATAACGCGCACCAAGGGATTCGCAAACGTCGCGAAACATGTCATTATATCACGATAGTACATGAGACACCCTGTATATACATATATATATATATATATATATATATATATACATATATATATATATAATATATATAAAATATATATATATAATATATATATATATATATAATATATATATATATATATATATATAAAATATATATATATATATAAAGGCATGTCTCAGCGTACTACATAATTTATTGCCGACGTTTCACATCGCTTCAATGCCATTTTCAAGGCTGGGAAATTGATAAAAATACAAACATATAAGACTCGTCACTGATAAAACACGGTATAATATTTTAAAATTTTAAATATTATACCGTGTTTTATCAGTGACGAGTCCTTATATGTTTTGTATTTTTAATAATTCCCAGCCTTGAAAAATGCATCGAAGCGATGTGAAAACGTCGTCAATAAATTATGTAGTACGCTGAGACATGCCTTTACCTATCCGCCTTGTGATATCTCTATCTATATATATATCATATATTAATAACATATATAATTATATAAATAATATATATATAATATAATATATTAATAATATATTATATATATAATATATTATAATATATATATATATAAATTTATATATAAATAATATATATATGTATATATATACATATATTAATGTATAAATAATATAACATAATAAATATATATATTAATATTAATATATATAATATATATAATAAATTATGTAATGTATATATTAAAATATTAATAATAATATAATATATATATATTATATATATACATTTATATTTATATATATATATAACATATATACATATATAATGGATATTTAATCACTTCACTTTCTGTACAGAAAACACCACAGATTTCAACTAAGCAATTGACATCTTTTCAGCAAACTGACGGGCTTTGTGTTCTGTAACTTTGAAGGTACTACCAACATAAGCACATATATATATATATATATATATATATATATATATATATTATATATATATATATATATATATATATAATATATTATATATATATATATATATATATATATATATATATATATATATATATATATATATATATATATATATATATATATAGCATATATGCTTTTATGGCCAAATATGAATGGAATCTATGCAATAATTAATTGAAAACATCGTATTATAATCTACAGGACTCACACGCAGGAATGATTTCTTTTATGAGGACCCTTTCCTCGAGACTTGAGGGAATGCTGGCTAACAGGAATGGATGACAGAGACTTGCGAGAGTGGCAATAAAGGAAGAAATTAAAAACTTACCTTTTTTCAACAACAAGTTCCTCCTCGTCTTTCTTCCTCCCGATATCTGAAATTCGAAAATAAAAAAAAAGTTAGTCAATTAGGAGGTTTATTTTTACGCTTTGAAAGTTTCATAAACCATTTATCCCTTCGTTTAATTTCCAGATTTGTCTTTCATTATTGCGGAAGCAGTCGTATTGCAGGAGTTCTATTTACGTGCTTTATCATTAGTCTCCTTTATTGGATCATCTGTCGCCAATAATAAGTCAGAGATCTACTTCATGATTTCAGCCTCCAGCGAATTTCAGTTTTCATCGCTCGATAACAAATTTATATATTTTCTTTCAAAACACTTAACGCCACAGACTCCGGATAACAAACCCAGGCACATACTCCTCGTCGATTAGCCCATGGCCAACTTCTATGGTTATATACACCATAAAAAATACAGATACCCCGGCATTCTTTTGGAAAAGTATGTAAACCAGCAAGAAATTAATCTAAATAGTGATAAATCGAGAATTAGCTTAATTCAAGTAGCAAATATTTGGGCAGAAAATGATCTCTTTAATAACTTGAACTTTAAGGATTAAAATTAATAATACTAGAGAGAAAGACAGAGAGAGAGGAAGAGAGAAAAGAGAGAGAGAGAGAGAAGAGAGATGAAGAGAGGGGGGGGGGGGGGTGTGCAATGCGTAATTCGATTCCAGTAGAACTTAAAAGTTCCTTACTGGAAGAGTGGGTTCCGTACTCGACTATCAATCTGGTAGCCAGAGTTCGCTTCCCGCGGTCGCTAACGCCGAATCAGAGGAATTTATTTCTGGTGATTAGAAATTCAATTCTCGATATAATGTGGTTCGGATCAAACAATAAGCTGTAGGCCCGCTGCTATGAAACCATTTGGTTCCTAGCCACGTAGAAAATCTATGCATTCGGCCCAGTCCTAGGAGAGCTGTTAATCAGTTCAGTGGTCTGATAAAACTAAGATATGTATACTTAACTTAGTAGAATTTCAAAACATCTTGCAGAGGATGTTTGTATATTTTTAATCTAATAAAATTGATTTACCAATATCACACGTTCCTGTAATTAATCTAACAAATCTGAATGTGCATCATTCTACACAACCCAATTACTTCACAGCTAAATGATTTGGCTGCAAATAATCAGGCTTCATATATGAGTCAAATTTACTGCATGTAAACAATATAACCGATCTAACTTTCATACATAAATGACAATTACTACTGGATCCTACTTAAAGATCGTTTGCATTGAATGACTACTATAATCCTTCTAACGTCTTCATTTCCCAATATTTTTGTATAATATTGACGCCACGTAATCGCATAGAGGTTGAATATCATCCAAAAGGAACTGAATACCAAAATTCTCATTCACTAATAGGGGTTGACCCCATGTTATTCAGTGACCTAAATAACATGGCATCTAGGTACATTCACAATCTGACCTGTAAAGCATATTCCTTTTGATCAGTCATCTTTCAGAAGACATTGGAGATTTATCAGATTATGTCCCTCTTGGTATCTCTTTCTGTCAGCTGAACATTAGCTCACGTTCCTTTTGGTGTACCCTTCTGTCAGCTGACTAAACTTAAATGACGTTCCTCATAGTGTACCCTTCTGCCAGTTCACCTTTAAATCATGTTCCTCTTGTTTTACCCTTCTGCCAACTGACCTATAAATCATGTTCCTCTTGATCAGCCTTTTATTACCTGACCTTGAAGGCGAGGTCATTTCACTGGTCCTTTAGTTATCTCGTTTTTAAAGCATTTTCATCTGAAAGCATCCTTCCATTAGCTTGTTTTTATATTGTGTTCTACCCAGCGCATCCGTTCAGCAGCTGACTATGAAAGCCTGCACTGATTATGGAAGAGATTCAATTCGAAAATGAATACCCTCATTGGAAAGCAATGTATGTACAATCACTCATAAGTTCATGGATGTCCGGGTGTTTGAGAGAGATTTCCATTTCACCCCTTTCTGGATGACAGGTGTCTAGGAGTGCGAAACTGGCCAAATCTTCAACTACCTAACACTGCTGTAAAAGTTTCGGTGTGTGCCCGTCTTACGTCGCTATACAAACCCGTTGTCCAGAAAGGGGTTGGATGGAATACAGCTTTATGCCCGGAGACACTCATGAACTTAAATGAGCGATATACACCTACTGCCATTGTGTGTGGAACGTAACACGGCACTATTATTACTCCTACTACTGCATACCTCCTCACTCTCGTAGATTTGGAAAGGGTTACGAAGTTGCAAGTTTTATTCATTGCCAATATATATATGAATGACGTGTTCTTGAACAGAATCGCTTAGGAAGTGAGGTCGGGATTTGATAAGTTTAGCTTTAGAAGCGAGCTCGAGATTACATTAACAGAATTAAAACAAAATATCTATAAACTGGTAGTTTAGAGAGAGAGAGAGAGAGAGAGAGAGAGAGAGAGAGAGAGAGAGAGAGAGAGAGAGAGAGAGAGATGGGTGGTAGCTAACTTCATAAAGGAGAGTAACGGCGGAAAATGCGACGTTATTAAAACTGCAAATCAATACTCAGTCACATTTTTCTCTCAACACTTTTCTCGTTTGCTGTAACTAAGAAATGATACAATATTATGTCTTCGTAATCATGATATTTTTCCAGGAAAACTTGAAAAATCACAAGGTTTTCTGAAGCTGAAGATAAAAATGGAGCATTTAAAACCCAATTAAATTTCTAAATGAATTCCAGCATACAATGTATTACGGAATGGAATGAAATATAGAGTTTAGGCCAAAGGTCAAGCACTGTGAATCTATGAGGTCATTCAGCGCTGGAAAGGATATTGAGAGTAGGTAGGTTGAAAGGTGTAACAGGAGGAAAACCTCGCAGTTGAATTACGAACTAGTTGTTAGGAGAGGGTGGATAGCAAGATGGAAGGAAGATGATATGAATGGTGGTACAGTAAAATGGGCCGAAGGGACGCTGCAAAGAACCTTTAGAAATGCCTACAGCACTCCCACCCTGGCGCCCACACCCCCCCCCCCCCCCACCCCCCCCCCCCCCCCCCCCCCCCCCCCCATCCCTACGGGAGACATTGTATTACGTCCAGTAACGAATAATCTGCATCGAGGACACTTTTTACATCATCGAGAAATGATTAAATCTAATATGACGACGTAATATAATTCGCAGAGAAAAAATTCAATCAAAGATGAAAGGCAAGGATTTAATCCCAGGCAAATTTCCACTGGATTGACACACCGATATTTCTGACGAAAAGATAATTGCGAAAAATTAATGGCGCCGAAGAACGCTAATCATTCTGCCTTCGATAATGAATCAGTAATGATTATAATGTATCGCTAATGACTATAATTTATCAGTAATGACTACAAAATAGCGCCGCATAAAATACCAATCAACTTATGAGCGAAAATATTCGCTTGAGATTAAATGGGAGAAAGAGAAGGAAGAGGCCATTAAAGAAGAGAGAGCAGAAAGAGGGGCTAAAAAGGATTTGACAGAACGCGACATGGAAGTGCGTGAGAATGGAGTGCAAGAAAAAGGGAATTTTCAAACAGACAGGAGGGGAAGTACCAAAAGGTGACAGAAAGAGAGAGAGAGAGAGAGACAGAGAGACAGAGACAGAGACAGAGAGAGAGAACGCACCAACGGTATTCTGCAAGCGGCCAAAATCGAGGTCCGACTCTCCTGCAGGGAACTGAAAAATGATTACGAACTTTATTGGCAGCAGAAGTTCATTAGGTAATTAATGGCATCTTTAAGCAAAGAAGACGAAAGAGTACCAAGTAAGCATTATGAGGATAATTGGGTAACAGATAAATCATGGCTTACTATTTCTTGTTCTGCTACTATATATATGTAAGTGTTTACATAATAAAAATATGGAATGTTATTCCATATATATAAAAGACTAAAACTAAAGAGGTCAACCAGAGTGCTTGCAGGAATGTGATCAGACTAGAGACGCTAAAGATGACGTATACAATAAAAGTAGGCTAAGATAACATGCCGTCACCTGTAGTCATTCAATTGTTTATAAACTTTAGTCCAAGCTTCCTGCTTGAGACAAACACCGTGACCTATAGCTCAAGCGGCCTACGTGATTAGTAACTATGTCATCTGATTGTGTGTTCGTATGTAACTATGTCATCTGATTGTGTGTTCGTATGTAACTATGTCATCTGATTGTATGTTCATATGTTCGAGCTACTGTCTGTTCCTTTATGACTGGTAACCGAGATGGTAGTAGAGGGAGAATAGGGTTAGCTATCGTCATTAGAAGACCTGTACCTCTTTACCTAAGCTTTATCATGTAGAGAGAATAGAATTAGCCATCATCATTGGCAGAAGCGATCAAGCTATCGTCATTAGAAGACTTGTACAATCCTACTTGATCTTCACCATGTAAATTCAGAGAATATAAGTATTTCTGTACTTCGTGGTTTCTACTAGATCCTCACATCATTGCCGAATCATCATGAGTTTAACACATCGTCGTCATAACCCAAGAAGATAATACCGACTTCGTAAGTGATCTACAAACCCCAAGACACTCCCATGAATATGGAAGTGCAATACCAACCGACTTAGCGTAAGATTATCGCAAGTCTAACATTACCTCATATTATACAAGGCAACAGCCCTAAAAGTGGTGGCAGCGGACCAGAAGAACTCTACAACTTCTCCGAAGAAAAACCAGAATAATAAATCATGTATCATAAGAAGTCAACGACGACGAAAGCAGCAGATTCTTCAAGCAACCTAGTATCATCGTTTAGTGAGCGACTTCAGAAAACAACAAGATTCTTCAAGCAACTTAGTATCATCGTTTAGTGAATAACTTCAAGAAACAAAACCGAGTGTCCTTTTCCTACGGCAATGCAAGCTTCGTCTCTCATTAGAATCATTAGTCAAGAAAACATCGTTATTGAGCGTTTCCGGCACTTCAAGAAACAAACCGAACGCGTCTGCAGCATCGTACCTACAAGGGCTCGAATCATCCAAACATCGCGCACGGGGGAAACTCAAGCCTAAAAACCAGGTCCGCTAAATAGAGAAGGAGGACCA
Organism: Macrobrachium nipponense; assembly: GCF_015104395.2. NCBI lineage: Eukaryota > Metazoa > Arthropoda > Malacostraca > Decapoda > Palaemonidae > Macrobrachium > Macrobrachium nipponense. Next base: position 78,679,244 of record NC_087200.1, read on the forward strand.
AGGCCGTGTGTCGTTATCGGAACACCGTGACTTCCCACAAAAGCAAGCTAAGTACAATTTTTTATTCATTTGGAGTAACTTTGAGTGTTTCCTTTGCAGGTCGAATTTCGTTACTCCTGTGGCTGAGTTACGAGATATTCTTAATCTTACTTTTTTCAGAAATTATCTACATCATTGAGATATCGCTACTGCGAGTTTTTATCTTTGAGTGTCTGTTTCCAGAAGTTCTACTGATATATCATAATCATATACTATGTTAATTTTATCATTTTGGGTGATTATTAATCCCTTACGTAACAAATCATATTAAACAGTGAATATGCGTTTACGCAGTGGACGTCTGTATTTATACAGATGCATAGATAATAATATTTCGGGTTATGACAATAAATACTCCTTTGCAAGTCCTGATCGCAGTTTTAGCCTTGAGTTTTTTGAGTTATATAAAATATCTAACCTCAATGACTCAACTTAACTTTAAAAATACGGCTGGATTGCAAGGAATAACATGTCTGTAAAAAACTTTCATCAGGCTAAATGCGCTGACCAGGATCCCTCACTATTTCAAATTTTAGCAAAGAATGAAGTAAACAACAGCAATTACAAACAGTTAATATTGAATGCAGTAGAGATAACTTATTTTAATAGTAATCGCTCAATTCTTTATAGTTCGTCATTCATACATTCGTTGCTTTATACGTAACTAGCAGCAACATAATGCTAAAAACATACAATACGTTGCCGATGGTAATAAAGAGAAGGATCCTAATTATTACAAAAAGAAATAGGTAAACAGTAGCCCTTTCAGAAACAAACAAATCGTGCTTAAGCACTTGGGTACTATGTCATCCAGTCAAGCGGTCAAGATCAGTTAAATCTGCCGAGTTTTCAAAGCAAAGCACATTCCATTTAAGCGACTTCAGCGGAAAGGGAGAGCGATGTTGAAAAAATTAAAAAGGAATTTCCCTATGCATCACATGACCGTATCAAGTAATCAGAGCAGGTTTTCGGTTTTTTTAATACGTAAGTTATTATTATGAGTAGTGGTGGATAAAGCCCGATATACGCGCCGTAAAATTAGAATATCTTGTTTTATTATTTTAGTACACGTAATATCCTGTATTTACGGACTCACCGTCTGTTGTTCGAACTTCCCTAATGAGAAGTCCGGATAAGCGAGCGCTTACAGATACCTCTATAGTTATAAAAAACATTGATCTGTATCCAGTGTAATTGTAAGATCCATCTAGGGGTATACAAAATATTATCTTACATCCTGCAAAATAAGGCGTGTTTATCAAAGGAAAATCCTATAAACCTTCAAACATATTAAAATCAGTTTGAACAAAAAAAAAAGAGACAATTAATCAAATAATAAAGGAACTATACATTTGTCTCATAAATCGTAACGTTGTTCAAATAACCCAACAGAATTCTCCCACAACCGCAGTCGTAGTTTGCACGCAAAATCTCGAGAAGCATGCACCCTCGAATGTCTTAGTGCGTGTAAAAAGACTTTGCTGGGATCTGAAATTTTAATCCTTCCCGACACTCTGAAATATAACGATTTCTGCGAACAAAGCCCTAGACACGGTTGACTAGCAGCAACAAGTTAAATCTAGTGATCAACAAACGTATACATATCGTGACCTAGTTCTGGCAGCCGGGTTACCGGAATAAGTTATAAATATCGCATTTTTTTATTGTTGCTAATTTTTAATCCCGCCCAACCAGTCGTAGATGAATCTCTCTGATAATCTATCTAAAGTAATATCCGTAAAGTCATTCAAGCAGAGGTGATTCAGCAGAAATTTTTTTTATCTTTTACCTGAATACCAGGAAGTTTCTCCACTAGCGAGTGATCTCTGGGAGAAAAACGGATGTCATTGAAAACAAAATACGGTCTAAGGACAAACATAAAGCTATATACGTACCTTCGTGTAGAACCCCAATGAAATTTCAAAATAGAGATAAATGACGAAGTTGAAAAATGTTAGTAATAGGAGTCATTAGGAAATCAAATAAGCCCATATAATTTTTCCCTCAAATGTCATGCCATAAAAGATCGGACTTGGCGTATCTGTGTAGATTTCTGTCGCTTAAACAAGGAAACGACTCCCGATAGTTTCCAGTGCCATGTACCGACGACATCTTATCTCTGTTAGGTTAGAATAAATTTTTCACCAGCTTGGACTTACTTAAAAGCTTTTACCTGATACCATTACCTAAGTGATTGTACCTCATACACCGTTTTCAGCACACTCAGGGGACATTATCAATTTTTACGTATGCCTCCGGCTTACGTTGCGCCCCAATTACAATATAGTGTTTGGAGACTTTTAGGGGATAACCTACATGCCTATATGGATGATCTTGTAATCTTTTCTAATACCTTCTGCTCTGCCTACCATCTCGGTTACAAGTTATAAAGGAAGCAGATAGTAGCTCGAACATATGAACATACAATCAGATGTCATAGTTACATACGAACACACAATCAGATACAGTTAGTGCTACAGAGACAAAGACAAATAATCTCAGAGTAAAATATCTAAATTTGAGTTTTTTAAAACCGAACATGTTTATCTAGGTTTTATGTGTCTAGTCAAGGTCTTAAAGTAGTCCATGGTAAGGTGTCGGCTATTCATAACTTTCCGGTACCTATTAACGTAAAAGGGGGATACAGCACTTTGTCGCTGTAGTGGGTATTACAATCGTATGTAAATATGTAACTCTTCAATCATGTCAGCTCCTTTAACAAATCTTACGAAGAAGAGCGTAAATTTATTATGGTCTAAAAAGCATCAACAGGCGTTCGATATCTTAAAAGCGGAATAATGCAGCTCACCTAACTTAAAAATCCCTGATTTAAATAAGGCATTTTTTTTATTGCAACAGACGCCTCAGACCAAGGGGTAAGAGGGGTACTACTTCAGTAATATGATAAACAGTTCTTCCCTATAGCTTTTTATTCACGTAAACTAAAGCCCTCTGAAAGTAAATATACAGTAATAGGCAAGGAAGGGCTAGGTATCGTTAACTCACTAGTACATTTCAAGTTCATAATCTACGGCTATCCTGTTAAAGTCCTCACTGAGCATAAATCACTTACCGAGTTTTTCAAAGGCTTTAATCACAGTCTAAAAGGAACTCGGTGACAAATGATCATTCAGGTCTTTGGAGCCAAGATAAGATATCTACCTGGGAAAGCAATTATCATAGCTGACGCATTATCCCGCAATCCCGCACCATACTGCAAGGAACCATTAATTGAACTAAAAAAAAAATATATAATATAGAAACATCCGTGCCTATTGTTAAAACAGTATCTAAACAAGAAAATTCCTTAACCCAAGAGATCGCGAGCATTGAATATCTGGGTTGGAGCGCAGAACTGTTACAAACTGAACAAAGCAAGAGTCAACAGACATAACCAAAACAATAAACACTTCGAACGGAAACAGAGTCAGCAGCAATAAGCAAACAATAAACACTTCGAACGAAAACAGGGTCAGCGACTAAGCAAAAACAATAAACACTTCGAGCAGAAACCCTAAAGCAAAAGTATATTTAAAGTATGTGTATCAGAATAATGTAATCAATGTAATATTATATGTAGGTCCGTGACGAGGAGAATCCGAAGAACACAGCAGGTGACTAACGACCAGGTAGTAGTAATAATCTCTTCATACCAATCGTCATAAACTGGTTGCATTCCGTCATCCAGGGTTCCCTATTATGTCACAGAAAGCCAAATCACTGTTTTACTGGCCTACGATGCTTACAGATATAAAAAGCACATAACTAATTGTAACACGTGTCATGAAAACAAGGGATACACTAAGACACCTGTCAGTTTAGGGGCCTATCCTGTGCCAAATCAATCCTTGAAAGAATATACGTAGATTTATTAACAGAGTTACGAGTCTGACAGAGGAAATAAACACTTCTTAGTGTTAATAGTTCCTTGACACGTTATATAGAATTAATAGCACTAAAAACAAACACCGCAATTGAGTGCGTTAGGAATATTTATGAGTGCTAAATCAGTAAACATGGAATTCAACACATGATAATCTGACTCGGGTGGTGTAAATCAATAATAATCTCCTTAACACGTTGTGTGAATTCCTATTCATTAAGAAACCAATAATATATTTTATCGCCCAGAGTCCAATCGGTTTTGGTAGAATAACGGATAAATAAAAATGTGTCAATGTCTTACAAGTTACAACTCGTGATATTGGATCCGAACTGGATTATAGCGGTTCTCGCGGTTTTAAATACCTTTATCATTCATATCTTGTATTCCTTCTACGTAAGAGGTTTGGAGCTCCAAGTAGCTTTTAAAAAAGAGGTTATAAAGATACCGCAAGTAGCCTTATACGGTACGCCGCTAGAACACTTTTCCACATATTCAAGCCAACCATTAATTTATCAAATATATATAAAAAAACAAAATATAAATAAATAAATAATAAAAACAAAAAATAAAATAAATATGGATACAAGTGGAGTCAATATAATACACTCCGTAAGAAGTCGGAAGGGTTACAAATTATAATAAAAAAGGAATCACGAATAAAATCAATAAGCAAAACGTAACCATAGGTTAATTAAATCCCATCAAATATAATATGCGTAAAGATTTGAACTCTAACTTAACGCTTTAGTAACGACAAATAAGCTAAAAGTTCAAACACATATCAAAACCTACTGACATATTGTCTGTTCCGGTGATTTATATTCGTAGTCAATGAAAAAAAATAAATAAATAATAATAAATAAATAAAAAATAATATAAAATAAAAGAGATTTTAAAGTCAGGAAGTCTAGAAGTGAAAATGTAAAATTTAATCTATACGAATAATCTTATACAGGGCAAATAGTATATATAAAATTTGTATGGAAACCCTTTTCATTAGTTTGAATAAGGAATATCTAATTTTAAACAGTATATTACATTTATTTACAATCATGCAGATATCCAACATGAAACTAATATATTGTTCAATTTGGTACTGTTTTTTTTTTAGACATTCTTTTCGTGTGGGTCGACTATTAAAAAACAAAAAAACAAAAAAAAATTATACTAAGTCATTTCTTTTACAGCAAGTAACGCAACTCTTAAGCTGGTGACGACGTCATCAGTCTAGAAGATGCCTGTCGCGTTTGCTGACTAATCATTGTTCTTTATAACCTCAATAAATTGCTTGCGAAGCAAAAAAAAGATTGACTGGAGAAAGGAATGCTTAGCTCATGAACTTCACATGTGGTTCATAGGTCACATGACATACCACATAACCTATTCTTATCCGTGTGTGCAATGCAACTTTAGTTAAGGATTGCAATCGTTTTAAAATTAATAAACAAAATAAGCAAAAAGAATTTCTATAACAACAAAATGAATTAATTTTTTCTGAACACATAGACATTTGAAGTATCAAGTCATGGATATGAAATATTTACTTGCAACTTAGTTTATTACAATCCAAGTAAATCACATTCATGGGAAAAATGTCACATTTCTTGAAAAAAAACCCAAAGTTTATATAGAAATTAGTACATAGTGGGTTTTTCGTGCATCTCCTACCTATTAATAAAGTTTTAAAAGTTAACCTCAGAGGATGTGCGCGAGAAAATTGAATATGAAACTTTTGCTAGGGGCACATAGGATCAGATTTTATCACAACTTAATTTCAGTTAGCATAGAGAAATACAGAATCATGATTAATATTCTCTTTGACTCTTATGTTCCCTGGCAATCTTAAATACAGCTCCGTTTCACACTTCTTTGTCTAGTAACTTACTACCAGTAATATCGAATTTTCTTTGGGATTCGTAATGATATCTGTTTATTTTTTATAATTATGGATATTTTTAAAAGTCATCATAGACCTGGATAGGTTCACTCATTGTTAATGCCATGGATAAAAAAGTTTGTACAGCTGACTCTTTTGAATTCCATAAAAAATCAGCGAATTCCTGTGGGTTAAGTCTGGTCTTAATGGCTTTCTCCTCCCCTGTATTTGGATGTCGTCTGAATTTACTTTGCCCTTGTTACAAGTATAATTTCACTTGCAGGCTGATTAATGGAACCTGTTACAGTATCCTGCAGTACGAGAGTTTCACATCGTAACTTCAAAAAATCGTTCGTCGCTGCGGACGACGGCAGTCGAGTAACAACCGCCTACAATGTGAAAGGAATAAGCACCATCATGGACTTCTTTGACCGACACCGTATCCCGTCGTTAATCTCGTTTTAATGCGGAACGCTCCGGCGGCTGTCGGAAATCGACTACAAAAGGGACATACTTCCGACAATTACGACCCGAAGGATATTCAACACTACTTTGCTGGCGAAGGACTCATGATGGCGATGATTGTTGTATTCATCGATAGTAATCGTGTGGCTTAGGATGCAGAGAATAAGTATGAGGCTGAAATAGAACGTTGGACCCCGCCAGACAATTTTCCCCTTGTTTTAACCAATTGAAATTGGCCATTTCATTTGGCTATAGGTGGTTGTCTGGAACTGTGTAATGGACGAAAAGTTGTTCGAACGCTAGTTAAATGTGAAGTAGTATAACCTCGGTCATGTATCCTATATATATAAATAGATGTATCCTATATATAGATAAATACAGAGTCGAAATATATCTTTGCATGTACGCAATAGGAATCTATCATATAAATGATCATAAATAACAGAATCTAAATATATCTTTGCGTGTACGCAATGGGAATCTATTTAAAGTGCACATATATTAATCATAATTATATAAATCCATATACATATGTATAAACAAATCAGGTAGCCTATAATCAATCTGTTACCTTCTATCTTACCAATATCTGCAGTTATATATGAGTTAGTATATGGATTAATGAATCAGATATATAACAGTTAGCATAAAAATCAACGAATCAATCAGCATAAACATTAATAATTTTTATCAATTCATATATGAAAATTTTTATCAGTTAAAATATGATTTTTATCATGTTAATCTTCATTCTATGCGATTATCAGAGAGTACATTAGTATTTTCTGTAGCATATGTATTTTAATGAGATGAAGTGAAAAACTGTATCAGTATATATCACGTGATCGCTATTATTTACGAATATTATATGCATATTATGTCTAATATTTATTACTTGAATCTGTATTTGTGTACACCATGAATTTTTTTTTACTTATAAGTACCTTCTATTTTCACATAGTGTCTGTATCACACTCCTATAAGTCAAATGCAAGTCAAGTTTGAGTAATATTCAGTAGTTGGTTTGGTAGCTGACCGAGCTAATATAAGTGTTTTACAAATAAAAATATGGAATGTTATTCCATATATATAAAAGACTAAAACTAAGAGTTCAACCAGATTGCTTGCAGGAATGTGATCAGACTAGAGACGCTAAAGATGACGTATCACAAATAAAAAGTAGGCTAAGATAACATGCCGTCACCTGTAGTCATTCAATTGTTTATAAACTTTAGTCCAAGCTTCCTGCTTGAGACAAACACCGTGACCTATAGCTCAAGCGGCCTACGTGATTAGTAACTATGTCATCTGATTGTTGTGGTTCGTATGTAACTATGTCATCTGATTTGGTTGTGTTCGTATGTAACTATGTCATCTGATTGTATGTTCATATGTTCGAGCTACTGTCTGTCCCTTTATGACTGGTAACCGAGATGGTAGTAGAGGGAGAATAGGGTTAGCTATCGTCATTAGAAGACCTGTACCTCTTTACCTAAGCTTTATCATGTAGAGAGAATAGAATTAGCCATCATCATTGGCAGAAGCGATCATTATCGTCATTAGAAGACTTGTACAATCCTACTTGATCTTCACCATGTAAATTCAGAGAATATAAGTATTTCTGTACTTCGTGGTTTCTACTAGATCCTCACATCATTGCCGAATCATCATGAGTTTAACACATCGTCGTCATAACCCAAGAAGATAATACCGACTTCGTAAGTGATCTACAAACCCCAAGACACTCCCATGAATATGGAAGTGCAATACCAACCGACTTAGCGTAAGATTATCGCAAGTCTAACATTACCTCATAGGGCGCCTTATTATACAAGGCAACAGCCTATAATACTATATGATATATATATATATATATAAATATATATTAATATAGATATATATATATATAGTATAGGTATGTATATAGATATATGTATATATATTATTATACTATATATATACATATATATATCTATATATATATATATATATATATATATATATATATATATATATATATATATATATAACGTCCCTCTCATCTGATCTGTCAACCTGGACCGCCCTTTGGAGAAACTTCCACGGGCGAGGTAAGTGCTGAGAATCACGCTCCGGAGTCTCCGAGGACTCGAATCCTATGGGAAGGACCTCTTCTCAACCAAGAATGACCCTCAGGAGGTCTTGTTGCGCAGCAGGAGGAAATGAAGCGACCATTGGGCTGCCTCCCGGAGGTAGAAATCTATACCTCAACAAGACTAGGGCTAATCTGCCGAAACATGCTAACCCAGAATATTTCAGGGAACACTGAAAGGAGGACATTGATACCTCAATGAATTATAATCTTGAAAAAATAATGAGCAAAGTACTATGTAAATTGAAGGTTACTAGTAGACTCACATCAACCGTACATTTGATGTCTAGGCCAGTCCCTTACGACGCTCCTAATTGGCTGTTGATAAGCCAATCACAGGGCTGGAAACTCTCTGTCTCTCTCGAGCGTTCACATAGGCAGGATGTATGTTCCACCGCTCCTTACGATAAGTCCTTCGAACGTTTCCCTCAGGAGAGGTGGAACATACATCCTGCCCACGTGAACTCTCTCGAAAGACTGAGTTTCTAGCCCTGTGATTGGCTTATTAAGAGTCAATCAGGAGCGTCGTAAGGGACGAGCCTAGACATCAAATGCACGGTTGTTGAGAATATACTATAGCTATGTATATCTCATCAATTAAATCATTTCTTTTCTTAATAACTGTAGTTGTTAAAAGCATTTGAAAAACTTATTTCGTGCTGAATTTATCTTTCTGATATGAATTGTACGTATCAGTATCTCACATGCACCCATAGAGGATCCGAAGAACTCGGAGGTTCTCCAACAAAGCGGGATCCGACCTCCAGCTTACTTGGAATGCTTGGAAGATTTTCCCCTTACACGTAAGTTGTAAACATTATACTCCTAACTTTTAACGTAAATTAAAAACTGCTAAAAGCTACAGTCAAATAGAGCCTTGTTTCACCAAGGAAAATTAAAATAAATTCGCTATATTTTATTAGAAATTATTTTTCTGCACTGTTTAACATGCACATTATATATTTTTTACCTTTTCATTCCAATAAATAAATTATAAATATCGTATCTTAAAATTCCTGTATCTTTAACTCAACATGGAATTCCTGTTTCAGACTTTTTAGGCTCCACCATAGACCTTTCCTAACTCCCAACAAGGACAACAACAACAAGAACAACAACAACAAAGCAGTTTTTAGGCTTACTCCCCGAGTAAGTAAAAACCTTGGCTGGGGTCTCCTAGAACCTCTTCCTCGCTCTAAACTTCCCCATGGAGTCGCCCATTGTTTAAGGCTTCGTATGACAACCGACCTCTTAGTTTTCTAAGATGGAACTAAAGGCAGCGACTGGAGTTAGTTTGAAAATGAAGCGCATAATTTAACATATTTTTATACTTATTCACAATACGTCAAATTATTATGCATTCATTTTCACCCTCGTTCAGACTTCGAAGTTTAGAAGCTCCAGTCGCTGAATCTCTAAATATAACACAGAGAAGTGCGAGATTGGACGTTATACGAAGCCTTGAGTGATATATAAGTTCACGGAACCCTCAACTGAGGAAATAATTCATGTGGTAAAAAAAGTATTTCTATATAAGGTTTACGGCCATTGACTCAGATAGAAGAAAAAAGTGATTAACAGCTCTCCTAAGACTGGCCCGAAGGATTAGATTTTTTTACGTGGCTAGGAACCAATTGGCTACTTAGCAGTGGGACGTACAGCTTATTGTTGGATCCGAACCACATTATATCGAAAATAAATTCTGATCACCAGAAATAAATTCCTCTGGTTCCGCGCTATCGGTCGAGGGAAGTGAAATCAGGCTACCAGATTAACACTCGAATAAGCAACCAACTCGTCCAGTGAAGAACCGAATCATTTGGAATTATCTTTATTATCATCATCCTTGGGCTGTGAATGGCGTCATTTGGAGTTACTTGCCCAGACCTCTGGATGGGGCATCTTGAGACTATAATGGCAAGTGATCCATAGCAAAAAGCTAGTTTTGTTTGAAGTGAAAAGATCTAAGAATACGCAGCCCTTATAGTAGTGTACTTTACCGAAGTATTGTATTTCTTACACAAACGTGAGATTATAATCCAATAGCAACGTCGACAAATTTGAAAATACATCAGGCGTATCGGTGAAAGTCGTCTTGAAATTTATTAACTGAAAAAAAGATTTATGTGCAATGGGAAAGGCAACAGAAAGGGGTAATCCAATATATATATTATATATATATATATATATATATATATATATATATAATATATATATATATATATATATATATATATACTCCGCATGGCTTCATTAGTAGCTATTATGGATCAACGTGAACCCCACAAACTTCACAACAACGTGCCAGCCCATGAACACAAGAAACGCTTCATACGTCACTCATCTTTTGTACATATATATTCTTTCTTATTACTGACCTGTTAAATGCATCGTCATCATCATACGCATTACAGTGTCAGCATTTTAGCCATACCTTAACTTTGGGCACGTCTTGTGTATCAATCCACATGTATATTTCCATCTGTCAACAGACACAGATAAATATATTTGACCACTGTTTTTCGTTCGCCTGGTGTCAAGGCTACATTTCCGCTAGCAAGAGCTATTGCCATGTCTGTTTGTTGTTTGAATAAATCAGTAAGTTGCGTACTCTTGACTTGTACTCGTACCCTTCGCTACAAATATTTCACCAAATAATTCGTATGACTGTTATAGTGCTCCCTTCAGAACACTGTACTATATGTTTAGGTCGACGTTTACTTGGAATATTCCGCCTGACTTCGCTAACTTTTTATCGTTTTAAAAATTCTGTCTGCCTATATTTACTATAGTACATTCACATCAACCGTGCATTTCATATCTAGGCCAGTCCCTTACGACGCTCCTGATTGGCTGTTGATAAGCCAATCACAGGGCTGGAAACTCTCAGTCTCTCAAGAGAGTTCACATAGGTAGGATGTGTGTTCCACCTCTCCTGAGGGATACTTTTGAAATTTTTATCCCTCAGCAGAGGTGGACCATAGATCCTACCCATGTGAACTCTCGAGAGAGTCTAAGAGTTTCCAGCCCTGTGATTGGCTTATCAACAGCCAATCAGGAGCGTCGTAAGGTACTGGACTAGACATCAAATGCACGGTTGACATGAATCTACTATAGTCTACGATAATCCCACCTATTATCACAAACATAAGATCAGACGACTTTAGGGCACCTCAGCTGAGCTCGAGAGAGAGAGAGAGAGATTAGTTCTGTCAAAATATATACCACCATACAGTTAAGAGTCAGGCGGCCTCGGCGAGGCAATCCCCACCCAACAAAGGCAAAGTATTCATCACATATTCCCTCGAACTTGACGGAAAATTCATATTCATCATTTAAGTAATCGAGGTCATAAAAGTCTGAATTCAAAGAGAAATGATTAAACCCATACTGCATGAAGTTGGCCAAAGGAAATAGCAATAGCGAATTGATTATCATCTCCCGTGAGAAATAACGAGAGAGGGTTACGTGAATTACTGCGATATATTCAGGGGGGAGACCGGCTGGTCGCTGAACTGCAGTGAACATCTTTATAAATGGTTGTGCAAAAACATAATTTCGGGCTAAATTACAAAAGTTATTGGAACGGCATTCATTACGGAATACATGATTCAGTTACAAAATGCGTGAACATTTCGACTCACTGATGCGCTCCGCCACATAATTAAAGCTATGAAAACCGAAGCAAATGACCCCTTTACCAAAAGTTTGTTATGAACTCAGTTGAATATCAAGATTTATTTGCATTCATATTTGACATGTATACATACATAGGTGTAAGAGTGAGGTTACTCCAGAGCACGGAGACAAGAAGCCAATAAAATTTAGAGTCCTTTGCTATTTTCTATTATCACTATGTCCATTATAGCTAACAATACTAGTCTCAATTTCAATTTATTTCATGATTGCATATAATGTGCAATTTTTCATCAAATCCTTGGGGGTCTCTGTCTGTCTATCTATGGGATTCAGGAACAACTCCCGGCTGCAAATTCCCGAGATTTATACTAGTATAGCACCAGCACCGGGTTTTTTGCCGAGCTCCTAGGTTAGGTTAGGTTGGGTTAGTTTAGTTCAATGAAGCATCTTGAGAGTAATTTGGTTGTGGGAAACATAATAAGATGACTTTCAAGATGATTCTATGGTTAGTTTTTAAGATAATATGGCGTCCCGCTTTTTTCATTGATCGCCATCCAAGAAACGCGTTCCTTTCTCAAAATGGGCGAGGAAACTGATGGAATAGGCGAGTTGATGTTTTCTTAAAAGCATGTGCACATTTCTCAGCATTTTCCGAAAAAAATAATGGTCGGCCATTCTTAATGAATCCTTAAAATCATGAATGCCTTCGTTTCAAGAATCCAAATGCTTTTGCTAATGTCTATTCAACAATTTCGTACGGCTTCGTTAACATTTCCTTGAAAGTTCTATCTGCCTTTGCGGACCTATCTTTAGAAATCCTGTACGCCTTCGACAACGTTTCCCTGGAAATTCCGCATGCCTTTATTATCATTCCCATAAGAAATTCCATACTGTTGCTTAAACTTTCGTAAATTATCGTAATCTTAAGGATTTCGTACATTTTGTTAGCGTTTTCTTGAAATATTGTGCATGCCGTAGATGTAGTTTTATTTTAAAATTGTGTATGCTTTTATACAAGTTTACTAAAGAAAGCACCACGCAGCAGCTCTGCTGGTGTTTTTCTAAATTTCTGTATACTCTTGTCACCATGCCCTAAAAACCAGAAATGCTATAATAATGCGTTATTATATTTTTATACCCCTTTCTTAATGTTTACTAAAACGTTGCAAATACCTTTGATAATATTCCCTAATACCTTCACATTGCTTTGTTAATTTTTTATGAAAAATACTTCCTTAAAAATCCTGTCCGTCTTTACTGTCATTTTCTTATCAGCAGACCTTCATTAAAGTCTCCGTTCATTTAAAATCATGTTTGCCTTTGTTCAGTTTCTCTGAAAATTCGATGTGCATCTATAAACGCAAATAGGGGATCGCGGCTGAGCTACAGAGAGAGAGAGAGAGAGAGAGAGAGAGAGAGAGATAACGTATGAGGCCAAAATCAAGGCTGATTCTCCTGCAAGGAACTGAAAAATGATCGCTAACTTTATTGGCAGCAGAAGCTCAATAGATGAATAATGGTATTTTTTTAAGCAAAAAAAGATGAAAGAGAGCCGAGTAAACATTATCAGGATGAATGAGTCACAGATAAATCGTTGCTTATCCTCTCTCTCTCTCTCTCTCTCTCTCTCTCTCTCTCTCTCTCTCTCTCTCTCTCTCTCTCTCCTGTAAAGTTGCCTCCAAGAATTTCGGCACACTCTCGGTGACCTCAGGACACAACAGGAAACTCCACATGTAGCAGTTAACATCCCAGTGTTTATCAAACAAAGTATTGGCAACGATGCCGGTGCAGTAAATTTGCTAAACATTCAATCAAGTAACAAAAATCGCGTGTACCAAATACCACGTAATGTTCATCTATGGATAAGTTATATTATATCAAATCAAGAACCACCAAAGTCTTGAGTTGAAACAAATCAAAGTCTCCTTTAAATGGAGCTCATGCTATAAGCTGTTCGCCTCTCTCTCTCTCTCTCTCTCTCTCTCTCTCTCTCTCTCTCTCTGCATTATTCTGTAAATAATTGTGTTCCTTCTTCCTTCCATCGCATTTTCCACTTCTTTCATTAAACACGCCTTTGAGAGGTAGTATTTGTTACTAAGGAATCCACTTCTATTTTGCATTCCACTGTCATGATAACTGTGGTGTCGTCAAGAACCCTAATTATCAAGCTGATTGCAAAAATCAGTGGGGTAGTAAGAAGAATCTCCATAATAATTAATTACTAAGGTGAGTCAACTTGACTAAGGATCCTTGCTTTATTCAAGACATGGCAAAGTATATCACATACTGTTAACCAATATATATATATATATATATATATATATATACTATATATATATATATATTATATATATATATATATGTGTGTGTGTGTGTGTGTGTGTGTCCACTCAGCTAAACTGACCCCCTGGGCCACCCCTTGGAGACATCTCCGCAGGGTAGGTAATTGCCTAACCAAACTCCGGGTTATCCAGAGATTAAAACCCAGTGGGAAGGACCTCCTGTCAAAGAACTCTGACCCTCAGGAGTGCCCACTGAGTGACTGGGAAACCCACCGAGTGACAGAGAAGCCCACTAAGTAACCCATGGGTTGCTCTCCGGAGGTAGAAACCAATACATCGACGAGGCCAGGGCTAATTTGCCGAAGCATGTTAACCTAGCTTCCCCGTGGACACCGGAGGAGGGCCTCAACCGAACCAGGAACAGAGAAGTTAAGTATATCTTAGATTTAGCAGACCACTGAGTTGATTAACACCTCTCCTAGGGCTGGCCCGAAGGATTAGATATTTTTACGTGGCTAGGAACCAATTGGTCACCTAGCAACGGGACCTACAGCTTATTGTGGGATCCGGACCACACTATATCGAGAAATTAATTTCTTACTAGAAATAAATTTCTCTGATTCCGCGTTGGCCGAGCCGGGATTCGAACCTCGGACCACCAGATTGGCATCCGAGTGCGAAAACCACTCGTCCAGCAAGGAACTAGGGACAGAGGAAAATGATGTCAGCTAGATACCTCACAGGAATTACAATCTTGAAAATGTAGTTAGCAAAGTACTAGCATGTAGGAATGGAATGGAATATATAGTTTGGGCCAAAGGCCGAGCACTGGAACCAATGTGGTCATCAGTGCTGGAAAGGAAATTGAAAGTATGTAGGTTTCAAAGGTGTAACAGGAGGATAACCTCGCAGTTGCGCTGTGAAGCAATTGTTAGGAGAGGGTGGAGAGCAAGATGGAAGGAAGATTATATGAACGGAGGTACAGCAAAAGGAATGAAATGAGCTACAGCTAGTTGCTGAAGGGAAGCTGCAAAGAACCTTTAATAATGCCTACAGTGCACCCAGTGAGCTGCAATGACGGCACTACCCTCTACGGGGCCAAATACTATGTAAAGTTTAATTTATAATGTGGGTTATCCTTTAAAAATACGTTTTTAGAAAACTACTTATGTATATCTTATCAGGAAATCATTTCTATTTTCTTCATAACTGCAGTTGTTGGAAGCATCTGAAATACTTATTTCGTACTTAGTTCATCCTTCTCATATGAACTGAAGGTCTTGGTGTGTCATCTCCTCTCACGGAGGATCCCAAGAAACTCTAAGTTCTCTCGTCTGGAGCCTCCAGGAGCCGCTTCCTCGCCCGAGGCTTCCGCGGAGTCCCCTATCATTCGAGGCTTCGTATAAAAACCGACCTGTGGTTATCTGTGATGAAACTCGAGTTAGTGAACTCCGGGATTCGAGTAAGGTTGAAAACGAAGTATATAATATAAAAAAATGTATTTTGTTAAATTATGCTCTTCATTTTCACCCTTGTTCAAATCTCGAAGTTTACAAGCTCCAGTAGTTCCTCGTTGGACGAGTGGTTTACGTGCTCGCCTACCGATTCGGTAATCCCGAGTTCGGTTCCTCGCTCTGCCAACGTCGAATCAGGGGAATGTACTTCTGGTGATTAGAAATGGATTTATCGATATAATGTGGTTCGGATCCTACAATAAGCCCTAAGAGAGCTGTTAATTAGCTGTGTTCTGCTTAAACTAAGATACGCGTTCTTTTTACAAGCTCCAGTCGCTGTCTCTGTTTTCAACACAGAACACTGAAGTAGGTCGTAATACGAAGCTCTGAAAGATAGTTGGCGTCCAGGAACCCTAAGGCTGCGTTTACACCAAGCGAATCGAATCGACTCAATTCGTGAAGAATCAATACGATTCATGATTCGTCTTGATTCGCCACACTATCTCAATGCGACCGTTTACAACACTGGAATCGGCATGATTTGAATTGACTCGATTTGCTTGGTGTAAAACGGTTACATTGAAATTAGTATGGCGAATCAAGATTAATCATGAATCGTAACGAATCTTCATGAATTGAATCGATTCGATTCACATGGTGTAAACAAAGCCTAAAACCAGGAAGTTGTTCATGTTACGCTGCGGTTGGCGTCATTTGGAGATAACTTGCCCAGACCTCTAGAGGTGGCCACTAAGGTATTACAACGGAATTTTTTAGTGACTCTTGCAACGGGTTGAGAGTTTCGTTTTCAGTGAAATAATCTGCAAAATACGATGGCTTTATAATAGTGTCGTACTATATCAAAGTATTTCATATTTTTCACAATCATATAAACATGACTTAAGACTATGACAAAAATAAAACCTAACCTCATTCGTCGTTGATGACCATAATCTAATAGCAAAGGCTTCTCAGTAAACGTCGTCTGGAAATTCAATGTTTAAAGAAGATTTCATTTTATAGGAAAGACGACGGAACGGCGAAACGCATTTTACGTTATAATCATATATATATATATATATATATATATATATAGATATTAATCTTATAATAATATATATAGTATATATATATATAATATAATATATATAATATATATGTGTGTGTGTGTGTGCGGGGTGTATGGTCTATATAGATAGGCTATATATATATATATATATGACTATTATAATATATATATATATATAGATATATATATATAATTAATTTATACGAGATAGAGAGAGAGAAAGAGAGAGAGAGAGAGAGAGAGAGGAGAGAGAGAGAGAGAGAGAGCATAAACAACGGTATTCCAGCAGGGAACTGAAAAATGATCACTAACTTTATTGGAAGCAGAAGCTCAATAGATGAATAATGGCATCTTTAAGCAAAGAAGATGAAAGAGAGCCAAGTAAACATTATGAGGATGAATGGACGTAGTTTATCCTCTCTCTCTCTCTCTCTCTCTCTCTCTCTCTCTTATTCAGGTACCACTCCAGGCTCATGTACGATTCTGAAGCTGCGTTTCATTGACGATTACGTTTTTTTTAATTATTCCCTGGTTACTAAATAGCCTCTGTATACCTTTCTTTTTGCTTACTCGGGCAGTAAGCCTACAAACTACTTTGTTGTTATTGTTGTCGTTGGAGGTAGGAAAGCCCTATGGAAGAGGCCTGAAAAAGGTCCCATTGAGTTAAAGAAACAGGAATTTTAAGATACGATATTTATGATTTATTCATTAGAATAAAATGGTAAAAAATGAATAAAATGCCTGTTAAACAGTACAGAAAAATTATTTCTAGTAAAATATAGCATACCTATTTCTTTTTCTTTTTTTTGTGAAACAAAACTATTAGGCCGTAGATTTTAGCACATGAAATTTATTTGGTGTACTGATTTTAGGCTGTTTCTGTTCGATTATTTTGTGTTTCCACTCATATTTGAGAGTATAGGAACGTGTTTAATCCGTGTCCTTTTTATTTCATCCTTAATGTTAGTATAATTAGTACTAAGTATGAGTATTAATTACGAAGACCACTTCACGTTAAGTTAGGAATATGTTTACAACTTATGCGTAAGGGGAAAATCTTGCACGCGTCTCATGTAAGCTGAAGGTCGCATCACGCCTTGTTCAAATAAATAAAACCGAATATAATCTTAAGGAATCATTATCAACGGTATTCTGAATTTTTTTTCTGGAAATGCCAACAAAATCATGAATACTTTTATGAAACATTAAAAAAAACGATGAGTGTTTATGGACTTGTCATGGGAAGAAACAAAGCGAGATGCTACTTCCAGCTTAATTGAAATGCGAGCAAGATTTTTCCCTCAAGCATAAGTTGCAAAAATTATATTCCTAACTTAACGTGAAGTTGTCTTCGTAATTACTACTTATAGTAACAATAAGGATCAAATAAAAAGGACACAAATTAAAAACATTCATATAATCTCAGCTATAAGTGGAAACACAAAATTATCGAACAGAAACAGCCTAAAATCAGTACACCAAATAAATTGAAAAGTACTAAAATCTACGGTCAAATAGAGACTTATTTCACCAACGAAAATAAAAATAAATACGCCATATTTTATTATGAATGATTATTCTGTACTAATTAACATGCACATTATTTATATTTTTACATTTTCCTTCTAAGAGATAAATTAGATAACGTATCTTTAAATTCCTATATCTTTAATTCAATGCGAAATACCTTTTTCGGGCATTTATAGGCTCTTCCATAGGACTTTCCTACCCCCGAACACAAACAATAACAACAAAGTAGTATGTAGGCTTACTCCCCGAGTAAGCAAAAATCTGTATGCTATTGTTAACGGTTATGTCATAATTACGAATGTCTTCGTTGACGCTTCCTTGAAATTTCATCACGGCTTCGTTGATTTATCTTTAAAGACTCCGTTTGCCTTCGTTAATATTTCCTTAAATACTTCGTCAGCTTTTGTTAACAGTTCCATGAATATTACATATATTGTGGACATTTTTCCTGAAGAGAACCTTCTGTTTACTTTTGTTAAGTTTATAAAATGAAAAAGTAAGCTTTGAATAACGTATCATTAAAGGTTCCTAACGTTTTTATTGAATTTTCTTAAACTGATCAGCATGACCTTCATGAAGGTTCCTCAATAATCTTTTATGCCTCTGATAATACTTTCTTAAAACTCTGTATATCTTTGTTGATACCCAAAAACACTCCAAACGCCTATGCTAATGTGTCCTAAAAATCTTACGGGTATCTGTTAACGTTCCTTTAAACATTACATATCCCTTTGCTAAAGTGTACCTGAAAATTTCGCATTATTCTGTTAATATTTCACCAAATATCTCGTATGCCTTTGTTAACCCTCCCTTAAGAATACTGTACGCCTCCGTTGACGTAGCCCTAAAATATTCCACCTGCCTTCGTTAATGTTTTATTTCTTTTTTACTTAGTTTGCCTATAGAAACTAAATTCCATATGCATCTATCAGCGGAAATATGAAATCAGTCGAGAGAGAGAGAGAGAGGAGAGAGAGAGAGAGAGAGAGAGAGAGAGAGAGAATTTGAGTGATCAGCATTCCGTCAAAATGTATACTGGGTGAGCTCGAGAGAGAGAGAGATGGAAACCACTATAAAATTAAGTCAGGAGGCCTCGGCGAGGTAATTCTCACACAACCATTCATCATACATTCCCTCGAACTTGACTCAAGATTCATATTCATCATTTCAATAATCGAGGTCATAAAAAAGTCTAAATTCAAAGAGAAATGATTAAACCCATACTGCATGAAGCTGGCCAAAGGAAATAGCAATAGCGAATTGATTATCATCTCCCGTGAGAAATAACGATAGAGGGTTACGTGAATTACTGCGATATATTCAGGAGGGAGACCGGCTGGTCACTGAACTGCCGTAAACATCTTTATAAATGGATGTGCAAAAACATAATTTCGGGCTAAATTACAAAAGTTATTGGAACGGCATTCATTACGGAATATATGATTCAGTTACAAAATGGGTGAACATTTTCGACTCACTGACGCGCTGCACCACAAAATTAAAGCTATGAAAAGCGAAGCAAATGACCCCTTTACCAAAAGTTTGTTATGAATTCAGTTGTATATTTATGATGTATCTGCATGCATAAATATCCACATGCGTGTGTAAGGGAGGTTGTTCCAGAGCATGATGGCATGCTCCAGAAATTCCGAGTTCTCTGTCAACTTCTTTTATCCATATCTCCGAAATACTTGACAGTGCTAGCGAATCTTCTTTTTTGCCGTCTCTCTCTCTCTCTCTCTCTCTCCCTCTCTCTTTCTCAGATGACCCAAACTAATGATGACCCTGTAGGATAAGTCTAAAGTCCTAGGTACCTACGACCATGATGACCTTAAAGGCAGTGGCAGTTTCTCTTCATCCTAACTAACTCCTCAGATGACTTCTGTTGGTGAAGAGTGAACTATCAGCGTAAAAATGAAGGGATGGGTAGACTGTCAGGTTAGAAGTCTTTGAGGTAAAAGAGAGGGACTGAGCCCTGGCATATACCAAGAATATAGGGAGTAAGAAGCAATAATTATGACGCTGAAAAATACAGTTTTTTCCTTGGTCTACAGGCACAAGAGAATGCTTATTGAGAATTACCACTTACGACATTAGAAACATCTTCTCTTATAATATGCTCAATATTACGGTTTTTAAAACAAGGAAAAAAAAAATATACAGATTTTGGTTTCGAATTGTATCTGGATGTGGTACAAAGAACACAACCAAGATAATGCATACAATTAAGAGAAAGTTGGATGTTACAGCCTTTAGTGAAGCCAAAGGAAAAGACTGTAAATGGGTTGACAAACAGGATAAGGGCAAGGGACAAGGTAGCTGTTGCTGCCTCAGGAACCACGAGGATTGTCTTTAGTATAATGATTATGTAGCCGCTGGAAAATATGCGTCAGGAAACAGGAGGTTTATGTTTAGTATAATGATTATGTAGTTGCTGGAAAAGATGTGTCAGGAAATAGGAGGATTGTATTTAGTATAATGATTAAGTAGCCACTGAAAATGTTGCGTCAGGAAACAGGAGAATTGTGTTTAGTATAATGATTACGTACCCGCTGGAAAAGATGCGTCAGGAAACAGGAGGATTGTATTTAGTATAATGAATAGTACCTGGCAGTGATTGGGGCAAAACAAAAGATAGTTGTGCTTGGGATCTGAATTTAACGGTAGACTATGAAGAGATGGTGTAGCTGGTGGATACTGAATTTGTGGAGTGAATGGTTGGTTTTAACGAGTATGTTAGAAGCGGAAGAACAGTGGTATCAAATAGCCGCGATCAGTTTTCTGGACGTGTACTGCAGCGTCGAAGCGACCGAAACTTTTTGACGAACGCTGGAACAAACGACACGCAAAAAGCGCAGCATACTGCATACATATAAAATCGACCAGCGGCTCTCTTATACAGGAGTAACCAAAGAAAAGCCGATATTGAATTATTTAAGGAAATTTTTAATGCTCTCTCTATCTCTTTCTCTCTCTCTCGTTACTTTCCAGCCCCGGCGCCGCCGTCAAACTCCAGCGAACATCGTTGTGAATAAATGAGAGCGCCGACAGAAACTCGAATCTGGTTAGAGACAGTTATTCTCCTGTTAACACCTAATTGACGTTGCTCGTTCGGGACGGGGGATGAAAAATGGATTGATTAATCAATGCTTATTCAAACCTATCGCTACAGCGGAAGCTTCTGACAAGGATATTATACGGAAATGGACGGTAGACTACGTATTAGTATTAGTTTTTTTTTTTTTTTTTTTTTTTTTTTTTTTTTTTTTTTTTTTTTTTTTTTTTAGGGAAGGATGTTCACCAATTTACATCGTATGTCACCTACACCTACCAGCCGCCGTTGTGGGTACATAATTCTACACGTCTCCATAAACTGTTTAATCATTTATTAGTTTCCCTCATAAATACTGTGCTGTATTATCTTTCAGTTTTAGTGACAGTTCTACAGATGCTAGATTCTGATTACCAGTTTTGTAGTTTTATATTTTATAAGAGTACTATTACCAAATTCATGTCGATCACATACACGGGGATTGTAATCATAAATTATGAACATCTTATGAATTGTTTCGACCTGCTGAGGCGAATATTACCTCACCGAGGCACTCCTAGTTTTAATGATATAGTACATGTCGACGGAGCACTTATTCTCTCTCTCTCTCTCTCTCTCTCTCTCTCTCTCTCTACACGACCCTTACTTATACTTTTAAATTGTTTTCTTTTTCTTATATCTCCCTCACTCACTGTCACTACCTACCACCATCTTCTGCAACCCACAGCAGTCGACTAACAAGGAATGGAATCCAGGACCTCTTTTTGAAGGGTAGAAATGCTATTCAATGCACACAAAAAAACCAGAGAGAGAGAGAGAGAAAGAGAGAGAAAGAGAGCGAAAGAGAGAGAGAGAGAGATTAATTGCTGGATACTGCTGCCATACCTTCTCTGGTGTGTAATAACGGAGAGAGAGAGAGAGAGAGAGAGAGAGAGAGAGAGAGAGAGAGAGAGAGGGATTTCTTTACAATGACCCCATTTTAAAAACTTGAATAAAATCATGACCTGCCGAGAACATTAGTTTGTTGATCTCCATCGAAATAAGTCCATGAGTATTGTATACCTCTAATAATTATATATAGGAGCGCTTGACCCAAAACCAATATTATTTAAAGAAATCTGAATAATTTTAAAGTAGAACACTCTCAAAGGACTCTGACTTGTATATGTACGGTCTAGATGTTGAATCACTATGCACGAATGTACCTGTGAGAGAAACCAATAATCTAATTCTGGCCAAGTTATTTCCACAACCCGACTCTATTTATTGTAATTTTAACATTGATTCTTTTAGAGACCTTTTTTTTTTAAACTGGCCGTGCCGGACACGGTTATTGTTTTTAATAATAATTTACACAAACAGGTGGATGGGATGGCAACAGGTCGCCTCTCGGCCCAACTTTTGCTAATATCTTTATGCGCTCACTGGAGGAGCACATTATGGAAGATCACTCCGCCCTTCCATCCCCTGTTTTAGCCACGGTATATATGCAAAACCTTTGTCCTGTTTAAACAGGACTATGATGCAGAGAGATTTTGACATTTTCCCAATCAGTTTCAAAGCAACATCAAGTTTAGCTTTTTTGGAAGCTTTAGTCTCAAAAGAGCACGATCATTTTAATACTACCATTTACAGGAAGAAGACATTTTCGGGTCGTGGCTTCAATTTTTATAGCTTTTGCTTTTTCAATTTCAAGGTCAATGCTATTTAATAACACTTGTACATAGAGCATTTACTTTAACATCCAACTGGGCCACTTTTCACCATGAAATTTTACTCTACTCTTAATCCAGTATTTTAACAATAATTGCTTCGTAGCTAAACTGATTTACAAAATCGTCCACCAGGTCCCAGGTAAGACATTTTCCCCTACCATTCCTACTTACAATGTTCGTAAATTTCTTATGTTTGACAGCTTTCCACATTTACCAAATAACCACAATTTTCAGAACCAAGTTATCAAGATGATCCACAAACACAATGAAGTCCTCAACCTGAAACTTATTCTAAAAAATCATAGAAATATTGGCTCATTGTTTTCTGTGAAAGATCGGTGCTGTACCTTGATGACGTCGGGGCTGGGTCTATATGAGTATATAGTAAATGGCCCGGATGTAATTCGGTTAATTATGTGGGTTCTTCGACCCGACTTTTACTCTAAGTAAGAGGCGACTTCTATATTGGAATAAGTCATCGCACTGGCTGCAGACTGCCCACCCCGGAATAGTCCAACATCATAAACCCTGCCTACAACTGTAAAACACCTATCAAGTACGATTATTTTACAATTAGAGGCCACGCAAAATAAACATCAAAATTGCTTATACTTGAAAGCCTCAATATCAATATGAAAGTCCCTTCTCTTAAAAAAGTATATCTTAATTTTACCAGACGAATAAGCTGATTCACAGCTCTCCTAGGGTGGACCTGATGGATTAGATTTTTATCTACGTGGCTAGGAACCAACTGGTTACTTAGCAATGGGACCTACAGCTTATTGTGGGATCCGAACCACATTATATCTAATCACCAGAACTACATTCCTCTGATTCCGCGCTGGCGGCAGTTGGGAGGGAACTCTGGCTACCAGATCGGTAGTCGAGTTAGCAACCGACTCGTCCAGCGAGGAACTCGTCCCTTCTCTTAATCACCAAACTACGGCTGTCCCACTGTTTATTGCCTAGTTTGGTTGTTCATGCTTTCGTTTCTCTGGTCTGTAGGTTTAAATGAATTTTAATGTGATTTTTGCTCTAGCTTAGAAAGGGTGGTGTTTGTCCCGTAAGTGTCTGTTATTTTACTTACTGGCTTTGTTATTCCCCCTTTTTATTGTGTCTTTACGTAAATTGGCGATTGAACTAAAAACAAATTAGGGGAAAGAAGAGAAGTTATAGTGCTGTATATCGTGAGTTGAAAAAATCTGGTATCAAGCCGTTTCATGTTATCAGCAAGCCCGACATCACTCAGCAAAGAGAGAGAAGACCCTGCATGGTTTTGTGGTTCATTGCTTAAAGATTGGGATGAAGCTGACTTTCTCCATGTTGCCGCATCAGATGAATTCTACATTTACACAGTCAGGAAGCCAAATCATAAAAATGACATCATTTGGGCTGCAACGTTGGATGATATCAGCTATGATGTGCGATATCGCCAAGTTGTGAAGTTTCCTGAATGTTCGGGAATTTTTCTGTTTCACAGGCTAACGGTTAATGTGGATCATCAAAGAAAACGGACAGTCGTGGAATGGCGAATACTTCAGAGAAACTATGCTTACTGGTGGAGTATTTCCTTTTCTCAAAGAGCCTGAAAATGTTTTATCTGTTGAAGAAGTCACATTTTCGCATGATAAAGCACCATGTTTCAAGGTTCTTCAGACACAGGAGCTGCTTTGATACAGTGGTATCGATTTCTTCTCACCAAGTGAATTTTCAGGTAGCTCCCCTGACCTTAATGTGTGTGAAAACATTGGTAGTATCTTAAAGGATCGTGTTGAAGCGCGCACAGTGAACTATGATGGTGTACCAAGCCTCAACAACCCGCGAAGAGAGGTGACCAAAGTGTTCAGGGAAATGGAGTTTGAGTCTCAGCTTTTTTGCGATTTGCTGAAATCATACCTCTAAAGAATGCAGGCTGTGGTACAGGCAGATGGAAGCCACACAAAATATTAAATACTCAGAGAGAAACTTAAATAAATACCTATTCTGAATTAGTTTTGTTTCTGTCCATATCAATTTTAGTTATTGCTGTAGAGGAGGCGTGGGCCGTCTAATTTCGAAACACCCTATATATGTATGGAAAAAATTATCACTGACTCGAAATACCTCCTCCAAACTTCGTAAACGTTTGGCTAATAAGAAAAGTTATAACTGGACTTCTCAAGAACATAAGTGAGCTTGGAATTCCGCCAGATGACTCTTAAAAGTATAAAGAATAACAAGAGTGAGAACATATCAAATGCAAAATATATTTCCAAAAATAGGAATAAAAATGTTAAACTGTATTACCTGAACGCTGAAACAACCCACTATGAGATTCACAGATGGTGTCCCGGTGTTTTTCCGGAATAAAATTTTATCTATTCACCTGACAAAGATGACACTTTGTCACAGGGTATCTTACATCCCTACCTAATTTTTACTGTATTCTGTATTACGAAAGTTGCATAATTCTGGTAATTATAAAAGTAACACCGACTTCTTGTACACATTACCAGCAAACTCAGAGGAATGTCTTTCGAAGATATAATGCCGTAACTTATGACGTCATTAACTTTCCTCCTTCCCATGAAAAAGTCTCAACCTCTGGCAACAGTGAAATACAACCAATACTCCTTGGTGGTAGTAGTGGTTACTAGTAGTAGTAGTAGTACATAAGATTTATGCCATGAGGTCGAGTGCTAGAATCCTTGAAGAAAAGTGTTTCCACACGTAATCCGAGAAACTACTTTCTATCACTATTTCTCCATTGAAAACTTATATAATTAAAAATCAATAACCAAAGTGAAGAAAACTGGCATTTATCGTAACTCCTTTGGTATTTTTCCTAATATGACAGTGACGATCACAATATATAGACAGTTGCATAGGATTAGATTGGATTATAGAATTTATACTTCAAGCCAAGCAAGTTTTAATGTTGTTCCACAAGTTATATTTTACTAAGAAATCAACAACTATCGCTTTATAGAGCATACATAATTACCTTTTTGCACCTCATGGAAGTCAACAAATGACGAAAACTTGGTAGCCTTGGATGTCCGGGTGTACTCCGTACCCAAGAAAAGGGCCCTATTATTCATTTACCTGTTCAAGCTTACGTAGGGTTTGCCACGGGCCTCCTCACTTCTAAACAGTTGTGCAAGTCGAATCACAAAAGTTGTCCTGCAACCATGGGGACATTGACTTATCATAGCCGCCATTCTTGAAGCCTTGACAAGGTACGAATATTCATTCACAATTTCAGAGACATCTGTTTGTCGTCATCACCTTGTGGGAAGAGTTGGGACGTCACGTGTTTACATCACGTATAACTTAGGAACTATACGCGTATATTAGAGTGTTCTGCCACTGGCTTCGGCTGCTTTAATTCACTCTTATGAATATACTTTTTTCTAATATGAGTAATAAAGAATGCTGCCGAAAATTAGGTAGGGATGTAAAGTATACTATGCTTAAGTAATATCTTTGTCAAATGCACAGAAAACAAGTTATTCCGGAAAAAAACCGAGACAGAGACTCTGAGTCTCATAGTAGAACATTGCCAAAGGTCAAATTGTCTAAAATACTTGTAAGGTTCGTCACCCTTAAACAATCTATATTGTTATTATGCTCACAGAATATTATTTTGCTCCCTTTTCTAATTACTATTTCTAACTCGGTTACTAATATTCCTATTATAACCTTCGTCAAATGTTTATGGGCCAAACTGCGATAGCAGGACAACCCACCTGACATTAGCGTTTCCAGGGGGCGCCTGTCCCCTTTGTGCAGTGTGTCTTTGTATATTTTTGCACAACAACCAAATCAAATACTTTCCATTTTTCGTCCACCTTTTATTTTCGTTTTTTTATTGTATTACGCGACTTTGATGGCGAGCACATCATATGAGAGACTTTGATGTCATTGTGCAAAGGCTGATGCCTGTAATGAGAGCTTGCACACACATATCTTTAAGATCAATGCCGAAGGCTTCACTTTGTTGTCTGTTTTTCTTTCTTTTTTTCCCCTTTTTTTCAGACTCGATAACCGTGTGTTTCAGCGAGTGCTTTGAGCACCCTTGTTTATTGTTTAAAAACAGAAAAAAAACGAAAAGCAAAGTCCGTCGCAAAATTTATGCGTAGTTAATAGTAAAGGAAAGTGATTATTAATAGACACGAGAATTGTTGCCACGACGCAGGAAAACTTCCAGCCTGAAAGATATGCGGTCGGTCACAAATCTCTCTCGTTATTTTCGCTCTCTCGTCACCAATCAAAACCAGCCTCCTTTTATCTTGTAAATTAATTATGCAGTCAGTAAAAGTAATATCACATTACAAGCAGACTTCACTCACTAAAATAATGACGAGGTATATGAAAGGGACTGAGATACTTTTACGACAAGATGCTTTGTCAAGATCAGTGGGAGGGGCATTTTATCGCAAAACATTTTTTATTTGTTTCTTGGGGAAATAGTTAATTTTATCACAAGCCTTAATAACATGAAGATACGTTTTGGAAATGGAAAGCTTACCGATATAAAAATGTAAAAGAAGTTTAAATAGAATTTTGTCGGGAGAAAATAGCCGGCTTGAAAGTCTACTTATCTATCTATCATATCAATCTCCATATATATATATATATATATATATATATATATATATATATATATATATATATATATATAATATATATATATATATATATATACGATGTGTGAATAAACACGTGGGGAAAGTGCTTGGTCATTTTCCTGTTGTATTCGCTTACATAGTGAAGTCATGTGCACCTACTAAGATTTTTTAAGCATATACATATATATCATAAATATCATATATAACTTTATATATATGTGTAGACATATAAGTAATGTACTAAATACTTATATACATATATATACTGACGAGTATATATACAATATACACACATGCATATAATTTGCCAAGAACATTCGCGTATTTTCATACAACCATATTAGATACACTGACAATACACCCACCAGAAACAATGTCATATGGCAATAAAAAAACACTGACCTCACGCCTAATTCATAAAGGCCACTATTTGCGCTGGTAACAATATAGCTACTTTAAGAAATTGGAATCAATAGTATTACGATTAATGGGGTCATTACAAAATCTGATTTATTTTGTATTTATCCGTGCAAGATCAATGTTCAAAACGATTCAAATGAACAAATACAGAAGTTGACATATTTCCTATTCTGATAGGAGTACCATTTCCTATTTTGATAGAGTAACATTCGCATTATCACAAACGAACATCCCGTGCTTTTCTGCTGTGTCCTACATATCATTTATCACAGCCTAGGCTAGAAATCCTATCTAGAAAGCGGTAGCAGAGCCAGGTGTATTCTTAACTCTGTGTGATCTTACAGCATTATCAGTGGAGAAACAAATCCACAATTAAGTCATATATTTAAAGGTGAATCTTCACAGAAAACTTTCGAGAAACTATTGGATTTCCCATCCCAATCTCAGAGTGAAAACAGGAATCGAACAGTTTCCCGAAAGATTTCTGCACAGATTTAGCTTCATTTAAATATACTAATATATACTTAATATTACCACTCTTGGCCACCAGTGACGCACCAAACGTCCCGAACTCAAGTAAGGGGATGCGATTGCCGTGACACTCGGAAATTTAGTACCGTTTACACTATTGCTTACAGTAGAAACCGATCTGCCAGCAGACCTAAAGACACTTTTATTGCTTGCTCTAAATTAGGTCTCGATATTCTGTAACAGAACGTTAATCCCTTATCTTGAAAAACACATACACACATATTCATATATATACACTGAAAAATCTCCGCCATAACTATACACCAAGCTCTAGCACATGGTCGAAAACTCTAACCGAAATAAAAAAAAAAAAATAAAAAAAAAAAAATAAAATAAAAATAAAAAAAAACGATTCTTCACACGTACGACATACCAAGTGTTTGGCCAAGTATCTCAAGGGATATACGCAATGGAGTAAGAAGTTAATAAATCACCACTGAAAAATAATCTATTTGGAAGACATTTAGTACAACCCCACCACATAAATTCAGGCGTGGTTCCTCCATCATGCGCAAACCTTGAGACACTTTGCAAAAAGGAAGGCATTTCATAAACGTACAACGTGATTAGTCCTTCCACATCGCGCAGGTTAACTGAACGCACTCTCTGCATATCGAAAGAAATGACTGGTGGGAGTAGTGAACTTTTGAATTAGCCCGTGCATCACCGCACTGGAGGATAACAAGGCCAGAACAAAGAATTCGGTGGTGCTACTCTGACATTTTGGTTCAGAAGACAGAGCATAGAATTAAGGCCAAAGACCAAGTGCTGGGACCTATGAGGTCATTTAGCGCTGAAAGCGAAATCGACAGAAAAACGGTCTAAAAGATGTAACAGGAGGATAACCTCGCAGTTGCACTGTGAAACAATTGTCAGCGACAGTGGCTAGTCAGATGGAAGAAAGGGACTATGAACGGAGATACAGTAACAGAAATGAAAGAGGTTATAGCCAGGGGCCGAAGCTGTTTTAAATTGCATTGCTAATATAGAAAAGGAAGACCCTAAATTTATTATGTTTTCCACACTACGGCGTCATAAATAAAGTTGAGCTTGAATGCACTGGGAGCCGAGAATGTCAAATGATCGTGTTTCACTAATAATAACGCCACGTCAGAAGGCGAGCTGAAAGGATATTTGATCTAGAAAAGGAAGCATCTCAGGATGGTGTTTGGGGGCTGCACAATATCTTCATTATGAAATAGGACCACGTAGTCGGTTATTAGCCATTCCAATGGCATGCACATCCATAAAGGTCCTCGGAAACGGGATTTGGAGAACAATGTGTTCATTAGGCCCTCATTCAAGAACATTCACAGACCATCTTGGTCCTGAGTTCTCGCAGCATTCTTGATTCTCGCGAACGACGCGATTCCAAACATTCTTCAGTTACAGTCAGTTGGCATTCGAACGTGGACAAACTATCTGACCTTTGGCTACCTATCCGATTTGGAAGATAAGCACAGAAATGTCGTTATCGTGAACAAATTTGCTCTTTCCACTTAACGTAATACGGAGTACGGAGGTATTTTTTCGTAAAGTTTGTTCGTGAATGCACACTTATATAGCTGCCCAACTACGAAGCTTTCCGCGTCAGAGGTGGTGGCTTTAGATGACGTTAACCTTCCGGTTAGCGAGTCTTTGGGATGAAGCGGAAGGTCTCATTACCTTCTACAACTATAGCTGTTACCACCAGGTTGACTAACTACCAGGTACAAAATTCACCGCTTGAGTCAACAGCAGCATGATAGATATTTCAGGACACTGTCTTAAGTCGTATTTCCCAGATCGAGAAAGATCTCGGGATTCTCACTGGTGAGGAGAAGCCGGTAGTCACGCCAGTACAAGACAGAGGTGAGAATAAACCACAGGTTAGTATAAGAAAGGATTTCATAGACGGGATGGGATACAGAGACTTTGGAATGGGAATGGAAGGGCCTTTGGTATCCAGGAACTGTGACATTGTGAGGTAAATGATATATGAATAGCCTACAGTTTACAAGCGGGTGCAGAGCTACTACTGTGAAAGTTTTCTGCACAGGGGTTCATCCCGGATACAACGATTTCTGAAACTAGCCCCTTCAAGTGAAGACGACTCAATGTTTATATATATATATATATATATATATATATATATATATATATATATATATATATATATATATATAAATATATATATATATATATATATATATACATATGTTTTATATATATCATATATATATATATATATCATATATCTATATATATATATATATATATATATATATATATATATATATATATATATATATATATATATATATATCCAATGTAGCACAAAGGAACACGTGCTTGAGAGTATCGAGAATATCTCAAAATCCACGTAAGAAGGTGAGTGAAAACCAGGGCTCTGAACAAATACTTTCGTTGTTTATTCTACATTTTCAATACTTGAAAATGTCGAATAAACTGCGAAAGTACTTGTTCAAAGTCTCGGTTTTCACTCATCTTCTGACGTGGATTTTGTGATATATATCTATTTATACTCTGCTGGTCCCATTTTTAACAAAGGCATAAATTACTAGCCAAATCTTGCAGCGAGCGGAAAGCTTTTAAAAACTTACTTTATTCTAACTTCAGAGCTTAAAACACAAACTAAATGAATCTAGCAAGACAAAGAATGAAAAATGATTCACATTTCACGGTACTTAAACGCCATATAATATTCTGTCCAACCACTACAAGGTAACAGAGATTCTGTTAACAGTTGTCCACTTAAAATCATCAGTAATTCCAATATCCTTCATTTTAGCCTAAGGTCACGACCACAGACTTTCGACACCAGTCTTTAAAATGACGAAATACTGATCCAAACCTAAAGGTAAAATTTTCCCTTAATTATTGTCATCTAATAATAAAGACGGCGCGTCGTGTATCCCTAAAATGTAAACGAGTTACCGACGCGTGTCCGAACAGTCTCATACCTTTAAGGCGGAGTCAAGGAATTTTAGGACATGGATAATGAATGGCCTTCAGGCTCCGAGATCAACGTGAGTTCTGTTGAGCTTTCATCATGAATGGGACGGAGGAATCGATAATGCACCTGGTGATGTTTAGACATTTATTCGTCACAGTTCTAAATGATTCCTTTTCTCATTTCGTCATAAGTGTAAACAGACATTTCTCTAGTTGGCCAAGTAGGTTAATATACGCGAGGAGATTGTGTTCATAACTTTATCAATTAATCTATGTAATTTGCTAGTTGGTCGAGTGGGTTACGTGCTCGCCTACCGACTTGGTAGTCCGAGTTCGATTCCATGCTCTGACAACAAGGATTCAGAGGAATTTATTTCTGGTGATTAGAAATTCATTTTTCGATATAATGTGGTTCGGTTCCAACAATATGCTGTAGGTCCCGTTGCTAAAGAACCAATTGGTTCCTAGCCACGTAAAAGTATTGAATCCTTCGGGCCAGCCCTAGGAGAGCTGTTAATCAGCTCAGCCGTCCGGTTAAACTAAGATAACTTATGTAATTTGCAATTTCCACCAACATTACCATTCATAATCTACATGCAATTCTTTTGAAGTAGTAAAGGATGGCATTGAAATGAGCATCAAGCTTCGGTAAAATACAGTGGTTTAAGATATGAAATAAGGCAAAAAAGAAGAAAAATTCAATAATGATTTTACACACACCAAAGTAAATATAAAAAATGACAAATGAAAAAGCAGCATATGTAAACGTTTTGTCTGAAGCTAGGCACTTATTGGAGGCATTATAGCCAGTGTTTAACACAAACCAGTGTCTTTACAATATCAAGGAGTTTTCTGTTGCTCTACAAAAATGGAAAACGACTCTTCTGGTATTATGCAGTGCGACATCAGGAATCCAAACGTTGCACAGAGCAAAATGGACACGAGGCAAGATGAGTAGGACGCACTAATTCAAAGCGTTAAAGGTGATGGGAATGATAACAGATGTTCTTCATTGTCATAAAGTCTATGGTGGGGGTGTCGACACAAGCTTTTGAGATCATTGTAAGTTGTAATCAGCATTTTTTGGGAAAAATAACACCCACGCGTCGAGTAATTTTATGTAAAAACTAAGATAGCTAATACTTTTTACGAGTTATGTTTCGCGTCCTAGCACAACTAACTCATGAGCCACCTACAAAAGTTGATGTGAGTCAGTATGAAAGTTGCCATTAGTGAATTTATCGGCCAATGAAGTAATAGAACCTCTTTCCCGCCCGATTCCTCAAAATCGATGGTGCTTAATATTGATGCTCACCGTAAGAGAATCTGCCCACCACTCAGAACCTATTGTTGCTACTCATATGATGGTATCCGTCCATTAAGGGTTAATAATATGGCTTAAGAGATAATAACAATCATGCATGGAGCAACATGCAATAAAAAGTTTTGTGAAATACCAAAATCATGAATGTATTATTTTGAATACCAATTATAGTAGTGAATGAAGGCATGATAATAAACTAACCTTCTCACTGGGAAGTGGAGATGGGGATGGGGCCTTGGGGGAAGGACTTAAGCCAGCCCATTTCAGTGCCGGTCCCAAACCCAGATAAATATGGAGGTTAGAGTTGGGAATGTCAGCAATCCGTAAGACAACTACTAAACCCAAATATGAAGTGAGCCTTTTAACACAGAAACTTCAGGCGACGGCTCATTAAAAACAGCGACCCTAAATGGGGAGTAAGCTGAAGAAGAAGAAGAAGAAGAAGAAGAAGAAGAAGGAATTCTAAAGAAACTGGTTGATCAATATGGTTTTTTTTAAACAGACTTGTTCCTCAATTCCCACGGGCGACAAGTTATATCATTAAACTCGAACCTGTGACTGACTCGTCAAGCATTCCACTTTAATCTCAACATTTACAAGTTAATTAAGTACAGAATCAATTGGTCGTGGTTTATCGCACTAATCGTTTATTTAAGTGATACGCTCCACTATCTCTGACATTTATTTTTCGGTTATCTCTTTTCTGCACTTGGTCGTTCTCATCCGCTGAAGACTGCTTCGAAAGTTTGTAAAACTACAACAAGAGCAAGATCAACGATGACAATTATAATAACCAAAATGATAGTGATGATAAATCCAGCATAAAAAAAATACTTTTTTCGAAAAGTGCTAATACTGGCTGGATGGAAACTAACGCACTTGATTATTTTTTTTTGTGGAGTCAAACCTATCACACGCACCGCGCGCTTGAATGAGTACGAAAAGGAAGCCTGGTCTGAAATTACGTGTAGAGTCATTCTAATTTGATTGGATATTAGGCTTAGCATCAGAGAGTAGGTGAGAATGTTTTAGATTTAGGATGAGGAGGTGTGAATTCAGGAGCTCGGCGAAGTAATAAATTATGCATTAATTAAGAGTAGAGAGAGAGAGAGAGAGAGAGAGAGAGAGAGAGCAGAGAGAGAGAGAGAGAGACGAAGAGAGAGAGAGAAAGACAAGAAAGATTTGGAAAAGAAAGAAAAAGAGAGAGAGAGAAAGAAAGAGAGAGAGAGAGAGTCCTTAAGATACCTCAATAATATAAAAGGTCTATACATTAGTT